>NC_135819.1:68941818-69269518 GCF_964213995.1 Mustelus asterias
GCAATGTTTGTTTCTGCTTGTTCAAAATGTGTGGAATCTTGCAGCTTTATTCTTTTGGTAAGTATCTTGAATATCAAACTTAGTCTACTTTTAACAAAGGTTATCAGTACCTAACCAGATTGTAGCAAACATTTGGGGGTCTGGTCCAGGACCATAACATCCCCATTTCTTTATTTATGACTGAATTCGTCAACTGTTGAGAGAGGGGCGGCATGGTGGCACATTGGTTAGCCCTGCTGCCTCACAGCGCCAGGGACCCAGGTTTGATTCCTGGCTTGGGTCACTGTCTGTGTGGAGTTTGCATGTTATTCCTGTGTCTGCGTGGGTTTCCTCCGGGTGCTCCGGTTTCCTCCCACAGTCTGAAAGACCTGCTGGTTAGGTGCATTGACCCGAACGGGTGCCGGAGTGTGGCGACTAGGGGAATTTCACAGCAACTTCATTGCAGTGTTAATGTAAGCCTTACTTGTGACTTAATAAATAAACTTTACTTTAGATCTCATCATTAGGATTCATATATGCAGAGGCGAGCATTTCATAGAATCATAGAAACCCTACAGTGCAGAAGGAGGCCATTCGGCCCATCGAGTCTGCACCGACCACAATCCCACCCAGGCCCTACCCCCACATATTTTACCCGCTAATCTACACATCCCAGGACTCTAATGAGCAATTTTTTAACCTGGCCAATCAACCTAACCCACACATCTTTGGACTGTGGGAGGAAACCGGAGCACCCGGAGGAAACCCACGCAGACACGAGGAGAATGTGCAAACTCCACACAGACAGTGACCCGAGCCGGAATCGAACCCGGGACCCTGGAGCTGTGAAGCAGCAGTGCTAACCACTGTGCTACCGTGCCGCCCCATCTTGGCCCATCTTAGAAAGCCTACTGTGCTCCCAGTGTAGCATACAGTTGGCCTTTAATTGATTCCAATTCATTTGTTTCCAATGTCCTATTTGGAAATTTATTCCAATCCTGATCATTCTTTGTGAGGAACACCTTTGAAAATCAGATCTGAAGTTGCTTTAAACTTGTGCCTCCTTGGTCAACTGGTGTACACTGTACCATGAAGCATGTGCTCCAAGGGTAAGAAATCCTTCGGTTTCCTTCTCAGTCCATATAGCCGTTGTCCCCACGAGAACAAGGAACAGACTCTTCAACCTCAAGTAGTATCATTAAATCCAGCATGGAGTGTAGCTGGGAGATGGCTACCCAGTCCCACACTCACCTACCCCAAGCCCTACTTATCGTCTCACTATGGGGAAGCAGCTGCTTGGTACCTAATTCCTGTGCAGTGTGCCTACAATTAGGTGCTCACTGAAGTGGGCACTCAGTCTGCATATAGATGCGATGCCTGCATTGCACGGTCCTTTATAAAAATTCTTTGACTGACATAAACCATTGGTGTGAAACAATGATGATTTATTGACTTTTTATTTTCAGGGTGGAATACAAACATATTCACAGAAACCAAAAAGTTAAAAAAAAATCAATATTTTCCTCCAGCATATTTTTCATATCCCCATTTAACACCTTCCACTCGAGAATTCCCTTGGGAATTTACTTGGGCATTACAGATCAGGACAGCCCATGTCTAATGCTCTTCTTTCACTGAATCCAATGATTAGTTTTTCACTCACTCAAGTGCTCACAAAATCTGGCAGCCCACCCAGTGGTCTTGGTACAAATGGGAAACATGGGCTGTGTGATAGCTGTGCTGTGTGATCACTCCGGAGTATAAAATCATTCAAAATGAACTCTTCTCAGGTGAATTTAACCTGCTAAAGTAGAAGCTGTGAAGCTTCTGTCGGGTAGGTCATGACGAAGGATGGCACAGAAGGACACCAATCACTTGGTGAGCTCTTGGTTTCAATGGTGGGTATCTGAGTAGCACAGAGTGAAGGTGAGCCCCTTCTAAAGGGAGAGAGAGAAAATGATAGTCAAGTAGCCCTGTGCTGTTACCACAAGCCTATCAACGAACTCAAAAACAAACCAGCGATGAGACTACCTGCTCACCCCCTCAGCAAGGAGAACTGAACTGCCCATTTGAGAATGAGAAGGATATAAAGGCATTCTTTTTTTTCATTCATATATGGGATGTGGGCATTGCTGGCTGGGCCAGCATTTAGTACTCATCTTAGTAATTGCCCTTCAGAAGATGGTGTGAGCTGCCTTCTTGAACTGCTGCAGACTCTAAGGTGTAGGTACACCCACAGTGCTGATAGGGGGCAAACTAATGTTATAAATACCAGCTATCCTTTACTTTCAGATGGGTAATATCATTAAATGGTTTTATAAAGATAGAATAGTAAGAAGATTTTTCCAGTTGGAAGTGAGTCCAAAACTACAGGCCATAGATGTCAGATAGTCACTAATAAATCCAGTGGAGAGTTCAGGAGGAACTTCTTTATCTTGAGAGTAGTTTGAACGCAGAACTTGTTACCACAGGGGATAATTGAGGTGAATAGCATTGATGCGTTTAAACAGAAGTGAGTTAAGTACGTGAGGGAGAAAGGAATAGAAGAACGTTGATAAATGAAGCTGGTGGAAGCAGTTCATGTGGAGTATAAGCAGCGGTGAGGCCAAAATGGACTGTCTCTGTGCTGCAATTTCAATGCATATTTTTGTTTTGGTGTTTGTTATTATATGCAGCAACAGTCCGTAACTATTTTAACTTGATGAAAAAAAAGATTAAAAAGGTTGCTTTTGTCAGCATTAAGCTGTGGATTCAACTGAACTGCCGGATTGCATGTCTTTCAAGAGATTTACTCCTACAAGTTGTAAGTAGAATTGGTCCCTCCATTCAATAGTTCGTTAACTCTGTTTGAAAGTGTAAAACAAAATCTGTAATAACTGAGCACACAATCCAGAAACACTAGTATAAACAGTGCTGGAAAGTTTATTTAGTTATTTATTAGTCACAAGTAGGCTTACATTCACACTGCAATGAAGTTACAGTGAAATTCCCCTAGTCGCCACACTCCGGCGCTTGTTTGGGTCAATGCACCGAACCAGCACGTCTTTCAGACTGGGAGGAAACCGGAGCACCCAGAGGAAACCCACGCTGACACGAGGAGAACATGCAAACTCCACACAGACAGTGACCCAAGCCGGGAATTGAACCCGGGTCCCTGGCGCTGTGAGGCAGCAGGGCTAACCACTGTGTCACTATGCTGCCCCCCAGTTATTTGGATCCTTCAAGGGTCACAAAGTTGTCGGAAATAAATTTCCCATGTTATGACAGCGAAACATAACCCACGACACACTTTAAACACAATTGAGTACAACTTGCATGACATTGTCAAAGGCACGTTTCATTTGCAATACAGCTGTGAGAAATTTACCAGCTAGTTAGCGCACCAGTGAGAAACGGGACTGGGAAAAAGAAACACTCTGGCACATTTCAGTGATGCAGAGCAGATAAACATTTTCACATTAACTCCTGTTAAGTAATTTTTTAAAAGCTCACAGACAATTTAGCTCACCTGTTGGCAGGGAAAGGATTGAATGTTTGCTTACTCTTAATTACAGAGGAGGTAACTGACCTCCCCACTTCTGCCATCCTCATTCTCCTAAATCTACAGCAATAGGTTTTTAAAACATTCTTCATTTTCCTCCCAGCTCTGACAGGGCTTATTCAGCTGGGGCTTCCACTGACCCATGATGGGCGCTATTCATTAAGGACTGGCCACAAATATATAAATCAATGTGTCAGGAAAGGAAGCCTAAATCCAAAGCAGCATCTCTGAGGGGAACTGCAATTGGTACCGATTTGTTCCACTTCATGAGTGCTCACCTGTCTGCAGGACTGTACACAGTGCAATAATCAATTACACTGACAGGACCCCAACTGGCCCCAGTGCTCAATGAGGTAGACATCGCTCCCCTTACCCTCCCCCTCCATCCGACCACTGCAATCTACAGAGAGATACTGGGACAAATATCGATTCCAGATCAGCTGGAAACAGCAGGGGGCAGAAACAGTCAATGAGTCAAACAGTCAAATCTTTGTAGCAGCACAGAAGTTAACAATGACAAATTTGACTTGGAGAATAGTTAATAAGCATATGACTCAGTTAATTAAACATACCATGAACCACTTCCTACCCACCCTCAATATATTCACCCAAGTCGAGCGCATGGTCAGAAAGGTCAAGTGGAAGACCCAATTCTCACACAATTGGGAGTCAGGATTGCTGGGATTTTGGATTTTTCTAATGTGCATATGCAATTTCAGAAAGTTATGTTATACCTCTTCCTTTCTTTCAGTCTTCAGCAAAGGTGACCTGTTGTCACAGCTCTGTTGCTAACAGCCTGGAACTGAGAGGACTTTGGGGAGGGGATGGGTCGGAGTCGTAGCTCAGTACGTCTCAGAATTCCCCATCTCCTCTTCCTGACTCAAAGTTCACAGAATCATAGAATCCCTACAGAGCCATTTGGCCCATCAAGTCTGCACCAACTCTCCGACAGGGTATCTTACCCAGGTCCTCTCCACCCACTTTCCATGGCTAATCCATCTAACTGTGGGACACTAAGGGACAATTTAGCATGCTCAATCCACCTAACCTGCACATCTATGGATTGTTGGAGAAAACTGGAGCACCCGGAGGAAACCCACACAAATACGGGGAGAATGTGCAGAGTTCACATAGACAGTCACCCAGGCTCGAAATTGAACCCAGATCGCTGGCGCTGTGAGGCAACAGTACTAACCATTGTGCCACCATGCCGCCCCCAAGGGGCATGTCTACATTTCTTTCTGCACCTCTCCTCTCAACTGCTCAAAGGAGTAAAAGGGAGCGTGATAGCTGGTAATTGTACCAATGGCCTGCAGAGACTTTGTTCCTCCCTAACAATACAGTTATGTCTCTTTCTCCCTTCAGTTAAGCAGATCAGCATTCTCCTGGTTCACAGGCCAAGTGGTTAGCCTCATTCCGGGTTTGCTTTCGTTGAAACGTTTGTGAAAGCAGCATAGGGTGGCCTGGCTCTGCTCATAGGCAATTGTAGGTCCTGGAACTCAACTACATGCTTTCACTTGTAAGCTTTTTAATTTTTTGCTTTTTACAAGTGGTGTAACTTTTCACTGAGCAATTGGAATTTTTCATGCTGAGAACATGAATGCAATCCTTCCCACTGGCTCCACAAAAATTACGCTATAACAGGCCTCTCGCTGGTGACAGGATACTCGACAGAAAGCATTTTTGTCATGCCAATGCCATAAGCAAGCAATGAGGTGCTTTTGTCAAATGACACCAGGTTCTGATGTGAAATACATTGTTGCATTGCACAGTGCATGGCAAAATGTTCTCTCCTGCTGTGCCCTTTCAAATAAAAAACACTTATTTTACAATTTCCACAGAAAACAGATTGCAACCAACCTGAACAAGGATGGTGGAGGCAGATTCAAAGGAAATCAGGTCTAAGCTTCTGAAGCATTTTTAGAGCTCCGGGAAAAGAAGATGAGAAGAGGACTAATTGGTAGCAGGGAGTCAGTACAGGCATTACGGGCCAAATGGTCTCCCTCTGTGCTGTATGAGTCTCTTCTATGAATACAAGCTGGGGTTACAGCTGGATGAGATGAGATCACATTTCGCCAGCAATTGCCGGAGCTCCTTTGCATGGCACCTCAGCACAAGAAACTTATTTTCACGTTCATCTTTCAGTAGGCTAAGCTGTTATATAATTAAAGAAACGGTTGGTTCAGTAATGTCACAGGTGCTGTATGGAAGCAGCGGTGTGTGCCCTTCACAAATCATTTAATCAGTGCTGAATGAGACACAGAGAGCTCCATTCCACAATTTATGAAAGGTGAGACAAGGAATTATAGACCAGTTAGCCTCACATCTGTTGTTGGAAAATTTCTAGAATCAAGAATTAAAGATAGAATGACTCAACACAAAAATCACAGAATTTTTACAGTACAGAAGGAGGCCATTTGGCCCATTGAGTCTGCACTAGCTCCTGAAAGTGCATTCTACCTCGTCCCACGCTCCTGCCTTTTCCCCAAACTCTTGCACATTCTTTTCAGATAGCAATCCAATTCCCTTTTGAATACCTTGATCGAACCTGCCTCCACCACACTCTCAGGAAGTGAATTCCAGACTCCAACCACCGTCTGGGTGAAAAAATATTCCTCACATCACCTCTACTCCTTTTGCCAGCTATTTTGAATCTGTGCCCTCCAGTTCTTGATGCTCCCGAGTGGGAAGAGTTTCTCAATCCAGACCCCTCAGGATTTTCAATGCCTCCTCTCAGCCTTCTTTTCTCCAAGGAAAACATCCCAACCTCTCCAATCTATCCTCATAGATACAGTTCCTTATCCCTGGAATCATTTTTGTGAATCCGTATGGCACCCAGAATTGGAGGCAGGACTCCAAATGAGGCCTAATTAGTGTATTTTACAAGTTCAATATCATCTCCCTACTCCTGTACTCAATGCCACTATTAATGAAGCCTAACATATTATATGCTTTATTAACAACTCTTTCAACATGCCCTGCCATCTTCAATGGCTTATCTACATTGTTCCTTCACCTCATTTAGAATTTCTCCCCTTATTTTATATGGTCGCTCCATATTGTTCTCGCCAAGATGAATCACTTCACACTTCCCTGCGTTGAACTTCATCTGCCCACTCTATCAAAATGCCTAGATCATTTTGAAGTTCAAGACTAACCTCATCACAGTTGACAATGTCTCCAATCTTTGGATCAGCTGCACATTTTGAAATCATACCCTGAACACCACAGTCTGATCTACTATAAACACCTTGAAAATGAGCAGAGAATGCCAGCGTAGATTTGTAAAGGGCTGGTCATGCCGAACGAACCGGACTGAATTTTTTGAAGAGCTGATTAAAGTAGCGGACAAGGGAACGTCGTGGAATGTTATTAAAATGAACTTCCCAATTAACAAAGTCCCTCAGAATAGACTGTTGGCATAGGTTGAAGTTCATGGAATTGAAGGCAAATGTTGAATCTTGTTTGAAATTGGTTGGATGTTGAGAGAAGGGACAATGGGCAGCCTATGACGAGTGGTGTTCTGCAAGGATCTGTGTTGCAGCCTTATCTATTTACTGGATGTTTCAACTAACATAAATGATGGAATAGAAAGCCCCATTTTCAAGCTTGCTGTTAGTACAGAGCTGGGTGACACTGTAAGCAAACATAAAATTACAATTGGCCAATGAGCAAATTTCTGAAAGATAAGGTTTGGCACAACATTAAACACAAGTAAAAAAAAAGTCATTGACAAAGCAAGCAACTGATAATTTAAATAGTAATAAGAATGACTATTAAAATGTACCAAGCAGCAGAGCTAACCAATAAAGCCTCTTTTTGCTTTAAGAAGCAGAGCTAGAGAAACAGACTAGGCTCCAAGTTCTGGTCACCAGGGAAGGACTGGGGACCAGGGCTGAGAAGGAGTTGGACTTAACTGACACTACCCTGCATTCACCTCCGGTGGCATAAACTCAGACCTGGCCGCGACAGAATTCATATGGAAGGGAGGGTCGGGAGCGTGCTGCCTTTCAGTCTGGGTTTTCCTTCTCTCCTGGTCTGCTTTATGGATAGGTTTTGGAGGGGAAGGGTGGATGAGGGCCAGGCTTACTCCCAATGTACGTTTTCACCCTCACACAGGCTCACTTACTCACTCCCCACCCAGGCCTGCAAGGTTTGGACAATTTGCTGCCACGGAGCCTATCAATAGTAACCATGGGAGAGAAACAGCCTGTGATTGGAGGAGCAGCTCCTTGCAGCTCTTTCACTTCAGGAAGTTAGCTGTATTTTGAACACTTGTTCCACGGGCCTGCTAGAGAGGCATGGTGGACCAGATTGTAGGCTGCTGAGTTAGAAGTTATGGTAGAGCCATACTGGAGTACTATGAACAGTTCTGGGCACAATACCTTAAGGAGGATATACTGGCCTTAAAGGTAGTGCAGCTAGATTTACCTGAACTCTTAACAGTTAAATTACAAGCAGTGATTCGATAAACTAGGGTGGTACTCCATGATAATTAGGAGGTTAAGGGGTGAATTGATCAAAGTTTTCAACATATTTAGAGAACCTAGGGCAGACTAAGAGAAATTATTTCCACTGGTTGAGGAGTAAGGGATTGGGGCAACAGTCTAAAAATTAGAGCCAGGTCTTTCAGGAATGAGGTTGAGAAATACTTTGAAACACAAAAAGGAGGTAGAAGTTTGGAACAGTGTGTTTTACATTTGAGCTTGACAGATTTCTGTTAAACAAATGTATTAAAGGATAATGGACAAAGGTGGTATATGGACTTCGGGCAGAAATCAGCCATGATGAAATTCAACGTGGGCAAGTGCGAGGTCTTGCACTTTGGAAAAAAGAATAGAGGCATGGACTATTTTCTAAACGGTGACAAAATTCATAATGCTAAAGTGCAAAGGGACTTGGGAGTCCTAGTCCAGGATTCTCTAAAGGTAAACTTGCAGGTTGAGTCCGTAATTAAGAAAGCAAATGTAATGTTGTCATTTATCTCAAGAGGCTTGGAATACAAAAGCAGGGATGTACTTCTGAGGCTTTATAAAGCACTGGTTAGGCCCCATTTGGAGTACTGTGAGCAATTTTGGGCCCCACACCTCAGGAAGGACATACTGGCACTGGAGCGGGTCCAGCGGAGATTCACACGGATGATCCCGGGAATGGTAGGCCTGACATACGATGAACGTCTGAGGATCGTGGGATTGTATTCATTGGAGTTTAGGAGGTTGAGGGGAGATCTAATAGAAACTTACAAGATAATGAACGACTTAGATAGGATGGACGTAGGGAAGTTGTTTCCATTAGCAGGGGAGACTAGGACGCGGGGGCACAGCCTTAGAATAAAAGGGAGTCACTTTAGAACAGAGATGAGGAGAAATTTCTTCAGCCAGAGAGTGGTAGGTCTGTGGAATTCATTGCCACAGAGGGCTGTGGAGGCCGAGACGTTGAGCGTCTTCAAGACAGAAATTGATAAATTCTTGATTTCTCGAGGAATTAAGGGCTATGGGGAGAGAGCGGGTAAATGGAGTTGAAATCAGCCATGATTGAATGGTGGAGTGGACTCGATGGGCCTTACTTCCGCTCCTATGTCTTATGGTCTTATGATTTCACTGAATGGCAGAGCAGACTTGAGAGACTAAATAACCTATTACTGTTCCTATATTCCTTCCTATACCCCTCAGTTTCTCAGCAAATCCTGGGAGGTGAGTAAAAATGCACAATCCTTTGTTTACTTTACACAATGTCTTATTCTCACACACCCAGGCAATAGATATGCTCACTGAGGGTTGGCACCAGCCCAATGTGGTGAAAATCACTTGCACACATGCAATGCTCAAAAACTCACAGAAATTGTGCCATAGAATTTTATTTCCAGGAAATATATGCCACTTTCCCAAGAGCCAGACAAATGTCAAATTAAAAACACACCCAGCAATTTCCCCACCTTCCTTTCTTTGATCAAATGCCTGGTCTTAACTTGTTTCTTTTCACAATATTCATGTTACACTCATGCTGTGCAGTGTCATGTGGGCATAAAGCCACAATATAACAGAAATAATACAGAACTTGCAACACAGGTAACTTGGCCCAATGAGTCTATGTTCATTGAATGAATCGTCCTGGTGTTCGCCCTGTAGGTCTGGACTCAAGACCATAATGGGGAAATATCATTGCGCGACATGTTTTCAAAAAAAAATCCTTATACCTTCAAATAAATCTCCATGCATTTGTGGTACTTTCTTGGTTAAGATAGCCCAAGCCTGATGGAAACCCATCAATAAAGGTCCTTGGTTAATTGATATAATGACAGACCAAAAGAAAAATTCTTCTTTTACATTAAAATAATATTACATTACTCCATAAATCCAAGCTGCTGTTGTAACTAAATCACTTTGTTGGGCTCTTTTTAAAGTGCACACTTTTTTTTCTTAAGCTATAACCCAGCTGAGGGGACAGCTGGATCACTAACTTCCAAGTCTCATTCAGTGGCACAACCGAGTTGAGGTTGGTTAAGTCTGTCACCAACTCCTCCCTCGGCCCTTGCCGCTTGCTCACCCTTGCCAGTGCCTTCATGCTGCCTTTCCCTACCATGGAGCCTCTTCCTTCACATTGCCCTCGAGTACAACGGAACATCTTGCTTCATACCAACCTCGTCCACTGTGGAGTATTTGCTTTGTGCTGCAATTCACAAAGGCACAACCCAGATAAATGGCTTCTGATATCTGGCTAGAGACAGGCTCTGCTATTCTGTGCATGGCAAGAAATTGTCTGTTTCCTCGACTACTTTAGTTCATTAAAGTGATAATTAACCGGTGTCTCCTTAGAAAGATTGCTCTTCAGTTTCTCCACTTCCAAAGAACAATCCAATTAAAGAAAGTGAGATACTCCCTTGTGATATATAGATTATACAGATGCTAATGTCTGCAGTTTCTCTAAGTTACTTCAGAATGTAGTACACCATGGAAACTATGAGGGAGGGCGTTGCCTTAAAAGTTTCAGCAGCATAGCTGAAATGAATGTTCCAACACTCAAGCAGGTAGTGCATTAACAATTAGCTATTTCTTTCAGATACCAACCAAATAAACAAACTCAAATTAACTTTGGGACAAATTAAAAGGGGCAGCTCCCCAAAAGGAGGGGGAACAGCCTAAAATAAAAGACAAAGGACAAAGGAAACTTAAAACATCAAATTAAAAAGTGGTTATCAGGGTTTATAATACATCCCAGCCCCTACGGTGCCCAACGGGCGTGGAAGGCAACAATTAGGTATAATTTGCTGTCCAAATTAATCATCAGCTCAACAGCATTAATGCATGCTGCATAGAAACTGGATTAATTGAATAAGTGGCCCATTGCCTGCCTTCTCCCTCTACCCCAGGGAAAAGGAACAAAATTTAAACTTGTCACCAAATTGTCACAGTCAAAGCACAAGGAAATGCAAGATGTTGCTCCAGAAGGAAAAACATCACCTTTGACAAAGTTGATGAAGCCTGAAGTCCAGACACAGCTGCTTCAAGAGGGGAAGGAGTAGGGAGAGGTGGGTGCTGATGAGATGCAAAATCTTTCATGGTTCATCTCTGCAACAAAGAACTTATATTTATGTTAAGTGCCTTTCATGGCTTTAAGATATTGCGATGGACTTCACGCCAGTAAATTATTTTTGAAATGTTACTATTAGCAAATGTAGCAACCAATCTGCACATAGCACTGACCCACAAACAGCAAGGGAAAAGGTGACCAGTTCTTATTTTCCGAAGGTGTTGAGTAAGGAAAGAAATATTGCACAGGGCACTGGGAGAATATCATGCTTTTCCTCAAATGTGTCATGGGGTCAGTTATGTCCACATGAAGAGGTAGACATGTGTTTAATTTAATGCCCTGAGCATCTATAATACATTCAAGCAAAACTAAATCGAGTTAAATGCAGATCAACATTTTTAAAAAGGAATAATTATATTCCTTTCATAAATATGATACGATATTCATAGCTTTCGGTCAATGGCCAACAAAAGCCATGTAGTAAAATGCAGATCAACAGTAAAGATTGCAACAGCTGAATTTTTCAGGATAGGTATTTGAGAGTTAATGGTGTACAAGGCTTGTTAAACTGGCAGTGGTAAGGTTGCCTCATTACTCTAGAAATACCACGAATGAAACCAAAATCAAAAGAGGTTATTCCAAGGTTACATTGGGTAAATACACTGTCCAGGAAAGCATGGATCTGAAGGTCCCAGATTACAGTTTGAATTTCAGTTGGTGTAACACAACTGATTGAAGCAAACCTAGGCTTCAGCAGCAAATGGAGGAAGAATAAGCAGCAGAAGAGATTTCTTTTGTTTGCTATCAGTAACCACTGCTGAAAAGTGTATGCAAATAAATGTCAGGTGAGGGTAGGATCACTTATGATTGAATAGTGTTTGTAGATTTACGGCCTTGGCTTTAACAACTGCTGCTTTTTCAGTGAGATTTGTTCTCAATCCCCCCCGGAATAACATATATTCATATAATACTTTTAACAAAGTTAAATATCCAAAAGCATTTCATCGGAGAGTAATGAAATAAAGCTTCAGGAGAGTGAGGGAATTCAAAAATACCTTATAATGCACCTCATTGATAACACTTCTGTGGAGAGCCTTTTGTTTAGTCATGGGCATATTTTTAATGATCTGCTGGATGCTTCATGAGCAATAAAGGTCTCCACGCTGTGCCAAAAAAGTGCAAGGAACTGATGATTGATGTTGTGTTGCAAAAACTGTAGGGATGGTCTGGATAGGATGAGATTTCAGGTTCACAGGAGCTAATGAAATGGGTCAAATGTTTTTCCATTAATTCTCATTGACTGGGATTTTAGTTGAAAGGAGCAGGTGAAAATGCTTAACCTCTCCAGCTTTCAGAACCTAGTGCTTGTACAGATTTATTTTAAGTACAGCAGTTGTAGCTGTAATTATGCCAGCATATCCTTCTCCATCTCCAAGTGACTGACACCAATCCTTCTTTGTTACTGGATTACAAGCAGGATAATGGGATACTGCTGACTAGATATAACTCAGCTTTCCAAGCTCGGGGTGTGGATGATGTCACGAAACAGTGAGACCTCTTGCTGGAGTGTTAAATATGTGCAGGAATTTTGAGATGAGGTCACTGCGTGTAAATCACTGCAAGCTGCCCAATGTAGTTTCTAAAGGCTACGAGTCTTTCTTCTCAACCGGTTTGCTTTCCCTGGTGCAAAGCGATGACATGCTGCGTATAACATTATTAGCAATGTTGTGAAGTGAATTGTAAAGGTGCATTCAAGTTATAAATGATGGGATGTAAATGAAGGAAGAGAAACAGGAGGAAGGATGACCTCACGTATAGAGTGCTGAAACACATCCCCCAGGAAAATCTCAGTTGTTGGGCGGCGCGGTAGCACAATGGTTAGCACTGCTGCTTCACAGCGCCAGGGACCCGGATTCGATTCCCGGCTTGGGTGACTGTCTGTGTGGAGTTTGCACGTTCTCCCCGTGTCTATGTGGGTTTCCTCCGGATGCTCCGGTTTCCTCCCACAGTCTGAAAGATGCGCTGGTTAGGTGCATTGACCTGAACAGGCGCCGGACTGTGGCAACTAGGACAATTTCACAGTAACTTCATTGCAGTGTTAATGTAAGCTAATAAATAAATTTTACTGTTACTTTTAAGTTTTGCACACAATGTACCTTGAAATGTTGATGCATAACCAAATATGGCAGTGATTTTACAGAGAGATAGACTTCCACCAACAGCAGTGAAACGGATGGCCAGTGTTTTTGAGGGAAGAATGGTAATTACACACTGGGATAACTCTCTGCTCTTCCTCGAATGGCACCATAGGAGTTTTAATGTCCAAACAGATAGATGGGGCCACAGTCTAATGTTTCACTCAAAGGATGGTTTTCCCAACAAATGCAGGAATTCCTCAGTACTGAAGTTTAATGAATTATTTTTGTAAGCTCACTGTACTTACATGTTATGCATATCTACAGTAATTTTAATGCATTGTCTTCTATTCATAGACTTTTAGCTCACAATCCTGGATGTTAGCTTGGAGAGCAGTCCGGCATCATGAGATCACTATGGCCCATATTATTTCCACTGTGCAGCCAACAACATAGTAGTGGGTCTCCAGTAAAGCTCAGGTTAGAAGCTAGTTAGTTTTCCTGGCCTCTTGTTGGCTAGATTCTGGGCTTCAGAAACCAGTTGAAACATGCATTTGGGGCAGATCAAGTTTCCACCAGGAAATAGTTCCGTTATACCACCGAGCTGTCGAATTGTGCAGTTCAGGTAAGGATTTTCTTTAAATTAAGCCTCTGTTCTAGCCTTGGGGACCAGGGATGAAAGACAGGGGCAATGGAACGTTGTCACAATTCTGGCACATAACGTCCAGGTTAGACACAGATGCAATTAGAATAAAGTTCTTTCGAATCCGTCCCAATCAACATACCTTGACCTTCAATTCCATGAAAGCAGCTTCTAAAGAAAAATGGACTAACATTTACATTTTTACAAATCTCAGCACATACTCAAGCATTTCAATGAATTACTTGGAAATACAGTCACCTGCTAAGTAGATGAAATGCACAAAGTGTGACATTTCTAATTCCTGCAATGAGCAAGGATGCCAATGATTGCCCATGAGTCCTGAGTTACGACCAATATTATCCTGTGCTCTCACGTTGACTGACATATTAGTTAAAACTTCCAAAACCTCAGTCACTCAGGCCATTACAGCTGCCAGATTGGAGCCTAATTTGGAATGGAGCCCAGATGCCAGTTGACAGATATACACTGCTAAAACACAATGTGCTGCAGTGCTGCCTACTTGCTCCAAGCCCCTACATATATTTTGATTTTGTATGATCATTGTTGACAAAGCTCTACTTTTGACTTCTCACATGGTTTTAGTCATTCCAAGATATGGATAAGGTTTTCTCATATTCTGTGCAGTTTTCCCTCTGTACTTTTTCTTCAGGTTTTCCAGTACACTTTAGTAATCGAAAACATTCATGAAACTATAATCATTCTCAAATCCAAAACCAACATCTTGTGAAGTGCAATTCCAGCACTAAATTAGCCCCCGAAATAAATATCGTTTCCGAAAATGCAAACCTGTCATTCAAAATCGTGTAACGGAGAACATGGGCAGGACTGCACTCACCCCAAAACCGGAAAATCCCATCTGAGGTCAACGGGCGTGCTTCCCAATCCCGCTACGATTCCCATGGTGGGTGGGATTTGAAAATTGCCCCCCCCCCTTGTCTGATTTTCTTTCTCAGTTTAATTTGTATGCACCTCCCAGGTAAAAATAAAGAGTTTTGAAAGATATGGAAGCATCAATATAAAGAATTCTGTTTGAAATGCAACTTTTCTTTGAGGTGCAGATGCAGTTTCAAGTAACCCAAACCAGACACCACAAGGTGCATAAAAATGCCTCCTAATGACTACTGAGCGATCCATTATCTGAGTTCTTTAATCATGACTAGTTAATACTATCCAAGCACAAAGCGCTGGCAACTCTAAACACAATGTGACAAAAAGAACTTCGCAATGCACTCAAATTGGACCTTGAAAAGCCCTTTCCAATCAATGTCTTTGTGTGAAGTAGTACAGCAGTGTTGAAAGATAAAAATGGAAATTTTGCTAAGGAGATATTGTAGAAAGGGCACACAGTACAGAATTCACTGCAGAGACTGTGCAGTGGATGAGGTACTGATGAGATGAGGAGCGGGGGTGAGGGGAGGTGCAGAGGTGATGGACATGAAAATACAGCAAACAGAGCATGCAGCGTAGGAGATACTTTCTATGGTTTGCAACACAGAAGATGCATACAATGTGGAAGGCACCACAAGAAGGTACAGAGTATAATGGCATAGTAAAGAGGGCTCGCAGCACTGGAGGAATCGTGTGGAGGCGTGTGCTATGGGAAGCAAATTGAAAGGATGCACACAACACATAATTGGCAACGGTCCACTTTTTGAGTGATTGTTATATGCTGTCTGTTATTGTGCCCCATTCCCTCGATGGCCTTACCCGCCCACCCTCTACACTGTGACACTCACAACTGATCAATAGTGGACTCCATGATTCTAGTCAAGCAACTGCTCAATTGACAGAATTAAACCCAATGATAGTCAATGGTTGCTATTTTAAAATGCATCACGCACGACTCAGAATTCCCAAACATGCCAGAAACAGCAATATTCAGGAGTTAAACAGTCAGAAAAGTTACCTCAACAGATAACCCTGAACAATGCAAATGGAGGAGGGGGTGAAAAGCTGGTCATCTGCACAGAAACCATGATAGGAAAGTATTCACCTGTAGCAGTGTTGTTTTTTTTCACCTATTACACAGCTGATGAAATACTGGAAGAGCTGCATGCAGTTTCCAGCAAAGTTCATGTTCCACTGTAGGGTGGAACAGGATGAACTGCTATCCAGACTAAGAACGTTGGCTCTATCCTCTCTCCACAGATGCTGTCAGACCTGCTGAGTTTCTCCAGTATTCCCTGTTTTTGTTTCATGTTCCACTGTACTCACATTGTAATTCAATTCAAGCAGTTTTTTTTTTAATTTATAGATATGAAAACAAGCTGAATTCCCTGTGCACCAATAAATATCCTGAAACCCAATGTAATAGAAAGCATTGTTAGCTTATTTGGTTGCCTCGCTTCCGGGCCATTACTCAAGGGTACTTTTCAGTTTTGCATTTTCTTTGGAGTTGTTTGACAGTTTTTCTGATTTTTGTTGGGTAGCCAAGCCAATGTCATACACAAAGCACCACTGCGAAGATGTAGAGTGGAGGAACTCTGGAGAGTACATAGTTTGGGAGGCACCAGAGGGGCAGCATGCAGTGCAGGCAGAACGGCAATGAGGTATGTCTGATAGAGAAGGCTCCAAGGAGAAGGAGAGGTCATCTTGTTACCTTTAGCAAATCAGATTTCCTTACAACAACATTGCTATTAGCCTGCAACAAGTAAAAATGCAAGTGAACCTGCTCCTGACCAGGCATCGACAGACAGTGGCTTGTATAATATTATCGTCTTCCACATGAGAAGAACTCTGCCACAGTTTGCTTGCACTTTCGGGACATGTAAATGAGCTCTGCTGCTACCTCTGGCGATATGCATGATCTTAATGACTGACAGTTTCTTGTTCTATAATTATGAATTAAATTGATGAAGCACCGTGCCCAGTAACACCATCTCCAAAGAACATCACGAGAAGGAAAACTGCAAGTGAATCACAAATTAAAGGGACACTTTTGCCATATCAAGGCGTGAAATTTCATTCTCCGAAAATTGCAGAATGCAAGTTGGACACCGTGACACGCTCAAAACCCAGCATCTCTGTCACACAAACGTTTTTGATGTTCTATGTCTTGTTCAATTGAAAAGCTTGTTTTCTAATACGTGATCAGTGTAGAATGGGAGGCACGCTGTCATGCCATCAAACCAGAATTGTTTCATTCATTGAGTACAAATGCAAGGGTGAGAAAATGATGTCAAAATGTCTCATTTTACTAGATGTTACAACCTGCTGCAAATGCAGATTCCTGCGGGAGGCATACAAAGCCTTGGGCCAATTTCAGGAAACCCTACCCAACGTCCTTTATAACCAATCAGGCAAAGCTGATGAGCAGCATGGTTATTTGTGACTCATCAGTCGGTGAACTTAATGAATCCACACATCTTTACAAGACCCAATATCCTTCACACTGATCAGTGCACATGCACCAAACTAAATGATAGTGGCCATCAGGAACTTTCTTTCCAGCTGTTGAGGCTGGGAGTTATTGAAAGTTCCAAAACTGAGATTAAATCGATTTTTATGAGGCATAGTTATGATGGGTTAAAGAACCAAAATGGTGGAATGTCATGATCCAATTGAATGGCAGAATAGGCTTGAGGGGCTGAATGGCCCGCTCCTGTTCCAAAGTTTCTTCCTGCCTTCCTTCTCTCTCAAACTGTTTAAGTAACTTTTCTTTTTCTAAAAATGGAATGCAGTATGTGAACTTGATAAAGGGAGAAAAGGTCAGCAGTTCTTGGAATCTCCAAGCAGCTTAATGGCACAGTGTTAAAACTATAACAGACTGTGCCGCAGCATGGCAGAATGCTAATTCACTTCACAGTGAGCAGCTGATGTCAGACATGTCAATGTGCAGAGCTGCTAAGGGTTCATGAGCCACTTCCCCACAGGAGAGGAAGGCAAATTCAGATTGAGAGACGCCCTTTCCTGACAAAGAGTCTCCTCCCAAAACATTAACCCATCCTTTCTCTTTACAGACGCTGGTGGACCTGCTATGTACATACAGCATTTTCTGTTTTAACATGTTTGGCTCCAGAGGACACACAATCATAGGGCAGCACCGAAGCAAGGTTGGGAACAGGTTGCCTGCCTGTTCATCTCCACTGGGAATGATGCAAGATGTGGGAAGGACAGACCACAGTTTCGGAAGGGGGGAAAACCTGTGAGTAAACGACAGACTTGTAGTAAATCTATGAAAGAGATTGTGGCCTATTATTCAGGACTTAGCTGAACTCTGAAAAAAATGAAACCAAGTAAGTAGAGTTGTACATCCTTATAATCCATTTTATTTCCATTTCATCCCTCAGTTTATTGAAACAGTGCCTCTTGCGTATTGATGCCCATTACAAACAGGGAATGTTATTGATAATTCGAAGGCCTTGCTCCAATCAATGAAAAGGATTTGAGCACGAACTAGAAAATGCTAATCGTTAAAAAGAAAAGAAAATCTTGAATTTTAAAAAATATTCCTGAGCCAAATATATTGGCAGATGTCTGTTAGAATTCCCATATCAAACTCCTGAGTGTTGCTTTCTACATTTACACCTGTGCTAATATCTTGGGCAAGTGATTTAATCCATCGTGTTCCTCTACCTGCCGTGTGTATTGTGGTTTGCTGCCAAGCACCTGGTGCAGTGAAAAATGTTCATTTCCCATAATAAACCACCAGTCATAGTCAAAGGCGGTTAGTGTGAACAATGAAATTCAGTGACACTACTTGCAGGATAATCCTTCCACATGCTTTAAAAAAATTTATTACTCCTTTCCAAAATGACTTGCTGAAGTCAGAATTGCTGCCTTTAGAGAAAGTTCCAACTCTACACAAGTGCCAACCTTCCATGAGTTTCCCTTGATTGCTATTCAAACCAGTGTCCACCCCAGAGGAAGGAGGTTTGGAAAACACCTCTATAATTTAATAGATACTAAAACTTCATTGCCCAGTACACAGGATGTCAGCTGAAGTATTACAATTGCCCACAGTTCCACATGATTTGTCATCTTCTCTGGATCACTGTCCAATGATATTTCTACCAGAAAGTGCTCATGTGGGATTTTGGGTAAGGGCAGGATCAGATTTCACTGCGGTGCCCCTGCCACAGCCAAGTAACCTGCCAGCCCTCAATGCTTTAGCTCAGACTTGAACAACACCCACTTGAGTGAGCCAATGCTGGGCTGCTCTGCTGCACCTGGAATCGTAATCTCAGTGTGAGGCACTGATTTCAGGAGGGATGGAAAGAAAATTAGGAAGGAAGTAAAAATGCACCAGGCACATTGAATCAGAGGATGGACATTCAGCCCACCAGTGGGCGGCACGGTGGATAGCACTGCTGCCTCACAGCGCCAGGGACCCGGGTTCGATTCCTGGCTTGGGTCACTGTCTGTATGGAGCTTGCATGTTCTCCCTGTGTCTGCCTGAGTTTCCTCCGGGTGCTCTGGCTTCCTCAGTCCAAAGATGTGTGGGTTAGGTGGATTGGCCATGCTAAGTTCTTCGTTAGTGTCAGGGGGATTAGCAGGATAAACATGTAGGGTTGTGGGGATAGGGCCTAGGTGGGATCGTTATCGATGCAGGTTTGATGGGCTGAATGGCTTTCTTCTGCACTGTAGGGATTCTATGATTCTATGAAATCTTTCAAAGATCAATCTGGTGAGTCCCAGTCCTCTGCTCTTTCACTATATCCCTACAGTTTTGTTAAGAACTAGGAGCAGGAGTAGGCCAATTGGCCCCTCGAGCCTGCTCCGCCATTCAATAAGATCGTGGCTGATGTTTTCATGGACTCAGCTCCACTTACCTACCCGTACACCATAACCCTTAATTCCTTTACTGATCAAAAATCTGTCCATCTTTGCCTTCAAAACATTCAACAAGGTAACCTCAACTGCTTCATTGGGTAGGGAACTCCACAGGTTCACAACCCTTTGGGTGAGAAAGTTCCTCCTCAACTCAGTCCTAAATCTGCCATCCCTTATTTTGAGGCTATGCCCCCTAGTTCTAGTTTCACCCATCAGTAGAAACAACCTCTCTGCTTCTATCTTATCTATTCCTTTCATAATTTTATATGTTTCTATAAGAACCCCCTCTCATTCTAAATTCCAACGAGTATAGTCTCAGTCTACTCAGTCTCTCTTCATAAGCCAACCCTCTCAACTCTGGAATCAACCTAGTGAATCTCCTCTGCCAGTGTTCACTTCCAAGTAATTATCTAATTCTCTTTTGAAGGCCATGATTTAATCTATGTCCACCATCCTACCAGGTAGTGCATTCAGAATCCTAACCACTTGCCCCATAAAAAGGATTTAACCTCATGCTGCCTCTGGTTCTTTTGCCAATCACCTTATATCTGTGCCCTCCGATTATTGACCCTTTAGCCATTTTTATTCTTGTTTACTCTATCTGAATCCTTCATGATTTTAAACTTCAAATCTCCTCTTTACCTTCTCTGCTGTGAGAAGAACAAGCCCAGCTTCTCCAGTCTATCAATATAACACTTGCCTGGAACCATCTTCTGCACTCTCTCCAAAAGCTTCACAGCCTTTCTAAAGTGAAACTCCCACAGTGAACACAAACTTTAGCTAGGGATAAACTAAGTTTGTATAGGATTAGCATAACTTTCCGGCTTTTGTACCCTAGGTCTCTGTTTACAAAGTCCAGGATTCCATATACTTTATTAACTACTTTAAGGACATCAGAAATAGCAGTGGGGTAAGCCATATCACTCATTAAGCCTGCTCTGTCATACAATTAGATCATGACTGAACTTATAAATCAATGCACTTTCCCGCCCTTATTACCATTTCCTTTGATTTCCATTGTGCCCAAAGATCCACCAACCTAAGTCATGAATATAGTCATTGATTGGTCATCTTTGGCTCTCTGGAGTAGAGAATTCCAAAGAATCACAGTCCTCATCTCAGTTCCAAACACTTATTCTGAGACTACGACCCTGAGTTCTACCCTCCCTAGACAGGGAAAAGAGCCTTTCACAATTTGTCCTATGAATTTGATGTTTCAGTGAAATCACCTCTTAATCTTCTGAATGCCAAAGAATGTCCATTCTACTCACTCTCACCCCAAAAGACAATCCTCTCATGACAGGAATTAGTCTCATAAACCTTCGCTGCGCTCCCTCTAAGACGAGCATATCTTTCTTTAGGTAAAAAGACCAAGACTGCCCATATACAGTACTCCAGATATTGTTAAAGTTTATTTACTATTGTCACAAGTAGGCTTACATTAACACTGCAATGAAGTTACTGTGAAAATCCCCGAGTTGCCATACTCTGGTGCCTGTTCGGGTACATTGAGGGAGAACTTAGCATTGCCAATGCACCTAACCAGCATGTCTTTCGGACTGTGGGAGGAAGCCGGAGCACCCGGAGGAAACCCACGCAGACACGGGGAGAGCGTGCAGACTCCGCACAGACAGTGACCCAAGCCAGGAATTGAGCCCAGGTCCCTGGTGCTGTGAGGCAGCAGTGCTAACCACACTGCCACTGTGACGCCCCAGATGTGGTCTCATCAAAGCACTCTATAACTGCAGACTTCCTTACTCTGATACTACAACTCTCTTGAAATAAAGACTAACACATCATTTGTTTTCCCAGTTGCTTGGTTGTACCCGCATGCTAATTTTCTGCGGTTGTGTACAAGGGCAGCCAAATCCCTCCAAATAACAACAGTTACAAGTGTTTCTTCTTTTAAAAATACTGTGTTTTTCCACTCTTCCGAAACAAAGTGGATAATTTCCCACTTTCCCACATTACACTTCATGTGCCTCTTTCTTGCCTTGCCCATTGAATTGATCCTTATCCATTTGTACCTCTTTATGTTCTCCTCACAGCTTACTTTCCCATCAGCAGACCTGGATATAATTCACTTGGTCCATCATCTACATAATTGAAAGAGTGTGTAAATAGTTGAGGTCCAAGAAATAATCCTTGCTAACCTGTGCTGCCACACGTGAAGATTTTTGTCTACAAACACCCAGTGGTCTCTCTTCCAGCACCCCCAGATATTAATTTCATCCTCAATAGAAATGCATTAGCACAGCTACACCTTGACTAGGCGTTGCCTGGAGATCGTGAGTCAAGCTACAATGTGGAATTTAAGTGCTGAAATGGGTATTTTACATTCAATTCATTTTGTGCCCATATTTTCTATTCCCCACAAACTGTGGAGGAATATCTTCGTGGTGAGACCAAATGGCTTGGAAGTAAATTTAAAGAGCCGGTTGAGATACACTTTGGTTCTGCAGGTATTCATCTGTTGCAACATGACACTAATAGCTTGTAAAAGGCTTCTGTGCAAAAGTTGAGGGAAATAGAAAGTTTACAATAGAGGTTATTTGTTGCAAGCTTTAACAAGACAAAATGTTCCAGTGTAATGTGAAAGACATCTGAAGTTCCTCAGCATATAAGCAAGCTCTGAATTATTTATGGAATAGCTACAAATTGTATCTATCCATTTAAACTATTCAAAAACTGAATTTCAACTAGAAAGTCGCTCCTGGGGAGATGAATCCTTCTTGTGCTTTTCAACAAAAAAGAATCAAGTGTAATTGTAGTTTTTTTATATAAAAATAATTTTTCCCACAGAAGTGCAATACCCAAGATGCAGCTTATTTGAGTTGGTTCAATGCATTGGTTGCAAGACATTCACGTGGCAGTTTTTGGGATAATGACATTTAAAAGGAATGGTGAATTTTAAGAACATCAGTCTGTCGCCCAGCAACAAGTTTACATCACATGATTCACCCTTCCCAAAAACAGGATCCCCAGATACCCTTGTGAATGTGTTTCACAGTCAATGAGGTACTTTTGGAGCATAGCATTTGTTGTAGGGACACAGAATAACCAATTTTCACATCGCAAGGTCTCACACACTGTATTGAGACCGAAACGTGCAGATAATCTGTTGTGTCTGAGGGATAAATATTGGCGAGACCCTGGAAGAACTTGTCTACTCTTCTTTGAATGATGCATGATATTTTTTCTGCCCATGAGATAAGGCAGATGCATCCTCTCACAGTACAGCATGTTCTTAACAGTGCATTGAACAGTCAGTCCAGATTCTGGCTGATGTCTTGAGGAGAATTTGAGCCCATGGCTTCATGATTCAGGATCTGAGCAGGTAGATGCCTTGCCATTTATGCAGTCTCATAACCTGAAAGTTCTGAGTCATTTGTTCGCATGGGGTAGGCAGGTAGGCAAACCAGCCTCCCATCCATTGACACTGTCTACATTTCCCGCTGCCTCGGCAAAGCAGCCAGCATAATTAAGGACCCCACGCACCTCAGACACTCTCTTCCACCTTCATCCGTTGGGAAAGAGATACAAAAGTCTGAAGTCATCACGTACCAACCGACTCAGAACAGCTTCTTCCCTGCTGACATCGGATTTTTGAATGGACCTACCTTATATTAAATTGATCTTTTTCTACACCCTAGCTATGACTGTAACACTACATTCTGCACTCTCGTTTCCTTCTCTATGAACCGTACGCTTTGTCTGTATGGTGTGCAAGAAACAATACTTTTCACTGTGTGCTAATAGATGTGACAATAATAAATCAAATCAAATCAGGAGGCCACTGTCAGATTAGCCATGATCTTATTGAACAGTGAAGCAGACTCAAAGGACCGAAGGGTCTTCTCCTGCCCCTAGTTCATATATAACCCTTTTTCTTTCATCCGACATTCACATTTTTCTACAGATGGAGAAAAGAGGGAAATATTACAAATCCAAAAGTGGGAGACGTCAGTGCTGGGGAATGGAATAGTTTCCCACACCAGCCAGCCCTATGGATTCCCTTAAGTTGAAATAGATTTCTGTTAACTGCAGGTATTAAAGGATATGGGACAAGTTAGCTTACAGATCAGCCACGATCTCACTGAATAGCATAACCGGCTTGAGCAGATTGATGGCCTACTCTTGTTTTTATGAATGAAATATCAATTTACTGAAACCAAGTTGCCAATCACGTACAGCTATGTTGCATGTGTTAGGAATCGAACCAAGATTGGCCCATGTTTTGTTCATATCAGGCCATTTAAGCTGTAACCCAGTTGAGTCAATCAGATCAGGGCATGAACCCAGGTCTAAGAAAGTAAAGACCAGGGCTTCATCCTGGTGAACAATAATTTACTGCTCCTCATTAGGATTTTGTGTGAACAGTTAACGAAAACGTGGCCCTGACATTGGGACCATTGACAATCCTTCGATCGTGATCCAGAAATCTGAAAATTCAGCTTTGACATTAGCTTCGCTCATCTTATATCTAAGGAACATTCCAATTTCCCACAATGTCCAATCAACTTACTTTTGCAGGACTTGCACCTTCCCCATGTTCTTAAGATGGTGTTAAAGTTATTTTATCCGAGTGGGCACTTAAATCTCCAAACTCCGCCACTGAGGAATGCATCTCATTATCATCCCTCCTCCTCATACCCTTCCAATTCACCTATTGTGTGGTTTATCCTTGAAAACTATCCATTTTTCTCTGCCTTTTTCAGCTAATTTATCCTCCTTGGATTCCTCCCTTGTAGCTTTCAGGCGAATGTATCTGAAACCTGCTCTACTGGTTCTGTTATCCCATATCCCAGCCTGTTCCATATCAAATTCCACTGACACTGTGATTGCTGCTACAGTGGCGCTCACAATGTCCTGATTATTTATCATCCCAGGCTCACTAATGAATACAAAGTCAAGCATGCCCTTGACATCAATTACAAGAGCTTTATGCTGTGACAAGAAACTGTCCTGCACGAGATCCATGAATTTACTATTCCCTTCCGAGTGGTCCACGCACCTTAATTCAGGATAATTGAAATCATCTGTAACCAGCACTCACCCATTCCCAGGCACACACTATAATTTGTTGGAGTAATTCCATATTGATTTTGTCATGACATTCTGTTTGTATTAATTCTCTGTGTGATTCCTTTCCTTGCTGTGGCAGATTTTCACTCATATTGTCTCTGGCTTCACTGACTCTAAAGGTTAAATCTCCTTCAATAACATTGCTTTCTCTCATGCTACCATCCATTCCTCTTTCTCCTGCCGTTCTGCCATGTTTCGCCTCCCTAACAATCACTGCATTCCAGAAGGAGTTCATTATGAGATATTTCAACAAGCTTGGATGATGTGATAAAGTGCCATGCAAATACAAATCTGGACTTTCTTATGTCCTTGTTTCAGCTGCAGTCACTGCTTGAATGTAGGAAACACAGCAGCCAATTGGTGCACATCAAGGTCGCATCAACAGAAAGGTAATAATGGCTTGGTCACCTGTTCCTCTGACGTTGGTTGAGGACCAAGGTTTGGCCAAGACACCAGCCATACACTCCTGCTCTATTTCAAAACAATGCCATGTTCACCTGAGGACAGACCTACTCTATTGTGGGGCTGCAGCTGCATTTTAAAAAGGGGTTGCGAAACTAACATGTGTCTTTTTATACCAAGACCCCATCAGTGGGAACCTGATCGCAGGACGTGCGGGTGTGCAGAAAGAATACTCGCAACACTATCAGCAAGTACAGGATAAACTGCAGAGAATTATTCACATGCAAGTTGACAGAAGACAATGATCTCTCTGTCTCTCCAGGCCACTCTCTTAGAGCGAATCTGGCAGTCAGGCAAATTGATATCTCCCTCAAAGCAGGAGTTAAAGCAGGGGCTGTTCTAATGTGCAGATTGGAAAACAAGCATTTTTACTGCAGAATTCTGCAAAGTGAATGGGAAGTAAACAAACACACCCTGGCATGTTGTTTACTGTGTACAGACATCCAATAACGTATGCATACCATTCTGACAGAGGAACATATTACAGCTTACAGGGTTCTAACTCCCATGCATTAAGCATTTGGTGAAACTATTTTGTCTTTGTAGCCAGCCATACATCATATTATGATCTTTAGTTACGACCCATTTGAAGTGCATTCACTCGGTCCTGTGTTGAGCTGGGGCAGTATTTGAGACAGCACTTACTGCAGCATTAGTTCCAAGGCTCCACAGTGAGCTCAACAAAAGTTGAACGAAGAAATGAAAAGAAATTTCATTTGCTTAAGGTGATCATTTAAATTTGACAGCAACGCTCAATCATGGTAGGCATCCCAGAAATCGAGTTCGCCACAAATATGGGATGGCCTGGAACCACCATTCAATTACCACTTACACAATCTTTCTAAACATCCTCAAGAACTGTGCAGGTTATTAATGTTTCAGTTGGATTTTTACACCACCTTAGATTAAAAAGTGCACGCTCAGTTCAGACGGCTGACTGGACAAAGACAGGTATTTTGCATTGGAGCACCAGTTACTCTTGGCGAAACCCCATGTAATGATTAATTTCACCTATTTAGTGCATGGCTGATGAAGCACAAGTATTTAATAAAGCAAACCTAATTTGCACTATAATTTTGATAGTTAAAATGCTTCCCTTATGATACTCTAACTTTTCAAAGTTCCTATTTTCTAATAATTACACGTTCTACATCATTTTAATTTCATTTAAATATAGATACAAAATAATGATGCACAATTTGATCACACAATGTCAGAGCAGCAATGAAATACTTCAGGATTGGTTACCCATGTAATTTACACATGCTGAGTTTCCAATCTTACCTTATGCTGCCATTTGATTTTGATTTGATCTGATTTATTGTTACATGTATTAACATAGTGAAAAGTATTGTTTCTCGCGTGCTATACAGACAAAGCATACCGTTCATAGAGAAGGAAACGAGAGAGTGCAGAATGTAGTGTTACAGTCATAGTTGGGGTGTAGAGAACGATCAACTTGATGAAAGGCAAGTCCATTCAAAAGTCTGACAGCAGCAGGGAAGATGCTGTTCTTGTGTCAGCTGATACGTGTCCTCAGACTTTTGTATCTTTTCCCAATGGAAGGTGGTGGAAGAGAGAATGTCCGGGGTGCGTGGGGTCCTTAATTGTGCTGGCTGCTTTGCTGAGGCAGCGGGAAGTGTAGACAGAGTCAATAGATGGGAGGCTGGTTTGCATGATGGATTGGGCTACATTCACGACCTTTTGTAGTTCCTTGCAGTCTTGGGCAGAGCAAGAGCCATACCAAGCTGTGATGCAACCAGAAAGAATGCTTTCTATGGTACATCTGTAAAAATTGGTGAGAGTCATGGCTGACATGCCAAATTTCCTTAATCTTCTGAGAAAGTAGAGGCGTTGGTGGGCTTTCTTAACATAGATACACACTGGGTCGAATTTTCCAGCCCTTCCTGCCTGCAAGATCTCCTGGACCCACCACAGTGACCCTGCCTGTGACGGGTTCCCTGGCAGTGGGATGAGCGAACCACGCAAAACGCCATAGACACTGACCACCCGAAGATCCTGCTGGCCAATGGCAAGTCGCCTCTGCTGCTGGAAAACATGTGGGTGGGGGGTGGACAATCCCACCCACTAGGTTAGATGCCAGCTCTTCCAACAAAGTGAAAATTGGCCTTAGGTTTACCCAGGTCAGTTTCAGTGTGACAATGAGTGACAACAGGCTCACTTGTCAGGCGATGACCTCAGACTGTACATGGCCCAAAATGGGGGAATAACATGGCTAAAACTATGTTTTGAGTATCTCCAGTCTTTGTACTTTATTAGTTCACTAAGTGACATATCAAACAAACACACAGGATCAGGTCGTTTGGCCCAACTGGTGCACAATCAATTGCTCTACAAGAGCAGCCTCCCACCCCTCTTCATCTAATCCTATCAGCAAACCCTTTCATCTTCCTGCTGTGTTTACCTAGCTTTCCACTGAAATGTTTCTATGCTATTCACTTGAATTGTGCCTTGTTGCTGAGTTTCACATTCTAGCTACTCTCAAGAGTATAAAGAGATTTCTCCAAATTTCTATGCAGCTGCATCTTGATTTTAAAATTATCATCTTTTTGTTCAAGTCTCCCCATAGCCTCAGCCCTCCCCATCTCTAAACTCCTCCAATTCGAGCCTCTTCTGCACTTTAAATTTCCTTAGGTTCACCATTGGCAGCTGTGCCTTCAACTGCCTTAAGCTCTGGAACTCCTTCCCTAAATCTTTTTACATCTCTCTTCCCTCATGTCCCCCTGCCACCCCCCCACCCCGCCGCCGCCACCCCCGCCGCCCCACCTACCTCCGCCCCTCTAAGTTGCTCCTTAACAACTGCCTCTTTGTCAAAGCTTGTGGTCACTTGACCTAATATCCCAGCTCAGTATCAGACTGATAATGCCTGATAAAGTGAAGGACTTTGGAAAGTACTTGTATATTAAAAAGGTGCTATATAAATGCCTGTTGTTATTGCAAATCCAACATCCTGAACTGATTATGTATAGATTCAAATCCTTTTGTGAACTGACATGAAATGAATGGAGGTTTATTGAGATGCAGATTATGATGAATTTGCCCTGATGTAACAAACATTTTGTAATGTAAAACGCAGCTGTTTCTGAGCCATGGGACTATATCAAAGTATAATTCCTAACCCTGCAGGTAAGAGTCACAGAAGTACCTCTGCAGTAGGAGTACTACAATGCTCAAATGACAGATGACATCTGTGGAAATAAATCAAAGCTGTTTTTTGTGCTCAGATCATTCATTTCAATTCTATAAAATAAAATTGATACATAAAAATAAGGTGCTTTAAAGTGATTTTTCATGTGTCTATTAAGAAGACAGGGAAGAGCTATTGCATCTGTGTGCTACTTCAACCAAACATAATTCCCAATTATATTAGAGAATGACATATAGCCATGAGAGAAAATATTACCAAGTGCTCCTCATTTTGGAATAAATATCCACAAGTCAACAACAACTTCCATCTATATGGTGCCTTTAACGTATTAAAACATTTCAAAAACTGAGCAACATGAGATAGTTTGAGAGTAAATGACCAAAAATGTGGTCAAAAAGGTGTTTCAAGAAGCACTTCAAAGGAAGAGAATAAGGTAAAGAGACAGAGATTTAGGGAAGAAATTCTAGAGCTTAGGCAGTTGAGAACACAACCGCCAATGGTGGAATGATAAAAATTGGGGAAATGCAAGAGGTCAGATTTGGATAAATGCAGAGATCTCAAAGGGAGTTGGATGAAGGGAAACAGAGATAGAGTAGGACGAGGCCATGGAGGGACATGAAAACAAGAACCAACATTTCAAAATTGACACTTAGTGAATCAGGAGTCATTATAGGTTAGTGAGCATAAAAGTGATGCGTAATGTGGTGATAGTTGTGTAATTGATATAGATTTTTAAAATGTTTTATGAGGAATGTTTAAAAATTCAGTTTTATCCTACAGATAGTTGGCGAGTCTGGAAAACATTCAGCTCAGATGCTGGGAGAGCCAGGATAATTACTCATTTTAGTGATGCAATGTTTACTTAGGATAGAGCCAATGGATTTTTGTTTATAGAAGATGATTTCCCCTGGGGCTTTCGATTAGGGTCGTGTGATAATGTGGTTACTGAGGGAAGCCATGTCTGTAGGAGGAAAGACAGTTTTCAGTTCTGGCTGGGACTTCTTTAAAGGCACAGTTCTACAAGCTACTCTGAAACACATTTTCTCTCTCTGAAAGCTGTCTACACTCATTGTAGCAAATATATATATAGTTATTAACTGTATTTAAAGTGTCATTTAAGCCTGTAAGAGGAATGTTGCTGATTTGGAATTGAAACAGTGATAAGTTAGAAATTAATGTTGTTTCCTTTGCATTTTTAAATATTGTTTGACTGTTAATAGTTAAGTTGCTTCATTTGTAAGAACTATATTTAAACGGTGTTATTAAATAACGTTTATTTTAGTATAAACAATCCCTAATTTGTCAATGGAATCATTCCTGGACGGAAGTATCCTTTCCTCACATTTATACCAAAATAGAAAAAATGTTGGTGTCTAATCTGGTGTCTTAATGTAATTTGGGTTCTGGTCTGGGACCCAATAATAATGACATGTCAACCATTATATTGCAGCAAACAAGGTGAGGAAATGTTAAATTGGAACAGGAATGGGCCATTCAGCTCTTATCTTCAGTCAATGTTCTGATGTTCTGTTCTTATAGGAATTAAAGGCTATGGTGAGCAGGCGGATAAGTGGAGCTGAGTCGACGAAAGGATCAGCCCTGATCTTATTGAATGGCGGAGCAGGCTTGAGGGGCCAGATGGTCTACTCCTGCTCCTGGTTCTTACGTTCTTATGTTCAATGAGATAATGACTGATCAATACCTCAGCTCCAGTTGCCCAGCTTTGATCCACATCCCCTGATAGCCTTCCCCAACCTAAATCATTAAATTTTTAATTATCTCAGCATCCACAACGTTTTGGTGCAGCAATTTTCAATTTGTTTTGTGAAAAACTGCTTATTGATTTCACTTCTAAATGGCCTTCCTCTAATTTAAAATGATGCCACCTTATACCACAGGAAGTGGTTTCTCCCTATCCACTCCACTTGGTAGTTTTAAATACCACAATTAAATCCCACCTCGACCTCCAAAATTCAAGGGACTATGAACCAAATTTACGCAATCCGTCTTTGTCATTTAACTCTTCAAGACCTGGTATCACTCTGGTGAACTTGACTGTATTCCTTCCAAGACAATGGGAGGGATTTTCCATGCGTCTCTGCGACGTGTTTTGGGGCAGCCCGATTGTGGCTAGCGGTGGGATCTTCTGGTCTCGCTGCTTGGGAACCTGGGAAATTCTGGCCAATACGTCTATCATGAGGTTCTATGTCCAATATTGAATGCAGTACTCCAGATGGGGTCTGACCAAAGTTCTGCATAACTGAATCATCATATTTTCACCTTATTTTAGTCTGTGTGTGTTTGTGCACCAACCTTTGGTGATTTCTGTACACCATCACAAAAAGTCCATTGCTCCACTACAGTTCCTAGTCTCTCACCATCAAGAAAATGTTCCAATTCACCTTTCTCAGATTCAAAATGGATGACCTTACATTTCAACCACACCGATCTCCATCTGCCATAGTTCTGTTTGTTCATTCATCTGTGTTCCTTTGTAACTTCCTCCTCCCATGCACACAATTTACTGCCTCCCAATTTAGTATCCTCTGTAAACAATACACAAGTTTTGATTCTGTCATCCAATTAGTAATATACATGAATGGTAAAACAGATAAGGGGGGGGGGGGTCATTGTTGCTTTCACCCTATCTCCCCACCCCCGTCATTAGTTCAGGACCAAGTGTAGTGTCTCAAAGGCAGAATGTCTATAAACATAGCAGAAACAAAAGGGCCAAACATGGGACTTTCCCAGGCTGAGACAACACAGTGCCACATGAATGATATAGTTATTTACTGAACCATGAGTGAAGTGAGCTTAACAGATATCGTTAAGAGTTTGGATGGTTTTGCTCCATGGAGCTCGAGCACTTGAAACTCAGGAAAAGTTGTTAATTTTTGGTTTTCGATCAGAATTTATAGAAATGACTGACTTGAAAAGAAGTCAATTTGCTTATCTTTCACTGAGGGCAATGGAAATCAGTCATTCAACAATTCAGTGCAAACAGAAAACACTTAAATGCATTTGACACAAGTGATTACACTTGTAAATGTGTTGCTGTCTCCTGATGAAATTTGGCACTGTGCTGATATAGTTTGTTGAGCAACAGAGCGAAGCTGGCAGTGAAAGGATATTTATGCTCAAATCAGGAGTTAACATTTAAATACTACTCTTGGATCATAATTCCAACACAGTGGGGACAAATTCTAAAGGGGCAGGACAGGTGGTGACAGCAGTTAATAAAGCATATAGTATCCTAGGCATTATTACTAGTGACAAACTACAGGAGCAAGGAGGTTGTATAAGTCACGGGTGCGGCCCCAGCTATAGTATTGCACCCAGTTCTGGATGCCACACTTTGGGAAAATACAGAAAAGAATTACAGGGGTAAGGAACTTCAGTTATGAAGGTAGATTAGAGAAATTAGGTCTGGCTGTTTTCCTTAGCGAAAGTTGTGAGGAGATTTGATAGGAGATTAAAAATCATAAGGGGTCTGGGCACAGTAGACAGGGAGAAACTGTTTCCACTCAGGAAAGGCTCTAAACGAGAGGGCACAGATTTAAAGCAATTAGTAAAGAAAGCAAAAGTGATATCAAGAGAAACCTTTTTTATGCAGCAAGTGATTAGGGTTTGGAATACACTGTCTGAATGTGGTGGAGGCAGATTAATTCAAAGCATTCAAAAAGGAAATGAGACAGTTATCTAAAAAGAAAGAATGTGCAAGGTTATGGGGAGAAGGTTGGCGAATGGTATTACGAGTTGCTCAGACATGATGCACAGTAACAAGTCTGTAATTCTGTGATATTTGAGCATTAATTGCCCATTGCACCAGTAACAGAAAGATAAGTACGATCATTGAAAACATAAGTATCTTTCCAATGACTTGATAATCATTAATGCAAGGTCAATCAATCTCTCTGGTCCAAAATGGAACAACTTAAATTCTTTATTCTCTTTCCGTTCTCTTTATACACATTTGGTATAATCAATGTTCAAAAGATAATTGAAGAACAAAACTGTTTTTTCCACTTTTCTTTTGTTTCAATTGCTCTCTTGTAATCTCGTTTTCCTTTTCCTCTTTATTTGTCTTTGTGTCTGATTTGACTTGAATATCTAATACCCCCCATTCTTTGTCACTCCACTGTTCTTTTCTGAATGCTTGAACCTCATTGGTGAAAGAGATACACTGATGGTCGCATTGTTAACAGAGGCCCAGATGCTCCATTGCCCTCAACATTACCAGCTTGCACTTTCAGAGAATTACACAAGCCTTTTACGAGGGAAGAGTACAGGAAAATTCGACTCATGGTGCGTGCCACAAGATGTCCCACTCTGTCAAGGTCAAGTCGGCTGTGTTTTCCTTCCCACGATGACAGTGAGGTGACATAATATTGCATCAGCATGATTAGCTCAGATTTCGTGCTTGTAAGGACGGCAAAAAATGTAGCATTTGCCATCATTATGCTGTAAAACTGACAGCAACGCTTGGTAGCTGTATAAGCCAAGGTACATGCAGCAATTCAGGAGTTGCTGTTAGTGATTCACTGCACCTCCACAGGGTGTATTGTCTGTGGGAATTCTTCAATATGCTTGTTCATTGCCATCACTACTGCTGGCCACTGGGAGATCCTGTAAAGCTGAGGTTAGAATGCAATTAACATCGGGAAAGATGAAATCCAGACCACAGAAATTGTTGGATCTTTGTGGGCAGCTTTGTTTGAGGTCAGCAGCAAATGCTGCCACTTTGTTGCTGACTGCAAAATGTGGGCCATTAGCATGCGCACTTGCGAATGCGCTCTCATCTTGCAAACTGGGAACACGGTGCTTAGATCCAGCTTTCTAAATTTGTTTACCAGAAAATATTTTTCTTCAGATCTACATGATCAAAGTAAACATACCTGGAAATAGGAAAGTGTGGCAATAACTGCTCTTAAGACACAGTTAACATTCGTAAAGCTCTCAGCATTCGCTCCTGAGCTACTACTCTGGTACATGACAAGCAGCACATTGCAATGAAGGGCCAGGTGCATTAATATCTGCTGAATATCCAATAACATTTTATAGAGCCTCAAATTGAATGTTTATCCCTTTTTAACCTATCTGAACTGTGAAGAAAATGTGGAAGCTCCTTGATCAAAGATCCGGAACTTTCAACCACTTTACATCTGCTCATTTAATGAACAGATGGCAACATTTCCATCCTTTGAACATTTTTTAAAAAAAAGTCACATAAAATTTCAAAGTCACTGAATCTTTTTGCAATGTTGAAGCACAAAGTGCAATTTTTATATTCTGGTGGGGAGATTCTTTTTGCGGGTATGAAAAACATTTTATCCTTATAAACTTAAGCCAAAAGATAACTCAACCTTGTCACAAGATTTCTGTCTAATGCTGGACAGCTTTTGATACAAGGTGCTTGACACTGACTCTTAGTTACCCTTTGTTAACCATAATAGGGATCACATGGAGTTCGGAAAGTACTTCCTCTTTGCGTGATAGATTAGCAGAGGTCAGAGAACTAATTTTCCTTCCTCGCCCCTGTCAGGAAGTCTAGGTGTGCATACTATTGAAGAAATTGGTTGTCAGTTCACAGTCAAACAGGCTGGGTTCAAGGCCACTCACTACCCATTATTGAATTGAATTGATTTATTATTGTCACATGCATCACAGCTTGGTATGGCTCCTGCTCCTACAGTGAAAAGTATTCTTTTACATGAACTATAAAGACAAAACATACCATTCATAGAGTACATAGGGGAGGAGGAGAGGGTGTTGCAGTTACCGATAGGGTGAGGAGAAATATCAACTATATGAGTGGTAGAACCATTCAAAAGCCTGATGACAGCAGGGAAGAAGCTGTTCTTCAGTCGGTCGGTATGTGTTTTCAGACTTTTGTATCTTTTTCCCAAAGGTGGAAGGGAGAGTCTGTCCAGGGTGTGTGGGGTCCTCGATTATGCTGGCTGCTTTCCCGAGGCAGTGGGCAGTGTAGATAGAGTCAATTGATGGGAGGCTGGTTTGCGTGATGGACTGGCCTACATTCACAACCTTTGTAGTTTCTTGTGGTCTTGGTCAGAGCAGGAGCCAAAACAAGCTGTGATGCATCTGGAAAGGATGCTTTTTATGGTGCATTGTAAAAATTGGTGAGAACCATAGTGGACATGCCAAATTTCCTTAGCTTTCTAAGTAGAGGCATTGGTGGGCTTTCTTAACTATAGTATCAGCGTGGAGGGACTAAGACAGATTGTTGGTGATTGATCACTTAGAAACTTGAAACTCTCGACCATCTTCACTTCATCACCTTTGCTGTGGACAGGGACACATCCTCCACTATGTTTCCAGAAGTTGATGACCATCTCCTTTGTTTTACTTGAGGGAGAGATTACTGTCATCAAACTATTTCACTAGATTCTCTATTTCCTTCCTGTACTCTGTCTCATTATTGTCTGAGATCCGACGCACTGCAGTGGTGTCATCAGCAAACTTGAAAATTGAGTTGGAGGGGAATTTGGCCACGCAGTCATAGGTGTATGAATAGGAGGAGGATGCAGGTTTCCAGTGTTGAGGATAATCGTGGAGGTGGTGTCATTATCTATCCTTACTGATTGCAGTCTGTGGGTTAGGAAGTTTAGGATTCAGCTGCAAAGCGAGGAGCCAAGTCCTAGGCCACAGAGTTTGGAGATGAATTTTGTCAGGACAATGAAAGAAAGTAGCGAACAATGATCACCTTGCTCACTAGTGGCAGAATGGAATCAAGTGTGCGACGTCTTCCACCTTCTTCCGTCGGGAAAAAGGTACAAAAGTCTGAGGTCACATACCAACCGACTCGAGAACAGCTTCTTCCCTGCTGCTGTCAAACTTTTGAATGGATTTACCTTGCATTAAGTTGATCTTTCTCTACACCTTAGCTATGACTGTAACACTACATTCTGCACTCTCATTTCCTTCTCTATGAACGGTATGCTTTGTCAGCATAGCGCGCAAGAAACAATACTTTTCACGGAATGCAAATACATGTGACAATAATAAATCAAATCAAACTAATCCTATGTTTTTAAGGCTGCTAACCGGAGGAATTATTGGAGGTAGACTTCAGAAAAATGAGACAGAATGTAACAATACTTACATTTTCAAAAGATAAGACAAACTAGAGAAGGATACATTTTTGAATTAAAATGAGAGATTTCTAGTTCAAAAATGAGCGACACTTGATTTCTGTCATTACATACCAGTTGCTGGGTTGGTGCAGATTCCCTCAGTATTAGATGGGTATGTTGGAATGGTGGGCAGGGCAATACTTGATGAGGAAGGAAATGCTTTGTGTGAAAAATGGGACAAAACGTGGCTTTTAATTTGAATAACAATGAGCAGCGCACTGTTAACTGAAGTATTCCAGGAAACACGTCAATCTCAGGTGAGCATGTAAATAAAACATCTCATATTTTATTGAGCAATTTGCCCCTTCCTTTCGTGTCATCACTGGCGATGGTCCAAGTGCAAATAATTTTTAAAAAATAAACTGGAATGAGAAAAACAAATGCTAATTAAATTCAACCAGTGTCCTCGTTAATTTTTGAATTTTGAAAAGGTTGAGATTTCCTCTTGAAACTTACAGTACCATTTTATGTTCGTGTTTTGGCGGGGCCTTAAAACTGCAAAACCTCTTAGCTTCCTCAACATGCCTATATGTTTAACAAACACACTCAATAGCAGCCTTTTCACCATCAGCACTGAAGAAATATTAACTGTTTGCCTCACCTTATTAAAGTGGCACTTAAGAACCATTGCATTGTCCTAACATCTACTACTGAATTTAGTGTTTTGTCTTGCCCAGTGTATAATGGTACAAGAAAAAAAACAAGAACATGTTGCCTGGAGGGAAAAGTTTCTCCATCTTCCCAAAACCAGTGTTCTAATAGAAAAGCACACTCAATCCTTTTTCTTCCACATCATCAGGCTTAAAGTTGATGCCATTTATTTCCAATTTATTATATACCTCCCTGCTCTCTCAAATTCCTTTCCACCTTCGTAGTGTCTTGCACTTTGTTGCTTGGCCTTCTCAATAACAAAAAAAGTCCACAGGAAACAACTGATTGTCAAGTCAACACACCCTGTGGCCAAAGATTCACAGGAGCCACAATCTCAACCTTGTTCTATTTAGACTCTACATTTTCCATCTTGGCTGCTCAAAGCCTTAATGATAAATGAAATTTGGGGTTTATATTCTGCCATGACAATGATTAATGTACCATGGAAAGGTTCAGTGCTTCCAAGTGCTTGAAATGCACTTACGCTACAGCACTGCAATTTATCTCTGAGCTTGAATAATAATTATCTATTGTGCATAATCAAACTGAGAACTTGCGCTGAAGTGCTTATAAAGTACATTAACCCCAGAAATTATGGAAGTGTTATAAACAAAGAAAGAAATAATGCTTAAATCACGTAAACCTTTTTTCCTAAAGGTTAACAGCTTCAGTTTGCTCAACGTCTCGGTGGGTAAATTAGCCACAGGCAAGTATTCCACTGCTGAAGGCATCACTGTTCATCCCAATGCTGTCTCCACCAACATCCACACGGATGCCCAACAGGGGTAATTGGATAGTAATCAGCTGCAGGGCAGCTTTGCCACTGGAGACATCAAACGTCCCCAGCCTCAGGATGAAACTTGGAATTCTCCAAATCAAGGTTGCGCTGAAGCATTTTAGGTGCCCCAAATTTCAATTCCATAAAATTCCAAGCAACCTCCGGATGACATAGTTTGACAAATTCCAGCATCAATTAAATCACAGCTGTGCTTCTCTGTAAAATGTGCTTTTCACATGCAGCAGGCAGCAAATCCCATGCCCCTAACTACATGGGCTGTACTGCATATATTCCCAATGCAGGTGCTTCAGCCCAGAGCACTCGATTCATGAGATCCTTTCTCAAATTAGGCATTCAAGGCAAACAACCAAAGTGAACATTACAGACACCATTAAGTATCCAAGGCAGTTTAATACAAGACAAGGCACACCCGGAAGCAGTGGAAAGTGCTGCCAAATTTGGTCTTTAAAGTTTGTAGCATAAAGAGAAGGCTACCAAGAAGAGGCGATCCACTGTTTTGAGAGCCTGGGCAGAATCGGTTCAAACAGATGATCATAGAAATCATAGAAACCCTACAGCACAGAAAGAGGCCATTCGGCCCATCGAGTCTGCACCGACCACAATCCCACCCAGGCCCTACCCCCATACCCCTACATATTTTACCCACTAATCCCTCTAACCTACGCATCCCAGGACACTAAGGGGCAATTTTAGCATGGCCAATCAACCTAACCCGCACATCTTTAGACTGTGCATGATGATGTAGAACACAGTGGTTTGAAGAGAAGGGATGGTAGAGAGGATGTGGAGTGTATGAGTGGTTAGGTATATTTGGAGCCAGAGGGATTGAGGGGAAGTTCACAGAGATAACCTTTATTTACAAAAGAACAAACACCAGGGATATCAAACAAATTGGACACAGGTGACTGTCTTGTAGTCAGAGGAAATGCTGCCAACTCCAGGTTTAAAAGTGTCAGTTATAATTAAGGGAGATGGAAATAAAAGCTGAAAATAAAAGGCACATTGATCAGCTCAGCACAGATGGTAAACAAAAGAAGTTTATAACAAAACTTCGTATTCAATCTCTCCTCAATGAACACCGCACTTAGTGTGGTACAGACAAGGTGTGGTAAAGCCCAGAAGATACAAAACCTGCCGCTTCATTTCCCTTCTGGGACGGGAAACAGGATTCTTGTTTCCAGGTCCCAACACAGGCCAGGGGTCAACAGTCACTCTTTGGGAATAAGTTCCCTGTCCAATTAAGGGTGGCAGGGCTATCAGAGATACTCCAGCATGAAGGTGGCCTTTGGTTGCAGCTGCACCCAGGCAGGCAGAGTGGCCCTGGGTCTGCCTGGGATGGTGGAGGTCCTTGTCTGTGCTGAGTTAGCAGAGGTGTGATTAATAAACTTCAGCAAAACATGGGCCAATCAGCGATGATTCCTGGTCATTTTTGCTATTATTAATTCCCTGCAAAATGCTCGTGTGTGAACTCAGCACAAGGACAATATCAGCCTTGGCTGTCATGACTCCAAAGGTAGGAATTTTATCAACACCACCTTGGCCAGAATTTTAGTGGGTATGAACTCACCCTCACTGATGCTAGCTGCCCCAAGGCAATTTAACGCTCTGAGGACCATTAATTGGTTAGAGATGGGATTTCCACCCTCCCAATCTGATTGGCAGGCAGTTCTATAGTCGCAACAATAGCAGCAGCGCCAGCATCCAAGTCTAGAATGATAAGCAGTCAACAGACTCCAAGTCCCAGAGTACAGGGCCAGGTATGTGCAGGAGGTCTCATGGCGGGGAGGAGGGTTGAGCTAAGGTCTCAGGGGAGAGGAGGGGGTGGGGGTCTTAGACTGGAGAGGAGCATCCAGTGGTGGGGTTTGCAGGCCTCACGGGGGAGGGGGTCCTTGAGGAAGGCACCCTTCCCCAATTCCTGCCCCAGGCCCAAGTAGAGCGACATGCCAGACTTCGCCCCACCACTGCCACTGAACTCCTTCCATCAGCCAGGTGGGAAGCAGCCCTCAAGTGACCAATTATTGGCTACTTAGGGACCTCAGCTGGAGCAAGGGTGGGTGGGCTGCCCTAGGCTTCGCCTGCCTGCAAAATTACAGACAGGTCAAAGACAGGCGGGAGGACAGTGGGAAGTCCACCCAGGGAATTTTATAGGCGTCTGAATCACACATTCCCACCAGTCTTGAGCATGGTGATGCCAAGCTTGATCTGTGCATCAGCTGCAAGAAGACCAACACAATGATGACTGGGTGGCAACAAGGCCTTTCCATCACTATTGCGCAACAGAACTTTGAGGAGGTCGACTACTTCCCCTACCTATGGAACATCCTCTCCATGGAGAATGATATTGAGAGATCAATATCCACACAAGAATCAGAAATAAAGCATTGGTCTTCCAGCAGGCTTCACACAATCCAACACCATCGACACTGTCATGAAGCTGTGACTTTACATGCCCCTGGTAATACCAACTACAATCTATGCCAGAGAGACATGGAAGAGAACAGCAAAGGTGCCATGCAAGTTGGACATCATTCAGTAGCGCTGCCAACATAAGATCTGGGCATCACACGGAAAGAGAGCATCACCAATGAAAAAAATGCTACAAAGGACTGGTGAGAGGCATCTGTGGGACACCATGACAGAGAGACAACTGAGGCTGACAGAACACATAACTGTCTCCCAGATGTACTTTCCACCAGAGTGGGAGCAGACCTGGTGAAGTAAATTTAAGCAGACCTTGAAAAAGGTGACACCACCTGGGTTGGAGTGAGAGATTATGAAGGAGTGGGATCAGTCGCAGGGTGCAGCCGGTAGTTCCTCCGGTCCATGTCGGACAAAGTTCCACCTGCAAACCCGCTGGCAGGGGCTCTCAAAACTGTGCCCCTCGTGTTCATGTAATGCTTTTAAGTGTAGCAAAACATCCCAGGAGCAGACAAAATTTGCTGCTGAACTATGTGATGAGATATTAGGAGTGGTGATCACTTATTGGGCTCAAAGATGACCGGTTGGGCAATGCCCTGAAAACCACAGCCCAGAGAATGAATTTTTAAAAAAGTCAGACACAAGAATGACATAAAATAGTAACTTGCACCAGCACCTTGCAGTGAGTTGAAGTTTAAAATGAGTCCTGCATTGATCTTCACACCTAAAGCTCCCTCACTCAAAAAAATGCCCAATAATTAGGGATATCCATTGTATTATGTTCATTGCAAACCTATCTGACCTGCACATTAAACACTTCACTGTTCTCTCCAATGTATTATGAAATGTATTCACTTCCCTAGTGACATATGAACTGCCGTGAAGATGAATAATTTGTCTTGCACATGCACTGTGCTGACAGACTGCAAATTTGTGCATCATGTTTACGTGTTAAATTTTGACTTTTTCTTGTGTTCATCAAAGTGAGGGATGTCGGTGATGGGGGAGGTACTATTTTGGAGAGTGGGCCCTCACAGCTGAGAGTTAAGAAGAGATCCTCGTCCCAGCAGTCTGGGCTAGATTTAAATTTAGGTTCGAGAAATGAAAAGATGGTGAGCATCCTGCTATCAAACAGAGGAGGCTGTAACAGAATGGTTAAAAGAAAGCACCCACAGGGTTAACAGCTTAAACATCTCCCCTAAAATCAGTGACTGTGAAACCTTATGTAATTTTAATCAAATTACAAAATGTTTTTGTTTCAGGCTGTAAGTTAGTCCCAAATGGCAATTACTTTCTCAGGCGGTTTGGATCTGTTAATAATTTGACTGACTGGTTAATGTTCGAATACTGTTGCCTCTGGCTAATTTTTGTTTGTTCCCAGCTTCATATTCACAGTCTGCTGCTAGCAGCAACATTTTCATAGGCTGCCAACTTTGAAATAGACTGTAAATTAGCTGTCCGTCAAAGTGCTCTCGACTGAAGCAAGGGCATGTCATTGGAGAGCAGGGAAAAGAGCTTTACTGATCAAGATTCTGCCACTGTCCAGGTGCCGTATGCTAATTATATTTGGATTTTTTTTTTCCCCTGCTGTACGTTAATTCTTTTTGGCAGCTGGTTGTATATTTTATTTGGAGTGAACACTATTCAATGATGGGGATGGGAGTGGAGCGAAGGAGAGAGACGAGGACAGATCCTCCTCTGGCCACCAATGACATCAAGTACGCTCCTGGGATCTGGCACCAGGTACAATCAGCATCTCCACTGTGACCTTATTTACGTTACGGTCAATGACAAACTGGAAAAGATGTTTTGGTTTTTCCAAACTGTCCAACAAAACTGTGATATACAATATATACACTGTCTACTCCATCCTATTTCTTGGAGATAAAACCCTAGGCCAATTTATGGAGGGAAAAATAACTCTGGAAATTCCTCTCCAATGCTCACCTAGGAGACGTCAATAATCCAAGGGATCGTTAGGCCTGAATTCCCTGCAGAATCTACCTTTTGTAGCAGGTGATCTCCATCTCAGCACAAAACTGCCCAGTTCTTGCATCTGCAATATGACACAGCTGTCCGAGGTTGGACTTTGTCACAGTGGAGCAGATTCAGAAACAAATGACAGAGCACTCACAGCTGCCAAATATTGCAAACCTGACTTCACACTCCCAGCTGCAGATCTCCCCCGACACGAGGAGATGGCCTGTGTAAGACTACAATTTAGATGGTCATGATCAGAACAAAATGTGGTTCAACTGACAAAATGACAAGGTGGGGTGAAGGGGGGCAGTGATAAAAAGAATGCACCTCATAACATAGGCCGCCTTTGTAATGTAGGGTGTTCAGTTTATATTGAACCATGAAAAATATACATTGAATCATAGTCAGCTATGTGTGCTGAATAATGTGCAGTGTATTTGTTCAATCACATTTCTGTAGAAAGAGTAATGTTATGCCAGAAACATTTGTCAGCCATGTCCCATCATTGTTGAAATTACCCTTTTGTTACCCTCTGCCATCTCCATATCCATCAAGCAACTGTAACAAAACTGAAAAAAGAAAATAATGCTCAGAAAAATACTTAAATATACCCTAACGGCTAAAACATTTTGCTTAATGTTGATGCTACAGTGCTATATATCATTGGAACTCCTCCCCAGCGTCATGGCTGCTCCCTTCCCTTCCCAATCCCCACCCACTGAGACCTGGCAACCACTCTCTCCAAAATTCAGCTCCGCCCCCATCCCTGATACTCAGCACACCATTCTTCAATATCTCAGTGCAGGAGATTCACTGTCATTCCCCACCTCTGCTCCACAATCTACCTCCCCCCTCCGAGAGGAGTGTTGCCTCACTCCAGACTTACTCTCCCAGCTGTCACCCCTCATTTGGTCTTACCCTCTCTCCAAGGTTCGCTGTCCATCATACTCATCCCTCCCCTCAAAGCTTGTTGCCCCTTTCCCCGAGGCTCGCTATTCCTCCCCAAGGCTTCCCCCAAAACTCTCCAGCCCTGCCCCCCCAACTTGCCCCTTCCCTTACACTCATCCGTTCAACCTCAAAGCCTCACAATCCTTCCTCCCCTCAAAGAGATATGCCAGAATGACACCCCCCACCCCCACCACCCTCCATACTTACCCGCCGAGTCTTGGCATGATTCCCCACCCAATTGCTCCAGGCACAGCTCAGCACCTGAACCCCGTATCCCTGCCATTCAGAGAGGCTTTGTTTGAGGTCAAGGCATGGTTGGAGAAACTGATTCTTGAAAGCAGGGCAATGGAAACCAGTACAGAGTGCCAGAAGATAGGACCAGAGAGGAGAAAGGAGAAGGTATCAATTGTAGGAGCAGCAGATTACAAGGAGTAACCCACTATTTAGAGGCATAATGGATAGAGAGGTTAGGTTGGAAGAAACTATAGAATCTTTGGAGTTTTACTCTAGATATTTTTTCCATGGTTCAGAACCGTTGGTCACTCTCGAGGGCAGCTCCTTGCTACCTTGGACTTGGAATATGTTTTTATCTGTCCAATGTTTAGATATTTGTAGCAAGCTCAGGAATCAAACAGAAAAACCCTCATTGCGGCAATGCAGATTACTGGTTATGCTCAATGCAAGGTTCCACTCAGAAAAGCTGAACGAACATGAACCTTAGGCAATAAGTTTCCAAAAACATTTATTAAGCAATAAGTGGGAAAGTGAACAGTGGCATGAACACAATGCGATTTACAGTAATTATACATTGCCCCTTCTCAGAAAGCAGCTGCATCCACTGCATTAACTTCAAACGATCCTGGCATGAGGTACTTAAACAGTAAACCTTACCAGGCAGTTTTCTGCTGCCTAACTTTCTAGTTAATTCCTCTCTCGCCAATGGCATTAGATAAACGAGATTAATTGGAACAAGACAGACTCAGAATTTTAATTTGTTAAAATCTGACCAGGACAAAATAAATTTAAATATGTTTGTCTAAACTTGCTGCCATTGGGAGGTAACTGAGCTTGAAGTGAAATGCAATGATGCAACTGTGTTATTTTTGTACAAGGACACAAGTGATGCAGGCTGTGATGGTTTGTTGCTTGTAGCTGGATGTGGCCAGACCAGCCAGTAAAAGCACGGGAGAGGTTAAGCCTCAGGATTATTAAAGCAGGAACTGTGGCTTTGGCTGTAATGGAACAAAGTTAGAGGAGGAATGGATAATATTATGGAGGTGGAAGAAAGCAGTCTCAGCAACAGAATAGATGTATGGAAAGGAACTGAACTCAGGGACAAGAAGTTTGTGATGGTCAGCACCACGTGGCTCAGGCTGAGGTGAAACTAGGCAGCCTTTGGAATCAAGGCCAGGCTAGTGAAGATGGTGGTGGAGCTGTTCTGTAGCAAGGAAATTTCATTTATCTAAGACAATGAATGACAGGCAAATGGAAAGCACTGTAACAAATGGAAAGTATTATAACAATCTTTGATGGAGAAGGCAAAGGGGGAAGGGATACTGCTGGATGTCATCAGTGTACACTTGGAAGCTGACTTCATATTGTTAGGTTACACTGCTGAACAATAATTTGTAATGAGGGTAAAAAAGGGGCCATGGATGGATTCCTATGGCACTCTGGAAAGAAGGGAGTGTTCGCAGAAGCAGGAGAACGAAGTGGCAGAGAGCTGAATGGATTTGCCAACAATGTCAAAAGTAGTGAAAAGGCCAAGAATGTTGAGTAGATGGTGTAATATTTGGTTTTTGAGAGTGTGGTCTTAGTACTGTGCCTGGGCCATGGATCAGATTAGGTTTCCTGAAAAGAAAGGCGAGAGATACTGAAGCTCCACTTCCAAATATATTGTCGTTCTTTTGAAATAATGGGAACATTTCATCCCAGAATTTTGGAAAGAAAGTGATGACCTTCAGTTGGAGAGACTAGAAAGCTTGAGACTGTGATCCACAAGGAGGCAGTCTTGATGCTGGTATGCATGGGTCCAAGAAGATGAAGTTGGTGGTCAAGACATTGGATGTGAGGGAATTGAGGAAGCAGATTGTGAGCTTCATTAATGAGAGAATCATGTTGAGGGGCAGAGAGGGAGCAAACTGTAGGAAACAGAATGGATGAGGAGATAGTTTTGGACATGAGAAACCCTCAAATTGCATCCATGCAATTTCACCCCCCCCCACCGGCAACATTCTGAGCCATCAGAAATGCTCTTTGTTCAATGAGCTATAAAACTGAGGGCTCATCTACTTCTCTGGTAGGCATAAAATATCCGTGGTACTATTTCAAAGGAGAGAAGGGAAATTATCTCTGTTGTCCTGGCCAATATTTATACCTTAATCAGTATCACAAAAAACATTATCCAGTCATTATCACAATGCTATTGATGGAGCTTGCCGTGTTCCAATTGATTGCTGCATTTCCTACATTGTGACTGTGACGATGGTTTGATTTTTTCTCATTTATTTCCTTATTTCTTATTATGTATTTGTACGGCTCCTATCCAGCCGGTCACACCTAATCTAGATACATCTTTTGTTTCTTTACCCATTTTCACTCCCTTTGGCTTTTGTAATGTGAAACCTGTGTCATTTCACCTCTTCTGCTGTCCACCCTTCCGCAGACCTATCCATTTGTTCTTTCTCTACCCTTCCACTTCTTCATTTTTCAGTCTGGCACACGGGTCTTCTTATTAAATTCTCAAGAGTCGTCCCTGTGTGGGTTACTCATGCCATCAAACTCTCAGTCCGAGATATATGGTTCAGGGTGCTGAGACAAGCGCCTTGGAGAAAACAGGCCAATGTGCTTCACCAGGGATGTTTTCTAGCCCCAGTCCTCTCCAATCTCTATAATCGCCTCCAATCTGGTCTTGGAAGTTCACCTGATTATATCTGCTGTGTCTCTCAGGCTCGGACATCTTCTCAACTAGAGGCAACACTAAACACTAATGTTGCAAATCTGGCTAGCTACTGTAAGACTTGGCACCTTCAGTGCAGCAGCAATAATACAGTCTCAAGTATATTCCACATACCAGTGACAAGATCAACATCACCTTGAATGGCAGGAGACTGAATCATGAACATCATCTCATTTTTCTTGGTGTTACCCTTGACCGAACACCGAGATACAAAAAACATCTGAGCAAAGATCAAAATGCGAAACAACCTCCTCTGCAAACTTGCTGGCTCTTCACAGGGTGCAGATGCTCAAACGTTAAAGGACCTTAGCTCTTGCCATCCAGTATGGTACAACTCATCCCCTACCAGTCTTGCAGATACCCAGTAACATAACAATGTGCATCATCTTGGGTACCCACTGATCAACTCAAGTTCCCTGGCTCCCAGTCCTGAGCAACATCCCGCCCCTCACATAGGGAGGGAGATTGCAGCAAGGAAAGTTCCTGGACAAGGTTTACATCAACCCAAGCCTGCCGCTACACAAAGATCTTCCAATCCATCTGCTGCTCGCCTCCCTTTACACCAGTCTGTATGGTTAAGACCACCGTGCCGAGGTATAACAGCAGAGGCCCTGTAGCAGCAGGAATGGAGTCAACACGCAACCATTAAAAATCACGTCCTCATCACAGATCTCTCAGCCCACCACCTGGCTTCAATTTTCCATGCTAACACTGGGCACTCCTCAACTGTTTCTGGACTGGCCAAGGCCTTTGTGCAGCAAATTGACATGAGTGGGGCCTTGCAGAGAACTCGGACTGCAGCTGTGTGGCACTTCAATCGGTGACTCACATTATTGAAGATTGCCCCTTGCCAAAATTCAGCGCAGGGCTCAGAGAGCTCTATTTATCCACTGGGAAGCTATTACCTGGCTTAGTGATTACTGTAGATACTAAAGAAAATTGTCAAAACCTACCACATTTCCATCTTTCCTCAATTCTGATAAAGGGCCATCAAACTAAAATGTTAACTCTGTTTCTCTCCAAAGATATTGTCTGATGCAAGGGTCATTTAGAGAGTAAGAGGGTGGCAAAAGGAGGAGCAAGGCCGATTTTACACATGGAATCTGGGGGCATGACTAGGGTATTAAATGAATACTTTGCATCCATCGTTACAAAGGAGGTAGTACTACCCAGGCCATGGTCACAGATGAGGAAACTCTGTTCCCAGAATGGTTCAAAATTGATGAGGAGGAACTGCTGGACAGACTGGAGTATTTAAAGTTGACAAGGCACCAGGACCAGATGAGATACATCCAAGGATATTGAAAGAAGTGAGAATGAAAATTGCAGAGGTGCTGGCCATAATCTTCCAGTCTGCTTTAGACTCAAGGAAGGAGCCAGAGGATTGGAGAATTGCAAATGTTACAGCCTTGTTCAAAAAAGTTGTAAGGATTTCCCCAGCAATTACACGACCAGTCAGTTTAGCATCGTTGGTGGGCAAGCTTCTAGAAATGATTATTCAGGATCAAATTAGTAGTCACATGGAAAAATGTGGACTGATTAGGATGAGCAAGCATGGATTTCTAAAGGGGGAAATTATGGTTAACTAACTTGCTGGAGTTTGTTAATGAGGTTACAGAAAGGATAATGAGGGCAATGCTGTGGATGTGGCATACATGGACATTCAGAAGACATTTAGTACAGTGCTACGCAACAGTCTTGTGAGATAGGTCACAACTCATGGAATAAAAGGGACAGTAGCAACGTGGATACAGAGAGTAATAGTTAATGGATATTTTTCAGGCTGGAGGAAGGAGCCAGAGGATTGGAGAATTGCAAAAACGGTTGTAAGGATTACCCCAGCAATTACAAGACCAATCAGTTCAGCATCAGTGGTGGGCAAGCTTGTAATAATGTTCCCTAGAGGTTGGCATTGGGACCTTGGCTCTTCCTGATATATATTAATGATCTAGATCTTGGTGTGCAGGGGACAGTTCCAAAATTTGCAGATTACACAAAATTTTGAAGTATTGTAAACCATGAAGAGTACAGTACAGAATTTCAAAAGGACAGACAAGTTGGTGGAGTGGGCAGAGGTCTGATGCATTTTGGTAGGAAGAACATGGAGAGACAACATAAAATAAGGGGTAAAATTCTTATGGGGTGCAGGAGCAGAGGGGCCTGGCTGTATGTGTGCACAAGTCTCCAAAAAGTAGCAGGACAAGTGGGAAGAGCAGTTAATAAAGCATACTGTATTCTGGGTTTTATTGATAGGGGCATAGAGTACAAGGGCAAGAAGGTTACGCTGACCTTATACAAGATGCTAGTTCGACCTCAGTTGCAGTATTGTGCACAGTTTTGGGTGCCACAGGAAGGATGTGAATGCATTGGAGAGAGTGCAGAAGAGTTTTACTAGAATGGTTCCAGGGATGAGAAACTTCAGTTATGGCAATAGATTGGAGAGGTTTTTCCTTGGAGGGAAGAAGGCTATGAGGAGATTTGATAGAGATGTTCAAAATCATGAGGGGACGAGACAGAGTGGATAGGGAGAAATAATTCCTGCTCGCAGAAGAATGAACAGGAAGGCACATGCACAAGAAGCAAATGTGATGCAAGAAAAAAACTTTCCCATACGAGAGGTTCGGGTCTGGAATGCTCTGCCTGGAAGTGTGGTGAAGAAAGGTTCAATCGAGGTATTTAAGAGGGCATTAGAGGATTACCAGAACGGAAACAATGTGAGGGGGAAAGAGGGAAAAGCAGGGGAATGGCACTAAGTAATGATGTTCATTTGGAGAGCTGGAGCAGCATGAAGTGTCAAATGTCCTCCTCCTGCGTTGCGACAACTTTGTGATTCTGACCTGCTCAGCATTTTCTGTTTTTACTTCAGAATTCCAGCATCTGCAGTATTTTGCTTTTGCTTCAAAAGTACTTCATTGGCAGTAAAGTGTGAAAGTATGTATAGTGCAAGTCTGTCTTTCTTTCAACAAGACTGATTCGAAGGATTTAAGCGAAACTAATCTGGCAATTCTCATAAACTGAAGTGTAATTTAACATTAATAATGTAATCCATTCCAAAGAGTCAATTGTCCTGTTGCTGCAGGAATGAGAGCTCCTCTATAGGCAGGAATAGAAGCTAGTTAAAGGGAGCTCTGAGCAATCCACGCTGTGGCTAATTAGGGAGTGCTCAACACTGACAACTTGGATGGAATTAATAACAATAGAAAGTAATTTATGCTTGCAGCGCTTGTGATCCCTGTGCCTCAGTATTCAATGCTCAAGTTGGCATCACATATGTTGGAATCCTTGGTTTCAAATTAAAGTAATCTTTGAGATAGACCTTAACTGGAACTGAAAATGAAATAAATGGGAGTGAAACTGAAAAAGTAAATGCTGCATTTTCCGGTTTCCAGGGAAACACACAAGACTGACACAGAGATTGGAAACCAAAACTCGTGGGGAAACTGAAACTGGCTGAAACCAGGTAAAAGGACACAGAGTCATCTGAGCTCAGATAATGATGCCAGTGGTGCAGTACAGGCAGGCAGGAGAAGATGGAGGCAGGACCCAGGAGTTGGGACTCGGCAAATAAATGGTTGCTGGAGCTGCTTTCATTATTTGAAGATCACATTAGTAGATCTATATTGTCAAGACTGGTGTAAGCAGAGTTGAGGAGATTCTGCAGACACGTGCCATTTTGATGAAGATTGTACCCATGAATCTTGGGTTGGTTGTGTGCTGCTTATTGAGTGGGAATCAGGCTAAATCATGGAAGAGCTGAAATTCATTGTGAAAAAGGCAGATTTGTGGAGGACTGATGCTGAGAATGATGACATACATAGAGGTTTCCAGCATGTCCATGCCGCCCTTTTTTTTAAAACCCCTAAGCTAATCCCAATTGCCCGCATTTGGCCCATATCCCTCTATACCCAGTTTATCCATGTAACTCTAAATGTGTTTTAAAAGACAACATTTTACCCACCTCAACTACTACCTCTGGCAGCTTGTTCCAGACACTCACCACCCTCTGTGTGAAACAAATTGCCCCTCTGGACACTTCTGTATCTCTCCCCTCTCAATTTAAGCCTATGCCCTCGAGGTTTAGACTCGCCTACTTTTGGGAAAAGATATTGACTATCTAGCTGATCTGCACCCCTCATTATTTTATAGACCTGTATAAGATCACCCCTCAGCCTTCTACGCTCCAGAGAAAAAAGTCCCAGTCTATCCAGCCTCTCCTTATAACCCAAACCATCAAGTCCCGGTAGCATCCTGGGTAAATCTTTTCTGCACTCCTTCTAGTTTAATAATATCCTTTCTATAATAGGGTGACCAGAATTGCACACAGTATTCCAAGTGTGGCCTTACCAATGTCTTGCACAACTTCAACAAGACGTCCCAACTCCTGTATTCAATGTTCTGACCGATGAAACCAAGCATGCCGAATGCCTTCTTCACCACTCTGTCCACCTGTGACTCCACTTTCATGAAGCTATGAACATGTACCCCTCGATCTCTTTGTTCTGTAACTCTCCCCAACGCCCTACCATTAACTGAGTAAGTCCTGCCATGGTTCAATCTACCAAAAGGTATCACCTCGCATTTGTCTAAATTAAACTCCATCTGCCATTCGTCAGGCCACTGTCCCAATTGATCAAGATCCCCTTGCAATCTGAGATAACTTTCTTCACTGTCCACTATGCCACCAATCTTGGTGTCATCTGCAAACTTACTAACCATGCCTCCTATATTCTCATCCAAATCATTAATATAAATGACAAATAACAGTGGGCCCAGCACTGATCCCTGAGGCACACCGCTGGTCACAGGCCTCCAGTTTGAAAAATAACCCTCTACAACCACCCTCTGGCTTCTGTCAAGAAGCCAATTTTGTATCCATTTAGATATCTCACTCTGGATCCCATGAGATTTAACCTTATGCAACAACCTACCACACGGTACCTTGTCAAAGGCCTTGCTAAAGTCCATGTAGACAACATGTTGAGTGGACTGTCAAGTAAATTTGTTTAGTTGTTTCAGCCATCCAGTGGCAAATCATGTTTATAATCGACCACAGTTAGCATGTTAATTCATGTTTAATTTATGTTGATTTTGAGTCTGTTAGATTAAAAGTTTAAAAAAATGAAAACTTGTCCATCGGTTTACATTCCATTTGCATCATGGGGATTTATTTCTTTTTTAAAATTATCGATCTCTATGGGGATTGTATCATGTCATAGGATCAGTGTCATTATTTAAACTCAGGTAAAGAAAACGTAGCCTCCAGAAATGGCATTCAGCGAATCTCACAGCATTCCAGTGTTACATCTGAGTGTTCAATCGCCACACTTCCAAATGGCACCAGAATGATCTCAAGTCTTGGTTTCTCCCTTGAATGGAGACCCAATGAGGCCCCATGCATTATTACCCTCCTTATCCTTGCTGAACTTATTCTCACATTGAACTACTATTACTTTAATGCCACTCACTTTCTCCAAATGAACGGTGTTGCGATGAGAACCTGCATGGGTTCCAGCTATGCCTGCCTTTTCGTAGATATGTGGAACATTCTTTGTTCCAGACTTCAACTGTGTCAGTTTCCACACACTTTCCCCATCTCCAATATCACGATCGAGTTCTCCTTGTCCTAAACGTCCATCCCACAAGCCTCCATATTCAACACATCATCTGCCACCTCCAGTGTGATGCCACCACCAAATAGATCTTTCCCTCTCCACTTCCCTTTCAGCATTTCAAAGGAACCATTCCCTCTGTGACACCCTTATCCACTCCCTATCCTATGCCATCTTTCCATGCAAGTGCAGGAAATGCTCTGCCTGCCATTTTACCTCCTTTCTTCTCACTTTTCATGGGCCTAAACTTCCCTCCCCAGTGAAATAGTGATTTTCTTGTACTTTCAGTTTAGCATACTGTATTCACTGCTCACTAAGTGGTCTCTTTTACATCAGGAAGAATGTCCAGATTGGGTGATCACCCTGCAGAGCAACTCTATTCAGTTCACAAATGCAACCACAGGCTTCCAGTTTTTCCTCATTTTAAATCACCACTCCATTCCGACCTCGGCCTCCGATACATTGTTCCAATGGAGCTCAATACAAGTTGGAAGAACAGCATCTCACCTTTCAATGAGGACTTTACGTCCTTTTATACTCAGCATTGGGTTCAACAATTTCAGATCGTAACCTCTGCTCCCATTTTCTTTGTTGGTTTGTTTTTCGCTGGCAGCTGTCGGTAATGATTTTGCCATTGCCCATTATCATCTAGACATCTTTTGTCTCTTAGTTACTGCCTCAGCTTGATGACCTGAAGAATTCTTCTCTCTACACATACTGCCAGATCTGCTCAGTATCTCCAGCATTTTCTGTTTTTGTTCAAGTGTACATGTTTCACCTGCATGCATTCTTATACTGGATACCTTCCATATATAAATAGCCCAAATAGTCTTCTGGTTTGGTGAGCAATGCATCAGAATAAAAATGGCTGAAAATCAGACAATTCCTCGAGCTTTATATGCATTCCATTCACATGCCCATGCCCCCCACATTATTTCTCCACTGAAGAGTTTATTATTTTATGTCTGTGACAAATTCCTGACCTTCACCACCCTAGAAGGACAAAGACAGTATACCTGGGATGGAGGAGTGGTTAACTTATGGGGAAAGATTGGAAGCGATGAATATTTTTAAGACAGAGGTAGATAGAATGTTGACTAAGGAGAAGTCAAGGTCATCAAGAAGAGGCGGAATGTGGAGTTGAGGCCACAATCAGATCAATCACGGTCTTACTGAATGGCAGATCAGGCATGAGGGACTGAATGGCCTACTCCTGATCCTAATACACATATTCATATGTTCACATCACCAAGTCACACACCGTACTGTCTTGGACTATCACTGTTTATTCACTGTTGCTGGGTCAAACTCCAGGAACTACTACCCTCACAGCAATGTTGGTGCATCTACTCATGGACTGCAGCAGTTCAAAAAGGCAGCTCACCGTCCACTTTGCGAGAGAAATTAGGGTTGGGCAAGAAACTGCAAATGCAAAAAAAAAAGTTTAATTTAAGTTTCAGTCTGTTTGCCCACTTTTGCAAAAGGATAATCCCTTTCACTCCTTTGTGACTGTTAGTCTGTTCATTGCTTATCTAAACAGGATAGTTTAACACTTCATTTTTCACCAGCCATTGAATTTTAGCCAATGTAAAATAATAAATTGAAACAAAAGCATGTTTCTCACACTCCATCACTGATACCTCCGCAGTTGGAAAATTATTTAATCCGACCTTCCCTTCAAAGTGTGATGGTGCTGGTCCCCTGTTCTTTCTCCCTTCAACCATCGTATCACTACTTTTCCCATACTGGTCCTCCATGATGTGATACGTGATGGTTAATAAGGCTTTCATGATGTGCTTGTAATTTAAACTAAAGAGAAAATGACTGAATAATTAAGACTGTCTGAATTGTCAGCAAAAGCACTGAAAGGTGAGTTACATTAAATATTAAGGATGTGTAAGCAGAAGAATTATCACTTAGTATTGAATAGAACTTTTATACTAATTATAAATCCTGCTTCAAAGCCACTCCAGTATATTGGAGCCTTTCTTGTCTCTTAGAACATTACATAACAGTTCACAGTCAATGAAAAACAAATTCAACTCTCTTTGTGGTATTGCTTGAAGGATTAGTATTGGTCAGAATGTCTCATCTGAAAGACAGCGCTGCAGGCATTGCAGCACACCCCAAGTATTGCACTGAAATGTCAAACTAGATTATATGCTCAAGCCAGGTGCACAGTTTGAACCCCAGCGTATTAACAAGTATTTACAGCACAGAAACAGGCCATTCAACCATACAGGCCCATGCCTGTGTTAATGCTCAGATGCCTTAAGATGCCTCCCACCCCATTTCAGCTAACCACATCAGCATATCCTTCTTTACCTTTCTCCCTGATGTGTTTATCGAGCTTTCCTTAAATGGTGTTTTGGCTATTTGCCTCAACTACATCCTGTGGTAATGAGTCCCACATCCCACAAGTGAAGAAGTTTCTCCTAAATTATTTACTGGGGTGTATTAGTGACTATCTTATATTTATGATCCCTAGTTTTAGACTCCCACACAAGTGGAAATTCTTCTGAGCCAAAATAGCACCAATAGCATAAAAATATATTCTGTAACGCTGGTGAAAAATATAATTTGACTGTAATGTTTCTATCTATGCCTGAAATTCCAGTGTCAGTCTGGCTGGCAGTTCCCTAACTGTATATGCAAACTATGAAAGAAGGAAAGAAAAGTGGAGGAGGAAAGTTACTACAATGGTGATACCTAGTTTGAATGGAATAAAAGTTCAGAGAATCCATTAGCTTTGTCATTATTCATATCATATGCACATACATCGCAACACACAAAAACCACAAAAGCAAACAATTTACAGCTTGTTGCTGCACATTTAAACAATCGCAGAAGTGAGTGAATGAAAGTCTTGGGCTTAAAAAAAACAATCATAAAGGAATAAATTATGTGTGAATGACAGAGCATATTGGAAACATGGTCAAAGATCACACAATTGTTTTTAATAATAGAACCCAGCGGCTAATTAGAATGTCACTTCTAAAATTTGATTTCATTCAGTTTAAATATGTCTTAAATTATTAACATGACAAGACGGTGCTCATCATTAGGTAGACAGACAGCTAGCTGGAAGGTGACACTAAATAAATACATTGCCTGTAGTTGGAGTGAAGTTTAATTTAAACCGCAGTGAAATAAAATGTTTTTACAAGGTAATGCAAGGCAAGAATCTGTGCATTTACAGCAACAAATAAACGATAGCATTGCATTTGATTCCATCCTGACAGATATTAAAAGGAAACATTTGTCACTTGCAATGTTTTAAAACTGACAGTTTGTGGTGCAGACGGATAGCATCCCTGTCTCTGAGACAGAAGCTCCAGGTTCAAGTCCCACCCCAAGACACGAGGTGAATTCATAACACGACTAAACAGATTGAGTATTAACTTGAAATTCTTTCAACATGCGTAATTGCAGGTGGCAAGAGATCCCTCGTCAATCATGTCATAGAATCCCTACAGTGCAATAGAGGCCATTCAGCCCATTGGGTCTGCACCAACTCTCTTACCCAGCTTACCAAGGCCCTCTCACCCATCCTATTCCCGTAATCACATGCATTTTACTACTGCAAATCCCCTAACCTACACATCTCGGGACATTAAGGGACAATTTAGCATGGAAATCCACTTAACCTGCACATCTTTGGACTGTGGAAAGAAACCGGAGCACCTGAAGGAAACCTATGCAGACATGGGGAGAACGCGCAAACTCCACACAGTCATAGAATCCCTGCAGTGCAAAAGGAGGCCATTTAGCCCATCGGGTCTGCACCAACCACATTCCCACCCAGGCCCTATCGCCAGAACCCCACATATTTATCCTGCTAGTCCCCCTGACACCAAGGCACAATTTAGTATCGCCAATGTACCTAACCTGCACAGCTTTGGATTGTGAGAGGAAACCGAAGCACCCGGAGGAAACCCAAGCAGACGTGGGGAGAACATGTAAACTCCACACAGGCAATGACCCGAGGCTGGAATCGAATCCGGGTCCCTAGCACTGTAAGGCAGCAGTGCTAACCACTGTGCCACCCTCACACAAAGCTGGAATTGAACCGGGGTCCCTGGAGCTGTGAGGCAGCAGTGCTAATCACTGTGATACCGTGCCTCTACAATCATTATCCACAGCTCCAGACTGCAACAGGCATGCAAAAGCCACAGCAACTTGGACTTCCCAAGTGATCTATAACACTGTTTTCCAATGAGGTTCTGGTATAGAAGATTATTTGCTAAGTAAACAAGCCATCTCTGAGACTGCCACTGTGTTACGCTGAAGCAACATCCTGAATATTCTGGTTTAAATTTTACTCAGAAGCTTTGTTAGGGAAGTCCTGAAGAGAGAAATGCACAGCCCACAACCTCCTTGCACCAGTCTCCATACTTAGTTCCTTTTTTATGTGAATCAAAATGAAGCACTGGGCCTGGGTTTTTTGATGGTACAGGTATGACTACCTCCCTCTGTGTTGTACCATTCTACGTTTAATTCTGAAAGTGGTGGGCAGAGCTTTATATTCACTGGTCTGATTTCAACCTGTCCCAGGTGGTCCTTCTGGGATCAGGTTACCTGTAATTGAGGCAGGCTTCAGGGATAAGTTATACTTCTCCTGGTGGCTGCTTTGTCAGAGGGTAAGGGAGGCTGCAGTGGAGGAAAAGTCACATCAACATTTGTCACAGCACACTATTGCTAGGTGTGCTATTTAGAGGGGACAATAATCGATTTTCTTCTTTAATTTGGTAGTTTTCTGTGACAGACTGCACTTGGTTGCATTACTGAGAGCAAAGAGAAATGCAGCACAGGAACAGGCCCTTCAGCCCTACAAGCCTGTGCCGATCATGATGCCCTGACCAAACTAAAAAAAAAACCTTCTGCCTTTCCTTGGACTGTATCCCTCCAGTCCCTCCCTATTCACGTACCCATCCAGATGCCTCTTAAATGTTGCTAATGTGCCTGCTTCCACCACCTCCGCTGGCAGCACGTTCCAGGCACCCACCACTCTCTGCGTGAAAAACTTCCCCCGCACATCTCCCTTAAACTTTCCCCCTCTCACCTTGAACCTGTGTCCCCTTGTAACTGACACTTCCACCCTTGGAAAAAGCCTCTGACTCTCCACCCTGTTTATGCCTCTCATCATTTTATAGACCTCTATCAGTTCTCCCCTCAGCCTCCGTCTTTCAAAGAACAAAGAACAATACAGCACAGGAACAGACCCTTCGGCCCTCCAAGCCCGTGCCGCTCCCTGGTCCAACTAGACCATTCTTTTGTATCCCTCCATTCCCACTCCGTTCATATGGCTATCGAGATAAGTCTTAAACGTTCCCAGTGTGTCCGCCTCCACCACCTTGCCTGGCAGCGCATTCCAGGCCCCCACCACCCTCTGTGTAAAATATGTCCTTCTGATATCTGTGTTAAACCTCCCCCCATTCACCTTGAACCTATGACCCCTCGTGAACGTCACCACCGACCTGGGGAAAAGCTTCCCACCGTTCATCCTATCTATGCCTTTCATAATTTTATACACCTCTATTAAGTCTCCCCTCATCCTCCGTCTTTCCAGGGAGAACAACCCCAGTTTACCCAATCTCTCCTCATAACTAAGCCCCTCCATACCAGGCAACATCCTGGTAAACCTCCTCTGTACTCTCTCCAAAGCCTCCACGTCCTTCTGGTAGTGTGGTGACCAGAACTGGACGCAGTATTCCAAATGCGGCCGAACCAACGTTCTATACATCTGCAACATCAGACCCCAACTTTTATACTCTATGCCCCGTCCTATAAAGGCAAGCATGCCATATGCCTTCTTCACCACCTTCTCCACCTGTGACGTCACCTTCAAGGATCTGTGGACTTGCACACCCAGGTCCCTCTGCGTATCTACACCCTTTATGGTTCTGCCATTTATCGTATAGCTCCTCCCTACATTATTTCTACCAAAATGCATCACTTCGCATTTATCAGGATTGAACTCCATCTGTCATTTCTTTGCCCAAATTTCCAGCCTATCTATATCCTTCTGTAACTTCTGACAATGCTCCTCACTATCTGCAAGTCCTGCCAATTTTGTGTTGTCTGCAAACTTACTGATCACCCCAGTTACACCTTCTTCCAGATCGTTTATATAAATCATAAACAGCAGAGGTCCCAATACAGAGCCCTGCGGAACACCACTAGTCACAGGCCTCCAGCCGGAAAAAGACCCTTCCACTACCACCCTCTGTCTTCTATGACCAAGCCAGTTCTCCACCCATCTAGCCACCTCCCCCTTTATCCCATGAGATCCAACCTTTTTCACCAGCCTACCATGAGGGACTTTGTCAAATGCTTTACTAAAGTCCATGTAGACGACATCCACGGCCCTTCCCTCGTCAACCATTCTGGTCACTTCTTCAAAAAACTCCACCAGGTTAGTGAGGCGTGACCTCCCTCTCAAAACCATGCTGACTATCGTTAATGAGTTTATTCCTTTCTAAATGCGCATACATCCTATCTCTAAGAATCTTCTCCAACAACTTCCCCACCACGGACGTCAAGCTCACCGGCCTATAATTACCCGGGTTATCCTTCCTACCCTTCTTAAATAACGGGACCACATTAGCTATCCTCCAATCCTCTGGGACCTCACCTGCGTCCAGTGACGAGACAAAGATTTGCGTCAGAGGCCCAGCGATTTCATCTCTCGTCTCCCTGAGCAGCCTTGGATAGATTCCATCAGGCCCTGGGGATTTGTCAGTCTTTATATTCTCGAACAAACCTAACACTTCCTCCCTTGTAATGGAGATTTTCTCCAACGGTTCAACACTCCCCTCCGAGGCACTCCCAGTCAACACATCCCTCTCCTTTGTGAATACCGACGCAAAGTATTCATTTAGGATCTCCCCTACTTCTTTGGGCTCCAAGCATAATTCCCCACTTTTGTCCGAGAGGTCCGATTTTTTTCCCTGACAACCCTTTTGTTCCTAACGTATGAATAAAATGCCTTGGGATTCTCCTTAATCCTGTCTGCCAAGGACATTTCGTGACCCCTTTTAGCCCTTCTAATTCCCCGTTTGAGTTCTTTCCTACTTTCTTTGTACTCCTCCAGAGCTCCCTCCGTTTTTAGCTGCCTGGACCTAACATACGCCTCTCTTTTCTTTTTAACCAGTCCCTCAATTTCCCTGGTTATCCACGGTTCTCGAATCCTACCCTTCCTATCCTTCTTTTTTACAGGCACATGCCTGTCCTGCAGCCCTAACAACTGTTCCTTAAAAGACTCCCACAAGCCAGATGTGGATTTACCCTCAAACAGCCTCTCCCAATCAAGAGCTGCCAATTTCTGCCTAATCCCACTAAAGTTAGCCTTACCCTTGGGACACCACTCATCCTTTTCCATCACTATCCTAAAGCTAACAGAATTGTGGTCACTATTTGCTACATGTTCCCCTACCGAAACTTTGAAGACCTGACCGTGCTCATTCCCCAGTACTAGGTCCAGTATAGCCCCCTCTCTAGTCGGGCTATCTACATATTGTTCCAAAGAACCCTCCTGTACGCATTTTACAAATTCCTCCCCATTCAGAGTCCCAGCTCTCAGCGATTTCCAGTCTATACCAAGGAAATTGAAGTCTCCCACGACAACAACCCTATTTTTCCTGCACCTATCCAGTATCTCCTGACATATCCGTTCTTCCACTTACCTCGGGCTTTTGGGGGGCCTGTAGTATACCCCCAACATAGTGACTGCGCCCTTCCTGTTTCTAAGCTCCACCCAGAGTGACTCGTTACACGACCCCTCTGAATTGTCCTCCCTCTGCACCGCCGTAATATGCTCTCCAACTAATACTGCTACTCCCCCACCTCTTTTGGCCCCTCCTCTGTCTCGCCTAAAACACTTGTACCCCGGAATATTCAGCTGCCAGTCCTGTCCCTCTTTCAACCAAGTCTCTGTCACCGCAACCACATCCAAATTCCTCGTGAGCATTAAGGCCCTAAGTTCGTCTGTCTTACCTGCTACGCTCCTTGCATTGAAGTATAAGCACTCCAGACCCAGTGAGGTCATCCTCCCCCAGAGTGCTCTTCTTCTTTGCCAGCCTTGTCCCAGCCCCAAGCTCGTCCCCAGCCTCTACACTTGTAGACCTAATAGTTTGATCCCCACCCCCCTGCCATACTAGTTTAAACCCCCCCGAACTGCACTAGCAAAACTCCCAGCCAGGACATTCGTGCCCTTCCAACTTAGTTGTGACCTGTCCTTCTTGTACAGGTGCCATCCTCTCCTGAAAACTTCCCATTGATCTAGGAAAATGAAGCCCTCCCTCCTGGACCAGTCTTTTAGCCAAGCATTCAATTGTACTAACTCCCTATTCTTAGCATCACTGGCACGAGGCATTGGGAGCAGCCCAGAGATGGCCACCCTGGAGGCCCTACTTTTTAGTCTATTTCCCAACTCCCTGAATTGCTCTCGTAGGATCCCCCTGCTCTTCCTATCTACGTCATTTGCACCAATGTGTACAATGACATCCGTTTCTTTATCTTCCCCTTTCCAGGGAAAACAATCTGAGGTTATTTAACCTCTCCTCATAGCCAACACCGTTGAGGCCAGGCAACATCAAATAGAACAAGTAAAAATGAAAGAGAGGTGCTTTCCTTCCGGTGAGATCATAAACAGAGCTGAGTCATGAAACGGTTCAAGTGAAGGTTAAGGATTGCACTCTTTGAAAAACAGCAGGGAATTCTTCTGGTGTCTTGGACAATACCCTTCTTCTTCTTAGGTAGCCCCTCAAGATTAACTTGCTTCTATTGCAATTCGATGGGTTCTGAGAAGGCTGCTAAGTTCAATGTGCGATCTGCATGTTCTGTCACACGTGAGGCAGGTGATGCTTGAAAGATGGATTGTTTGGAGGATAACATGCTCTTTCCAACCCCGCAACTTTGTCTCTGCATGTCTCTCGATGAGTTTGATGCCTTCTTGAATGACTCTTCTCCATTTTTGTTGCTTGTAGGCCAAGGGCTCCCATGAGTCAGTGGGGCTATTTGACCTCTTTAGAGATGCTTCGAGGGCAGCCCTGAAGCGTTTTTCCTGTTCTGGCAGCCTCCTGCCGTGACTGAGTTTCGAATAGAGCAGTTGCTTCAGGCATTAGCATGAACCATTTGTTCGAGGCAACAAGAAAGTTATGGAACAAGAACTGTTGAAAAAACATGTCTTTTGAAAAATTGATGATAGGCGCAATGATTCCCGAGCATGTTGAGATGGGTGGGTGGGGTCCACAAATAGCCAAAGGGAATCCAAGGAAAAAAGCTTTGTTCAGTAGAAATATATTCTGCAAGGACAGAAAATTGTCCTAACATCAGATGTTTTTAAAAAAAATATAACTTTCTAAAAATTATGATGGGGGCTTATAAGAATTGCTTTTGATGTGAAGGCAGTAAAGCCTGCAGTTGTAAGGTTTAAATGTTTAATTTGTAATTATGTAATCGTCTATAATGCAGTACTGGACCAGTTTCATGTCTTAATTCTTAAATTACAATGCTTAACAAATGAGCCTAATTATACTTCAAAAGACAGAAACGATACATTTCCTGATCTTAGCATTCCTAAAAGCACAGCGACAGGATTAATATGTCCAAATTGAACTCCACAAACAGCTACACTTCATTTCTCAGGGATAATAGGATTGCTCATCAGCTGCCTTTCTTCCTTCCATTCCGCAGGTTTCAAAATTCTCACATGTTAACAGAGATCTCACATGTGCAGAGTCGACAGCTGCCAAGGAATAGTTGAATTGTCAACAGAAACAGTGACATTTGACTCTGGCACGTGAGTATTTGATGGGGTAATTTCATTATGAACGCAACAAGGTGGCATTTTGATTTCTCAAAAGTCAAATGTTAACCTTGGACTCAGCTAAACAAATGGGAAAACACTAAACAGGACAAGAGGGTGCTTAATTTCCTTGACAGGACAAATATTCACAGTTTGAGCCAGTGTATTACTGTGCCGCGTGGAGCTCAAGTGTCCCAGAATTAATCCCCATTCTGTGCTGAGGGAGCTGATCTCTGTTTTAAGAATTCAATGATTGGCCATTGTGCTGCTGAAAGGGGATAGTAAAATCAGCCATGATTCCTGATCCTCATCTACTATTCAATGACCCATGCTGGAAAATTCACAAAGTCATGCTCAGGCAAGATGCCTTTCCATGTCCAGCTAATGGTGTCACATATTAAGAAAGGCACATTATGGAGGCCTGCTGAATTGTATTAGAGGATGAACCATCCTATTCAGGAGAGGAGGAGAAAAATGTAAACAAGATGGTTTATAATTTGACCAAAGAACGTAAAATCATTGCACAGGCTGGCTTGAGATTGTCAGCTGCAGGGAGTTCTCAAGCTGTTGGAGTTACTTCCTGAGATATCTACCTAAGCAACAGCAGTGGAGAGATTGAGTTGCGCAATTAGTTCTGTGCTGTGTGATGACCTGGAGGAACCATGCTTATAATCGAAAAACAAGCTCGCTGACGAATGTTACAACTGTCAACATACTTTTGCAACCCCACTCATGCCCCCTAAGTGTGCCCAAATTGTCTCTTCCTTTGATTTAAAATGCTGCGGGAATCAAGGGAGATCGCTGATAAGTTATTTGCAAAGCTGACCATACTGCAGCTTAAGCTGAGGGCTGTGGGCTGTTTTGTTGTCACTGAGACACAGCAGGAACAAGCACAGTTTGAGATGAACATCTGGCAGCACTAAAAGCAACTTCTGGTATTATTCAAAACCGAAAGGAACATTAGAGTTATGATAAATTTGCTTTCAAATGAGGAATTGTCAACAGAAAAAGAGCATTCTCAGAGAAAACATTGCACATTTGCAAGCCAAATATTTTAAGGAAAAGAGCCTGTACATTGATTAATTCATCCAAAATACTTAATTCTAACTATTAACACAACAACATTTGTACTTATAATGTGCCTTTTAATGTAGTATGAAGTCCCAAGACACTTCACAGGATTGTTATCAGAAACAAAACTGACACCAAGCCACATAAGGCAATATTAGAAAAGGTGATCAAAAACTTGGGTCAAAGAACAAAGAACAGGACAGCACAGGAACAGACCCTTTGGCCCTCCAAGCCTGCGCCGATCACGATGCCTGCCTAAACTAAAACCGTGTGCACTTAGAGTCCATATCTTTCCATTCCCATCCTATTCATGTATTTGTCTAGATGCCTCTTAAATGCCTCTATAGTACCTGCTCGCATCACCTCCCCGGGCAGCGCGTTCCAGACATTCACCACCCTCTGTGTAAAAAAAGTGCTGTTTTAATAACAATCCTGACGGAGGAAAGAGAGAGGTTTAGGGAGTGAATCCTAGAGAATAGGGCTCTGGCAGCTGAAGCTTAGGTTGTCAATGGTGAAGCACTTTAAATCAAGGGTGTTTAAGAGGGCCGAATTGGAGGATTACAGATATCTTATTGAGTTTTGGGCTGAAGGAGGTTACAAAGGTAGGAAGCAGTAAGACCATGGAGAGATTTGTAAAGCAAATGAGAATTTTAAAACTGAGGTGTTGCTAAATTGGGAACCCATTTAGCCTGGTGAATACAGGGATGACAAGTGCGTTGGATGTGATGAAAGTTAGGACAGAGTTTTGGATGACCTCCAGTTTACCGAAGGTAGTAGATGCAGGGGCCAGCTAGTAGCGCATTGGAATAGTCAAGTCTAATGGTAACAAAGGGTATGTGGAAATTGCAATGACTTCAATGAGGCCATTGAGGTTGGCCTTTTAGAACATGGACTCCCTGATTGAGCTCTTTATTGTTTGTCCAATCAGGGAGCCTTTTTATATATATATGGCAGGTCTCCTGGCACTCCGGATGCTGACTCAGAGCTTGTAACATGCTATGAATTCAAGAGAGCTTGTAAGTAAAAGGGAATCTGGTGAAGGGACACCGGCCTCCACTGACCCATTTCAAAAATCACATTCGTTTGGAGTAATATCAATTCACTAGTTAGTGCAAACTGACCTCAAACAAAAGGATGTAAATCTGAAACTCAGAGGAGCCTCTGCGCTGAATTTCTCTAGGTTCTCTTTTTCGTTAGCCCTTTCCTCAGAAAACAGTGGCAACATTTCTGGATGGGGTATGGGAAACAGCAATGTGGGTGCACCTATACCACATGGACTGCAGCGGTTCAAGAAGATAGTTTACCACCTTCTCAGGGGCATTTAAGAATGGATGATAAATGCTGGCCCAGCCAGCAATGCCCACATCTCATGAACAAATATTTTAAAAAAAGCAACGGACAACTTAAGTTGCCCAATTCAGCTGTGCATTTTTCGAGGTGGTCACAAGCCGTCATTGAGGTTGGCAGTGAAGAAAGTCAACGCTGGAAAGAAAGATTGGGAGAAGTCTAGGTCAGAATGTTATCATTCAAGAGGTTATCAACCAACCCAATTAACTAGTCAATTTAATTTTAACCCACAATGGGAAGAAGAAGAATGTTTTTTTCCTCATCAAGTCATAATGAATCCCATATTCACTGCATTTTCTGTCATTTGTCTTCTGAAGTTTCAGCTCATTTTTATTTGGCAAAAATGCAAAAAGAGTAGCATCGAGTTGATGGTCCATTATTGGTATAAAGATAACACACCGGCCACAATTTTACTGTCCTGCCCGCCACGGGAATCGGAGCGGGCGAGGGGCGGAAAGGTCCGTTGACCTAGGGCGGGATTTTACTGTTCCGGGACAAGTTAGGCCGTTAAATCCCGTCCGCCAATACCAACCACTCCCACTGTGGAATGCCTACTCTTCACTGACCTACTCATTGTGTGTGTGAATTACAGGGCATCACACTAAAATTAATAAGTGAAATATTTCCTAAAAGTAGATACAAGACACCAAAGAATAAATACTTGATGTTTCACTTATCAACTTGCAATGGCGCCTTCTTTAAGGCATTAAATATTCTGGCAAGCAACTTAAAATGGATTAAAATGTGACCAGTATAGCTTCTGGTTATATTGTCCCACACCTGTGTGTCAATGTGTAGTGGGGAAGAAAGAGGCTGGAAAGGTGGGATAGCTGGCTTTGCTAAAGTTAAAATTATCCTGCTGCTTCAAAGCTGAAGTCACTTTATGGTCTTTCCAATTACAGCTCAGTTCAAGTCAAGGCCTTCAATTAAACACTGAATAATTATTTGGCACCTTTCATTTAATTTTATTCACCAATGTCCACAGTAACTTGGTAAATTGATTTTCTAACTTGTTTCTGTCCTCTCCAATAATCAATGGGATTGAAAAACTTAGTCAAATTTATACTCAAGGAATGTTATTGTAAAAGAACATGATGAGTGTGAATTACTCCCTCCAGGACAAAGTTTTAAAGTTTTTTTAAAAAGTTTATTTATTAGTCACAAGTAAGGCTTACATTAACACTGCAATGAAGTTACTGTGAAATTCCCCTAGTCGCCACACTCCGGCACCTGTTCGGGTCAATACACCTAACCAGCACGTCTTTCAGAATGTGGGAGGAAACCGGAGCACCTGTTGCAAACTCCACACAGGCAGTGACACAAGCTGGGAATCGAACCCGGGTCCCTGGCACTGTGAGGCGGCAGTGCTAACCACTGTGCCACCGTGCTGTTCTAACAAAACAAGTGTGGTTTCATGAGGAGCCAGTGACGTTTCTAATTTCTAATATCAGCACAACTCAAAATGGAAAATGCAGAGAGGTTTGGAAAGGAAAAACTGAAAAGCAATATAGTCAAGCTTGATGGATTCTGGGTGAGAAAACATGTAGCGAATGCAATTAAGGATCTGCAGAGAGACAACATGACACATGGGGCTGGATTTTTGTGTTGGGAGCAAGAAGTGAGTCATCATTTTCAATGGAGGTAATCCCTGAATTGATTTGGAGACAGGTTGGTGACCATTAGCAGCTGCAGGGATGGGAACAGAGTTGGATCAACTGAAGTGCAGACCCAATTTCAACTCACCATGACAGCCATTACTGTACCAGCTATTTCACTGCAGAAAGCTGAGAAGTTTCTAAATGAGCTCTGGGCTGCATTTCCGTATTTCATGATGCCTCAGGAAAGCCGGAGGCCTGGAAACCGGGGCAGGGTGGCCCCTCATTTTTTGGACAACAACCTGGAACTGATGCTGCAGGAGATCCTGGGAGGGGAGGGTGGAGGTCCTCTTTTCAATAGGGTGGCAAGAGGAGGCGTCCCACAGAGGGCAAAAAGGCCAGGGTAAAAATTGCAGCCACTGTCAGTAGCAGAAGCATTGAATGACAAACCTGGATTCAGCACAAGAAAAGGTTCAATCACGTCAAACACTGGCAAGATGAGTACTACGCTCAAGCTTCCAGGCAGGCCTCTGGGTATTCACCCTCCAGCAGACACACCATTTGAACAGCTTCATGTTGCATGCTGCTCCTGAATACAGGAAGAGTTTGTGCCTAGGGCTTTTACTCATCTCTTAGAATGGCTAAGAGAGTGCTGCTGAGCACTTGCTCGCACTGTAACATGTAGCTTCTAATGAAGAGGGAAGCTACCAGAGGCCATAGAGGATAGTAGCCCCTTACCGCTCTTTCTCTTTAGACACTGAAGGAGAAACATGCACATAATGTTGAGAGTGGCCCAAAAAGTTGGAGGGGTACCATACTTCCAAATGATCGTGGCAATGGGGGATTCAGGAATGGAAATAGCCAGGCTCACAGACCAGGAGGTGGTGGTTTTGGTGAAATGCGTACTCATGGTGAGGATGGTTCTTACAGTGGGCAATGTGCTCCTTAAGTGCGATTCACTCCATCCCATATCAGACATTGATTTGCATTGGGAAGTCTCAGTAGAGACTTCTCCAAGGCTAGCTCTTAATTTCTTCCTGTCTTTCCAACAGGCGCAGATGTCCACTCCACGAGACCTCCTCCCTCTCCTTCTATGGCCCCAGTTGAACAGATGGTCACATGAATACAGATCTCACACAGCATTATGACAGCTTAATGTTATAACAGCTTATTTCCACATCAACCCTGTATACAGTACTTGTTATTTCACAATGCAATATGGCATTGTGTTTTTAAAAATCTTTCAGGTCCCTCCACCTGATCTACCAAGGGTCTGATAGATCATTAAAATCCATATTTTTGACTTTGCATAAATAATGATGGACTCCTCCATCCCATTCACTCCTTTATGGGCGGCTATAACTGGCACCTCACTCCCTAACCACCTCTCTTCACTTGGTCTGTCTGAGACAGTGCGTGCAGCCCATGCACCTCTCAAAAATCTTAGCATACTTCATTTACAAGCTCTTCAACTGCCTCAACTGAACTTCACTGAGATCACCATGGCCACTGCAGGGAACAGCACTGGGCAACTGGTACACCAGATGGCACTGGTATTTCTGGGTATCATCTGCCTCCATAACTTGCCCTTGACAGGCTCCTGAAAATCCAGTCACGTCTGATTCTCACTGTGCGTAAAGAGGCTGGAGCTGCACGGATGCATTTGCTCATTTTCCCTCGAGTTAGAAATGCGAATATGTCAACTTGGTTCAGCAAGGAGCATGCTTTCCACCAAGTCAGAACGTTGTGGCTTCAAGCTTCACTCCAAAACCGTAGCAGACACCCTCATGGTGTATTGAGCGAACACTGACTGCATTTTTAGAGGCACCATTCTCTGGATGAAAATTAAACTGATGTCCTAACTGCCTTAGCTGCTAGATGTTAAAGATTTCATCGGACTATTCCTCTCTCAATCGACACCAGACAGATTAACTGATGAGTTATTTCATTTCCAGGACTTCATGGTGTACCAATTGGCTTCCATGTTTGTCTAAAAAAATGTGAAATCTGTTATTGGTGACAGGGAAGGACTGAGTGACATTGTGACAACACAAGTGTGTGCAAGTGAGTTGACTGAAATAATTTTGGCCGTGCCTTATTCTTGCAGTTGATACTTTTTTTGCCTCAGCATGGACGACATTTTACTTATGCAGCTTGAAAATATATATACACAAAATAGCTGAACCATTTTCAGTCACAGGAGCTTCACATCATTAGACTCCAACTGTGAAGGAAATAGCTTTGCAATGGAAAGCGAGAGAAATAAGAGCAAAATTAAGCACCTCTCGTTTACACAAGGACATTATTGGGTAAGCAGAACCACTATTATTTATGGGATATTTCCATAAGTAGAGTCAGAAACATGGATATTTGCCCAATTTCTCTGACTCCTTGGCGAATGCAAGAAAAATACAAAACACACGCAAGGACATTTTGCATTGTGAAATAACAAGTGGTGTACACTGGGTCTGTGTGTAAATAGCCAAACACAATTAAGCTGCTGTTATACTGTGTGAGATCTGTGCTGGTGTGGCCAATTCCTGAGTTAAGAATAGCAATGAGAACAGCAGAATTATCAAATAGGACACAAAAGATCTAGAGAGCTAAGGGAAGCAATTTAGCTCATCCTTCCATGGAAACTTACAGCTTTACATTGCAGCATCTGAATTCCTCTCAATTCCAGAATGTTTGCATCTCCAGTCCCACTAAGTATTAATCACTCTCTGACTGAACAGATACTTTCCTGGCAGCATTTTACTTGTTTGTAACCTATTCTGCAGCTGTGGTTTAATTTTTTAAAAATCCTAAATTTACCTTTTGTTTTCTGATTAATACCTTTTCTTAGAGCCCCAAGTTCCTAATTTATTTATCTTCTTTCAAGACAAAAGGTCTAATTTATTCCCACCTTCTCTCAGCTCGAAGCTACAAATATTATCCGAGTGCATCAAGTATTCTGTGCATTTGAATGGTGTTTTCTTTCATCAAGCTCCATCAGAGTGAGAGTCAGTATCTCGTCATAACCAGCAACCTGGTGATACCAAGTACAATGCCTTATATACCAGAAACAAATGAACAGAAAATAATTAAAAGATGACTGTCATTAAGTTAAAAATTTACAATTATGGGGCTGAAGGAAAAGTTTTCTCTTGACGCATAGCTTTAGGTAGTATAAGGGTCTGGCAATGTGGGACTGAGTACAGTCATACTCACACAATGATGTAAGAGAACACATGATCTGCACCTAGGGGTCAAAGTGTTGGACAAAGCCATGCACACAAGCAAGCATGGAAGTAGATTCGAGCTTGAACCCTTTACTGTACATGTGTAAATAGTTTTGTAGTTAATAAATGCATACATTTAACATACATAGGATTATGTATACTTCACTAAGACCTACTGAATGCTATCCAACACTCATGGCGGCAGAGAATGGAAAAATCCAAAACCTCGCAAAAAATGCAGAGTAAAACTAAACTCTTGCAAGTTTAATTTAGTATCCTGACCTAAAGCAAATCTTGAGAAGTAGACAAGAGGAGGAAAATCACAAGGGTAAAGCTCCAAACAAAAAAAGGCTTGGAAGCTAAAGACAGAAATTCAAATTCCCCACTGCGGCAGAAGATTACACAGGATTTCCTGGAAGTCCAGCTTTGATTTCCAGAAGGCAGAGTCAGCAGATCTATAATGGTATCTAAACCCCACAACAACAGCATGTATACTTCCCACTTCAATTCATAAACTCACACAATGGAGGCTACTCTGCCGGTGCTGGCTCTCTGAAAGACAATCCCACAAGTCCCACTCCCCTGCTCTTTTTCCATAGCATTGTAATTTTTCCCTTGAAGTATTTATCAAATTCCCTTCTAATACTTACTTATGAATCTGCTTCCTGTACCCTTTTAGACAATGCACTCGAGAACAAAACAAACCTGAATAAAAATCATTCTCCGATCTCATCTCTGGGTTTTTTTCCGGTGACTTTAAATCTAGCACTCTAATTCCCGACCTTGCTGCCAGTGAATTTCCTTATCTTTACTATTAAATCTCCTCATAATTTTGCCCACCTCTATTAAATCTTCCCTTAACATCTTCCGCTGTAAGGAGAATGCTCCCAGTTTCTACAGCATCTCCATAACATTTTTGTCCCTCATCATTGGTACTATTCTGATAAATCTGTTCTGCACATTCTCCAAGGCCTTGACATATTTTCCAAAGTGTGCTATTCAGGATTGGCCACAACATTCCACCTGACCTAACCAGTGATTTGTAAAGGTTTAACATAACTACCTTGCTTTTGTATCCAATGCTTTTATTTATAAAGGATCGCATATGCTTTTACAAATAGCCTTATCAACTTGTCTGCAAATCATTTGGTGTCTTGGTCCCTGCACCCTCTTTAATATTGTACTGTTTAGTTTACATTTTGTATTACATGGCCCCATTGTTTCCCTGCACACTCAGATAAGTAGAAAGATCCAGAGCTATGAAATGTTCCACACTATTGCTTGCTCTGATATGCCAGGATGGAGGTCACACGATAAATCACTTCCACCTCTGACTCTTCAAGCCGACCTGACAGCAGTGCAGCAGAGCAGACAAATTTCCCAATAGGAAGCACCGATGCAGAGCAGCACAGCTATGCTTTGTTGGACACATGACAGAATGGAAGATTATGGGGACAAGAGAGTCAGGCCAGAGGCCATGATGCAGCTTAATGTCATTTGACAAAATATGATTTTTAATTCTTCAACTTGGTTGTTTGAACACTGACTGGAAAGTCTGTTCATCAGAGAACCGTACAATGGAGCGCAAACCTGACAGCTCAATGCTAAATGTGTTTTCATTTAAATTGGCCAGAAGCTGCTGCCCATTGGAACAATCAAAATCTCCGGACCTCAATGTCAATACTAGAAATACAAACAGGTAGAAAATATGCATCAATTTTCTTTTAAAGGGAACACATTCACCGTGTTTCCTGACCATTTAGATCACTCTCACTGAAACCTTTGTCCATGCCTTCCTCATCTCAAGGTGCAACTTTCCCAATGCTCCCAACACGAGACTTTCACACTCCACCCTGCATAAACTCCAACTCAGTCAAATCTCCCCGTCAACTTTTTCAGATGCTATTCACAAAGCTTAATCCATGCTGAAACTTCAACCTTACTCCGGGTACAGTTCCACAGGCACTGAGTACATCCCGGCAATTGATTTCTTGAACTTTAAATGTAAGGGACAAGGTACATACTATACGGAACCAGCCTGTGCTAGTAGAACTCAAAGTACAGTGTCCAACATTACTATTTATTTATTATTGTCACAAATAGGTTTACATTAACACTGCAATGAAGCTACTGTGAAAATCCCCTAGTCACCACACTCCAGCACCTGTTTGGGTATACCGAGGCAGAATTTAGCATGGCCAATGCACCTAACCAGCATGTTTTTCAGACTGTGGGAGGAAACTGGAGCACCTGGGAGGAAACCCACACAGACACGGGGAGAATGTGCAAACTCACACAGACAGTGACCCAAGCCGGGAATTGAACCGGTGACATATAGGTGTGATTCTGCAACTGCACAACACTTGTTAAATAATCCTCAGTGTGCTAATAATTACACTGACATCCAAATTAAGATAGTCAGTGTAGCCCACGTGTGTGTTCTGGAAGCGACTCACACTCATTGTCAGGACCCTGTTCTTTGCAGACAGAAATAACATGTCCACATATTGCACCTGTTTCAGCTAAACAAAATAAGTGACAGCCATTCACTGACTCATTCCTCTGGGCAATGCTTTGACCAACGTCAGGCAGCCTGGTTTAAATTTCAAACAATGCTTGACTGTTAGCTGTCAGTCACAATCAACTGGTGCATTTTTCATGGCAACGTCTCTACCAATCAAAGTCCACTTGCCAATCAAGCAGCACTCTCTTCTCACATAATATAAATTGTTGTTTTACCTTTGTATTGTATACATGCGAAGTGTCCCGATGAGTGTAAGATGAAAAGCTTCGACAAAGCTCTTTTTTCAGCAAAACGTTAAATGTATTAGCAGTTATTTTGATTGCAGGGCATAGCAGAACCAAGACCCATGCCGCTGTTGTTCAACAGCTGATTTTTCTGTGTGAGTTTGCACATTCTCCCCGTGTCTGTGTGGGTTTCCTCCCCATCGAAGGTGAGATAATCCAGTTGTGATCTTGGTATGCACCTGATCCATTTATTCATTGATAGGAGGAATGGGGCAAGTTCTCTCAATTTTCACTCCTCTGGCAGATACTGACTCTTGCTAAGGCACAATTCTATAGGCATATCCATCCAGTACCTTGACAAGTGGTTACTCCTTTTGTGACAGCCCAGATAGTCGGTGTCAGCAGATTACACAACCGTGAAGAGAATGACACAACTGTTCCCTCACCAAAGGTCCAACAAGGGTCAATAAACAACATTTAGAAACAGAAACCATGGCTGAAGAGACTGCTCCCTAAAGAAAAGTAAAGGGTTGATGAAAGGTGATATTAGACTGGGCTCCATCAATCAATGAAATACAGACTTATTCTGGTATGTTGCCACTTGCTCAGAATTGAGGTCATTCATCATCACTGCAGGACACTCTTGATTCTTACAATTGAACATGTACTACAGTTTTATGTTCAGAAATACATCCAACAAAGATCTGTTGCTGTGTAAAAATCAAATGGTGTGTTAACAAACTTGGGTCCGAGAGAGGCATTCTGGATAAATGCATCACGTCATGTGGAATTGAGATGTGGAAGACAGAACATTCCATGCTTGGTGCCTGTGCAGATTCTGCTAATTTAAGTGAGGCCAGCAGGTTTTAAATTTCTCCTCAGCAGCTCTGGCTGTGGGAAAGAAAAATTGGCCAGGCCTCCTGTTTTTAATTATAGTCAAATGGCCCTGCAGGAAAAAGTGCACATGTGAGAACCTCTGGTGAGAACAGGCTCAGGCTCAACTGTGACGCCTCCACAGTTGAATTAGTTTGCCAACACTCACTCACTAGTGAAGAATAGCCATTTGATTGTGGTGCTAGAAGACTATCTGTGCCTTTGAAACTATCTCAATAAGATTCAGCACCTACAGAAGAGGAGAGCAAGTTCTCAGAGGTTGGGTTGTGTAGTTCCTATGAACCTGAATAATGATAAAGATTATGTTTATCTCCAGGCAAGATAATATTCTGCAAAGAAATTGCAGCAATGCCAGGATAACAGTTGGCTGGGTCTCTCCATCCTTGGTACGTACACACTCTATCACTGACTAAGTTCAGAATAAAATATTACATCACATTAGATTAAAAGATTGTATTGGCAGCCCAACAAATGGGATAAAGTTAGGAATGTGGTCAATGCAATGCACGGTCTACATTTCTAAGGCAGTGTTACCACAATGCAGGTCACAAAATAGTTGGTTTTAAAAGTAACAGTTCAGGATAGCTCGTCAGAACTAATAGACAGTGAATATTCTGGTGGGAAAAAAATGCACTAAATGATATACTTACACCTGGTGTGTGCCTAAGTCTCACAAGACAAACAAGGACCGCGCATTAAGTTGTTCTTTCTCTACACCCTCGCCATGACTGTAACACTACATCCTGCACTCTCTCCTTTCCTTCTCAATGAACGGTATGCTCTGCCTGTGTAGTGCGCAAAAAGCAATACTTTTCACTGTATGTTAATACATGTGACAATAATAAATCAAATCAAAGGATACAGAATGTGACTGAGGGAGGTTTTTGATAAGTGTTGAATTTGTTTCAAATGGGGTTTCGCTGCACCATATAGATTTCAATATCTTCAGTGTCCCGGTGACCAGAACTATTGAAACCTTTGGACTGTATCATCAACTTCCCGGAGTATAGTTCCAGGTCTTCAAGTCTGCTGAGTGACATGTGTCAGTTCAAATCCAAAACGGGAAGCATTCAGAAACTGATGAATAGATTCAAATTCGAGCTGTTCAGATGCAGTAAGTACGTCAAAGCTCATCATGTTGCCTGGAAGAGCCCTACATTCGGAGATATTTTTCTGTTTGATTGCAATAGGATGCATACCCCAGCAGTATGCATCAAATTCAACACAGCATGCCTTTTCTAATGGAACTTCTGCTAATGGCTACAGAGGATAGCTCACAGTGTCTTACTGAAGTGAAGAGAATTGTTCACCCTACTCAGGAGGTAAAAGTACTATGACTAAAATGATGTAAAAGCATCTGATTGCATTATCATGTGAAGAGGTCTTTGAATACTTCCCTCATTAGAAAAAAATCAAGCCTCTTAGAAGAGCGATTATTGTGAATGACCAGATAAGTACATTGAGTTTGACCTTTTCAACGTACTCTTGCCTTTTAGCTTATTTGTAGCTGATGCATGAAAGTCAAGTTTGCCCCCCTGATGTAGGTGCGCTTGAGACAGCCCCCCCATTTTTGGTAATTTTGTAACATATTTAATAACATTTCACTATAGATGCATTTGAGGGAAAATGGGTAAACACGTGAAAAATATAGGAACAGGAAGATATATTGGGGGTAGCACAGCGGTTAGCACTGCTGCGTCACAACGCCAGGGACCCGGGTTCAAATCCATCCTCGGGTTACTGTCTGTGTGGAGTTTGCACATTCTCCCCGTGTCTGCATGGGTTTCCTCCGGGTGCTCTGGTTTCCTCCCACAGTCCAAAGATGTGCGCGTTAGGTTGATTGGCCAAACTAAATTGCCCCTTGTCAGGGGGAATTAGGAGGGTAAATATGTGGCATTACAGGGATAGAATCGGGGTGGGATTGTTCTTAGTGCAGGCTCGATGGGCCAGCTGGCTTCCTTCTGCACTGTAGATTCTATTCATGGATCGGATGAAGAAAGGTGGGAGGAAGCTTGCATGGATCTATTGGGTTGAGTGGCCTATTTCTGTGCTGCAAAACTTTCATCACATTTTTAAATTCTAGTCTGTATTTGGTTTCCCTTTTCTGGTTTTAGCTTCTCCCCATTCTATTTGCTGCCCCATACCTATCAGGCATAACAAACTGAAACAGGGTGGCTTGACTATGGAGGATTGATTTAGAAACTTTACCTTGTGCTTGTTCAGTCTAAATCCTGGAAAAAAAGGTCTGTAAACTGCCTACCTAGATTTACACTACCAAATTCCATTCCCTCATCCCAGCAACAGACTTGAGGAGCGAGAAAGAAACGTACATATTGCTGAGATAAGGGGAACAGATAGTACACATTTCCATTGTGTCCAACTGTTAGGAGGAGTGGAAGGACCATAAGGTGTAGGGGGCAGAAGTAGGCCATTCAGCCCATCGAGTCTGATCTGTCATTCGTTGAGATCATGACTGACCTGATGTGATAACCTTCAACTCCACTTTCCCGCCTTATCCCCATTCAAGATTGTCCTGCCAGTTTGTGAGATATGGCAGCCAAATCTTTTAAATCCCAGTTCCTTGCCTTTTGTGATGAAGCACAGCATTCCATGAGCTTCTGCTAGCTAGCCTTACATGACTCAAAGTTAAAGTTTATTTATTTGTCACAAGTAAGACTTACGTTAACACTGCAATGAAGTTAGTGTGAAATTCCCCTAGTCGCCACACTCCAGCACCTGTTCGGGTACACTGAGGGAGAACTTAGCACGGCCGATGCACCTAACCAGCACGTCTTTCGGCTGAGGGGAGAAACCAGAGCACCTGGAGGAAACCCACGCAGACACGGGGAGAAAGTGCAAACTCCACACAGGCAGAGACCCAAGCCGGGAATCGAACCTGGGTCCCTGGTGCTGTGAGGCAGCAGTGCGAACCACTGTGCTGCCGTGCCACTCTAACACTTCAAAATCCTCTCATTAAATCCTTATTCCATGGGTTTTCTCATTTAGGCTGTACTCTTAACTTTCCATCCTTGCTGTCAAATTGTAATGTCTCACTTTTTGTTACATAAAAATGTACTTTCCATCATTCTGCCCACTCACTTGATTCATCCATGTTCTTTTGCAATGTTTCATGGTCATGATATAGCTTGCTCTCTGCTATTCTCTGCCATGCAATACTGTGTGTACGCATGAAGCCTGGATTAAGCTGTGGAAAAAGCCACCCCTTGCCTTTTCAGGTGCCAAATAAAATTGTTCTACATCTCTGGAATCACTACGGTTAATGTTTAGAGAGAAATCTGTCCTCGTCAAAGCTACATTCCCTGCCCAGTTCACACAAGAAATTTAGTTTATATTCTGCGTACAATTTTGTACTTGCCTTCAGTAAAAACATTCCTGTGCCACAATATTTTGTAAACAATTCTTTCATTAGAAAGTACACAATCTGCTGGCAGTTTCCTCAATAATCCATGCAATATGGTAACACTAAATGTTATAGCCCACAAAGATTCCAGGTTGATCTTTGATCTGTGTTTGTAGGTCACTGTAACCAGAGCAACAGCTGGGGTGACTTCAATGAATCAGAGTTAGGGAGCAGAAAGTGTCATTTTGAATTCTCGCTGCTGATGGCTGCTACTCTGACTCCAATTGTGTGTTTTTGCTGATCAAGGTGAAGATCATGCTCGATAGTGATGTACCCTTTCCTCTACATGTACTCTGTAGGTTCACAACAGAAGGACAAATTGGGTGACGTACTAGATGGTTGCTGGACCCATGGAACTGCATATTAGGAAGTAAGCTACATATACCAGCCTCTAAAGGACTGATGGACAGATTTCCTGTCAGCATGGATTCAATGCAAGAGAATAATTGTACGTACACACACACACACGCACGCACGCACGCACACACAGCAGCATATTTGGAATAAAAAAAATGTCTCTTGCCTGCACTCAACTATGCAAACTAAATAAAAACCGTCAAAAAAATACAAATGACCCAGTATTTCTTTGAAGTGTGTAGGTAGCATTACTCTGTATTTTACACTCGCATCATTCCACCCTTTCAGAAACTGTGTAGGTCGAATGGACAGCAATGCTGCAGACAGAAAGATGACAGAAGCATTCTCCTCTTGACCCTGAGAGCAAGCATGCAGATTCAGTGATGGAACAAAAATGAAGATTTATACTTTCAATCTATATCTTGCACAGGCAACCTGTCGGAACCACAGTTCTAATTAAAATAATCAATCAGAAAGCTGGAGGAGAGGTAGAAGTGGATGAGAAGCATCAACTGTTCTGTGTCAACAAATACCATCAAAACAAAACCAGTCTGGAGACAACTTCTGGCACTTTTACTGCTCTACTAGTTGCTGAATTGATAGTGCTGCACACCTCACTGCTGCCTTGAACAGATCGTAGCAAAACAGTCATATGTTAGGAAGCAGCTACACACACCCACCTGCCTTTAAAGCATTGAATAACAGTTTTACTTGTTCGAGACAAGATCAAAAACCCCAATGTATGTTATAAAGTTAGAACCAGCCTCCCATCCATTGACTTTGTCTACACTTCCCGCTGCTTCGGCAAAGCAGCCAGCATAACTAAGGACCCCATGCACCCCGGACATTCTCTCTTCCACTTTCTTCCGTCGGGAAAAAGATACAAAAGTCTGTGGTCACGTACCAACCGAGTCAAGAACAGCTTCTTCCCTGCTGCTGTCAGACTTTTGAATGGACTTTCCTTGCATTAAGTTGATCATTCTCTACAGCCTAGCTATGACTGTAACACTACTTTCTGCACCCTCTCCTTTCTTCTCTATGAACAGAATGCTTTGTCGGTTTAGCATGCAAGAAACAATACTTTTCACTGTATGACTAGTGCCACCCAAGACTCAAGAACAGTTTCTTCCCTGCTGCTGTCAGACTTTTGAATGGACTTACCATGCATTAAGTTGATCTTTCTCTAGTTATGACTGTAACACTACATTCTGCACACTCTCGTTTCCTTTTTTATGAACAGTATGTTTTGTCTGTATAGCGCACAAGAAACAATACTTTTCACTGTATTTTAATACATGTGACAATAATAAATCAAACGAATTATTTTTTTATTTTGGCATTGGTCCAAGGATAAGTTGTTTCACTCCAGGTGTGATTCGAATGACACACTAGGGAGTTTTTATCAAAACAAAGTTTATTTTTAACAATACAGTTTAATTATAACAAACTTTTACCAACTGAAATACTTAAACATGATTAGATACAATTCTTAACTGCTAACTATTTCTATTAGTTCAAATTCATGTTCCTTTTATAGACTTAAACATCTCTTCAAGATCAGTTAGCAAACAACACAGGCTTTTGTGTTTTTACTTCTTAACAGATCTCGGGCCTTTGAACATTTCTGGATTGAGACACACCTGTCTTCTGACACTCAAACAGCAACCTCCAGAGAGAGAGAGAGACAGAGATACCTCTTACTTATTTCATGACCATGCAGAAAACTGCTGGTGTTTCCCTGTAAACTTAGCCCTTTCCCATTAGCACATGACTAACAAGACTCACCAGCAGTCCATGTGAGCATGAACCTGGTTAATAAGTCCCTTCTAAAGTTGGGTGAAGGATGTTACTTGTAGCCTGGCCAACTGCTGCCTTCACTGAGGTCATCAACGTACTCGAATCCACATGTCTTCGAACCATTGGACAATGCATTGATCACTAAATGAACCTGGGAATTCTAGTTTGTATGACTTTGTACTACATCAGGGAATGTTTTTATCCACCAAATCAATAAGTGATTGAAAGGATTGTACTATTAAAAATGAGACACAGAAATACAACGTGTGCCTTCTGCCTAGCATTACAATTGCATACAAATAAGTCAGTGACTGAATGGCATGATTACACATTAAGTAATGCTTCACAGAGTGTTGTATTCGATGTTCTACAAATGGAACTGTCAGAATTAATCTACAACATAGACTCGATTAATCGCTTTCCTACTATCCATCCTCACGATCATCTGCAAACCAGACCAGTGGAAGTCAAGTCAGAGTGGGGCTTAACTGTGGTGCTGTCCTCTTTGTTCTTGTTTTCAATACCTGTTTGCATTCTGACATCTGGTTGAGGCTTAACATGGTGAGTATGTGACAGGAGTTCCCTCCAGCACTGCCAATGCTTTAGGATTGTCCAGGATGCCTCCAAAAATGGAAGATTAATCTCCAAGACACTGATGTGTACAAGCCCCAGGACAAGTCATGGAGTATGTAAGTTTTTTTATATAACCTTGATTTCTTTTGAACACTTTGTCAGTTATCAAAATATTCCATGTGGGAGAAAAGGCCGCTTGATTGGGTAGGGTGGTTGGAAGCAAGACACGAGCACATCCTGCCACAGTTGGCAATCCAAATTGCGATAAATTATAAATAAAGACGGCTCTATATGCTTCTTGTTGAGGTTTTATAGCAGATTTTTCATTCAGTTGTGTGTGATAGATGTGTGTGATAGATGTGTGTAAAGTGAGCAGAGATACCTTATGAGAGGTTTTCATTCATCCATTCAATTTCCTTGCCAGCAATTGTCCCTCAACCAACAAACACTTGCATTTAATACCCACCTTTAATTAGAAAATAAAAATTCATGACATTTCGTAGAAGGACAATGAGAAATAAACGGATGCTGAGTCAAACCCAAAGGTATTAGAAAAGGTGACCAAATATTTGGTCAGAGGAGTAGTCTAAAGAGGAGTAAATTTGAGAGCAATGGACCAAGATGGGCTGAGTGGTCTCCTGCTGTACTGGAGGGATTCTACGATTCTAAGGTGGCTCAACCACCATCAATGGAATGTTGGATGTACAAGAAACTAGAAATGGGTAAATTGAGAGCTCATTGAGTGAGGGGGTAGGTGGTGTCATGGGTAGAAAGAGGGCAGGGTTATCAGTTTGCTGAAGTAGAGGATGTTATTGAAGCATGGAAGCCTGAGACCACAAAAAGATTTAAACACAAACATTGGAGTTTTAAATTGAAGGCACGAGGGGCTGGGAGCAAATGTCGGCCAGCTACAACTGGAGTGATGAATCAGCAAGACTCAGTGTAGAATGGATACAATAGGCGCGTTTCAGGAGGGTTAAAGTTGACAGAGCATGGAGGGTGGGAAGCGGGCCAGTAAAACATTTGAATGTTCGAATCATGACAAAGACATGAGCATATTGGTCGTAAATAATCTGAGGCGGGGCAGAAGCTGGCAAAATTATGGAGCTGAAAATATGCGTTCTTTGTAGTCGAAAGATCAGCTCAGAATTGAATCCAATGCTGAGGGGGACAATCTTCTCCAAGTGAAACAGCAGCTGGAAAAAGGGAGAGGAAGGAATGACAAGGGTAAAATATTTACGGCATGAAACTGAATGGGTCTAGATGGAGTGGTAAGGCTGAGTGACAGCAATGTCATTGTAGGGATGCTTCCCCGAACTGGATCTTTAATTTGTCCACAAAACAAACATACTTTTAAAGTAAAAAAATTGGCTGTGACATTGTGTGGATGCGAAAGGCGCTTTATAAATGCAAGTGGTTCCTTTTTAGTTCGTTTTTTTTTTAAACTGGGGCTGAAAATGTCTGCCAGTTTTTAATGCATTATATTAAATTCAGCACCTATGTAATTTACATTGGCATAACACGCAATCATTTAACTAACCAAATAAAACAGGCATCTGGAGGTCCATTTAAAACGCCCTAAATGAAGTAGTAAGCCCAAACAGAACTTTAAAAGCATTTCTGAACCCTATTTTGCTTATTTTCCTTTTTCTGATTTCACTTAGTTGGTCAGAAGGTTTTGTGCCTAGCATGCACACGAGTGTTGAGGTACAATGGAAGGATTCCAGGAATGGCAGACTCCACAAAAAGTAGACTGTGCCCAATTTTCCATGATTTTTCACACATCTGCCTGTATTTGCCTGGTAATAAAGCAGAGTGAGTATACAGACTCTGTCAATCCATCTAGATGCAGAGGTGAGCCATGCTCTACAAGTCATCTGGACTGGCAATAAGAGTCTTGCCTCCTTGCTTCCATCTCATTCTACTTCTACTGTACCAGTTTTCTAGCTGGGAAAGGCAATTTTACTGTCGTGTGGCACCACTGAATGCCAACAGATTCAATGCTGCTTTGACATTTGTTGTTCCTCACCAAGGCCAGATTAGCAATCATTACAGAGTCTAGTAACAGTTTTCCTTGTTCAATTTAGTACTGCTGTCAGGACATGGTTTAAAACATGGAGTGACCAACACATGGCTTACGGATTGAGATGTGGAAGCAAAAACGCTGTAATCATTTAAGAAACAGCCGGGTGCTGTTAACATGGGGCTGCAGTTGAATTTTTCATGGATGGATGAAGTGAGATGGATACAATATGGACTCTCTCATTTGTATCAGCCAGATTGTGTCAGTCTTGAGGAACAACCGTCCTTGTTACTGCATTACAAAAAGATGCAAAACAAGAAGAAACCAGCAAGTGAGAAAAATGAACAAGATATGTGTTCACAGAAGAGTAACATACCCAAAGTAAAAACACAATTACTTGTAAAATACTTCAATTTGCAGGCATCCTTTATAAAGTTCATTATGTTCAATAATGTTCCGTGTAATCTGCCCGACAGACACTCAGAGATGATGTGCGGGTCAGCCTGCAGCACACGTACTCATTATCTACACCCAGTCAGAGCTCAACAACAATGTACATGATGCTTTTAAAGTGGTACAGCACCCCAAGATGCTTCACAGGGTCATTACCAGGCAAAAATCTGACACTGAGCCACAAAGAGATATGAGGAGAGATGACCAAAAATTTGGTTAAAGAGGAAGTCTTTAAGGAGAGATGCGGAGGCAGAGAGAGAGAGGTATGGTAGCTAATCCCAGAATTTAGGACAAAGGCAGTTGAAGGCATGGTGGGGAAATGAAATCCAGGATGTGCAGCGGCTTACCTTTGTGAATCCGACAAGTTTACTTTGGCACTGTTGCCGGTTGTGTGACACTCATGGATTAAATGCCAGCATGATATAAAGCCACGAGATGAGAAACTCCCTCCAGAGTCCATAGCCCCATGTTCCAGCTTTATAGAAGTCATACTATAGCTTTGGTGAGTGCAAAGTGAAGTTTGAAGACAAGGTTTATGGGTAGCATTAAAATCTAATCAACATTTGGATGCTGGTGAACACAACTCTGGTTGTGAAAACTTGTGTAATAGGAACAGAAAGATGCATGTCTGGGGCACATCTCATCTTCTGGCTAGGCACATTACAGCCTTCCGGTCTCAACATCAAATTCAACAACAAAGAAAAAAGAACAAAGAAAGAACATTACAGCACAGGAACAGGCCCTTCGGCCCTCCAAGCCTGCACCGACCATGCTGCCCGACTTCCTCTGATGTGAACCATCCTCCAGTGGCTGAGCCAGGATGGAGCCATTAATCTGGGCCTGTTCCTGGGAGGGAGGGAGGGAGGGAGGGAGAAGCCCTGCAGCTGCAAACCAGGGAGCTGACAATGGTTCTGAAAGGTTTGCAGATCCACAAAGTGTTTCCAAATCCTCCCCAATGTCCAGTCGACGACTCCAGCGCTCCCCCCCGGGACCTGTCCCCACGGTAAAGTGGAGGCCTGCGGCTTGGGCCAGAAGTTGATGCCGTTTCCATTCCTACCCTGTGCTCACAATCTTCTCCCGAACCCTCCCCAACACCACGACTGATAACTTCAGATGATTAGCTCTGCCCCACCTCGACCCCTTTGTTTTCATTTCATTTTTAACTGTTCGCTACCTTTTATTTCTTTAGGGTCTTTATTTTTCTTTCCCCTTCATCTTTCCCCGTAGCCTATCCCCCTTTCCTTACCTTTTCTTCCCCTTTGCTTCCTCTTCTTCTCAGTTTTACCTCTCTCCCACCCATCACCCCCCCTCCCCCCACATCTTCATCTGTCACAGTTTACCCTCTGATTTCAGCTTCTCTGCCATTTGGCCATTCACATCTTTTATTCTCTCTATGGACTGCCATTATTTTGCCCTTGTTTTTGTGGCTATGACTCATCTTTCATTCCCTCACCCTGCAGTATAAATATCTCCCACTTTCTATGCCTTTTAGCTTTGACAAAGGGTCATCTGGACTCGAAAGGTCAGCTCTTTTCTCTCCTTACAGATGCTGCCAGACCTGCTGAGATTTTCCTGCATTTTCTCTTTTGGATGCATGCACTTCAGCTGCCCTTGGGAGACTCAGCCTGCAGTGGGGTGTGAAAACAGTCATACAGCAGGAAGTACAACTTCAGCTCAATACAAATAGGCCAGTACCTGTGGTATAACAATAGCCTGAAACATATTCTCGGCAAAAAATAATTCTCTTCCAGATTAAGGAACTTTCCTCTCAGCACTTTCCAATACACAGCTCGCTTGATGAAATGCTATTCTCAAGAGCCAAGAAAAAATAATACTGCATCTGTGGATGGATAAAACAGCACTGTAGGCACTGCTGTTGCCTTAGTACATCAGAATTAGCTGCGGAGGAATTTTATCAGAGGTCGCCTGAAGCTGTTTTTACACTGGCATCTCATCAAGTTCAGATTCTGGGAGTCCATTAAGCCTGTTTACATGGCAGGATCCAACTCCTTCATTCTTTCTGGCTGTAGAATGGTTCATCCATTTTTTTCTGAGGGTTCCTGTCATCCCACTGCCAGAACAGACAGCTGATTTATCCAGGTGAAATTTACGTGTAGTTGCTAGTCTCCCAGAATTCGAACTAAAAGAGCAGAATACAAAAGCTGCCTTGGAACAAGTGACTCAACAGGTTACTTTATTGAAATTTAATGCAACAGATCAATAGGAGATGGAACAGCAGATAGTTCACAAAAAAAAAGACTTAACAAGGTCTGAATGCTCTAAATAATCTAATGCAGCTCAATTGTAGCACTTTGTCATTCACCAAAATTGATCAGTGGACAGAATAGAAAGTGTACAACAGGAGATTTAACGAGCTGCAAAACACTCTTTGTAATCTGTTTAATGGGTGGCCAATTGGAAATAACTTTCAGCGACTATTTTAGAATTGAGTACTGAAAGTACACTGTTAAAAGTTGCTTTTAGGCTGATCTCCCATTTAATTCCAACTCCGGGAGATGTACAAAAACAGCATTCCGCAGCTGCTGGAAATGTGAAACAAAAGAAAAGAAAATATTGGCCATTCCCCAGCAGGACTTGGCGACAGTTCCACAGATGAAAAATCAGGATGTCAGTCATTGTGCAGATTAGCGCAGAAACTCTCAAGTTGTGGTCTCTTACTCACTGTTAAGCTACAGGCCACGCTGTGAATATCCCCAAACCAGCAATAATTGAAATCAGGGAACATTTCAATTTATAGGACCAGGGTCCTGGGTTCGATTCCTGACTTGGATCAGTGTCTGTGTGGAGTTTGCACGTTCTCCCCGTGTCTGTGTGGGTTTCCTCCGGGTGCTCTGGTTTTCTCCCACACTCCAAAGATGTGCTGGTTAGGTTGATTGGCTATGCTAAATTGTCCCTTAGTGTCCCGGTATGCGTAGGTTAGAGGGATTAGCAGGGTAAACATGTGGAGTTACGGGGAAAGGGCCTGGGTGGGATTGTGGTCGGTGCAGACTCGATGGGCCAAATGGCCTCCTCCTGTATTGTGGTGTTTCTATGATGATGATGTCACTGTTCTCTTCAATCAGGTATAACTCGGATTTAAGTGGCAATGTGATTAAAACTTGGCAATTAGCAGAAACTGACCTGGAAAAGATGTGTAATTGTGGAGTGTTTTTAATGATTAATTGCTAGATTTTTTTTAAGCTACATTTTTAAAATAATTTTCTTTGAAGTTTTTTTGAAGAACATTTTATCTTCTACCTTCATCCCATAGGTCCCAAACTCTAATTTGCTTTTTACGAAAATCTCAAAGTAATTATATTTTTTACTTTTTATTTCTTGTTTGAGCTGTGAAAATCTTTTAACATGATTGGCTGATTGGACAACATGCTAGGATCACTCCTGTTCCACGCTGGGAATCCTCAATATGGAACTCTGCAATCAGTTGTAACTTAGTTTGGTGATACAAGCAAACCACCGGAGAGGTCTCTCAATGAGGCTCACTTTAAGATCAACAGGGAGCCCCCTTGCTTTGTTGCTGACTGAAAACTCCAGGCCCATGTCCGTTTTCTAACACCAGCAGTACTTTGCAAGCACGAACATCAAATAAGACTGGAACTTTGAGGCCGCAGAAGTGGACTGGCAGCTGGCAAGTTGAATTTGAAGTAGCTGCTGGAGGTGTATCAGGAGCTGGTGGTACCAGCACTGTCAGGGTGACCAACTGTCGCAGATTTTCTGGGACTATCCCGGAATTTGGTTTTCCATCCAGCATCCTGGATCTGAGTTTTCTGGGATGCCATTTGCTCCGGATTTCGTGTGTCTCCATCCGTGCCCTGTGCCAGAGTCTGTCAGCTTCGGCGGGTAGATGCTTTGTGTTGAGGGTCGGAGAGTGTCCAGGGCGAGGGCCCTGGTTGTCAGCGGCAGCCTCATGCCCGATTTGTTGCGGGGGATGGTTCCAAAGTTGGGTCAGGCGGCGGAGGCCAGAGTTCAGGATCAAATCTGCACTATCCCCACCTCTCCCCACAGTAGTAACACCTGTATTATGTATATATATCCAGAAATGTTATCCCTTTAAAGCAAAGGATAAAATTACAGCCCAGAAAGAGACTGTTTCACTCAACCAGCCTAACATGTGGATGTACTTTCCTATTCTTAAATGTTAGGAAGGTCTCGGTTTCAAACATTAACTTTGGTGGTAAATTTCGTAGTCTTATAACCATTCTCCTGCTCCTTGCCCTAAATTAGGATGTATTTATAATACATAAACAAGCCATTTGACCCAACAGGTATGCTGTTGTTTATGCTCCATATCTCTTCATCAAAGGTTCTCAAACAGTTTTGATTCAAGGAATTGAAGGGCGACATTTCAAATAACAACCCACCCACCCCCCCCACACCCCACCTAAATTACACTACAGAATACTAAATAAAAAAGTGCTGCACGCAAGGAATGTTGAATAATTCTTTTAAGAAAACGGTTATTTACTTTGAGTTAGCAGTGATTCTATTTCCTTTTTACAATATGGAGACTAGAATTATTCACTGTACATCACGCCTTATAAATATCACATTTTGTATATTTGTTTGGTTGTAGGTAAAGCATTTTTATGGTTCATATATGGCAAAATATTCTCACCATATATACTGTAACAAGAGTATTTCTAAGTGCAGCTTAAATCAAAACAGTTCCAAGTATTATACTATAGCAGTGTGCTCTTTATTATTTTAGTGTCGGGAAGTCTGTCTTTGCAACTGGTATCTCGCATTCTCTTTACAGATTATGCCCGACGCATCCAGCCTCTGTATTCATTCAAGTTCAATTTTAAGTACCAACCACAGTACCTACAAAAGACAAGTTTCTTGGCAACGATTAGCTTGCGATTGAACCATACCATCCAGGGTGGTCCAAGATTCAATCTTCAGTGAATGCTGAGTTAGATCATCTTAGCCAAGATAGCAGTGGGGTAGCCTAGGCTGGAACATGCTACTTCCCAGTAAAGCTATCTTATCCTACGTGACATCCTTACACTTTGCCTAGCTGTGTAGGGACACATGATTGTATGGAGAATTTAAGTGGTTGCTCCAGTTGAGTTTCTGGTCAATGGTGACCTCCAAGATGTTAATGGCGAAGGACTTGGTGAAATCAAGAAATCATAGAAACCCTACAGTACAGAAAGAGGCCATTCGGCCCATCGAATCTGCACCGACCACAATCCAACCCAGGCCCTACCCCCATATCCCTATATATTTACCCACTAATCCCTCTAACCTACACATCTCAGGACACTAAGGGCAATTTTTAGCATGGCCAATCAACCTAGCCCGCACATCTTTGGACTGTGGGAGGAAACCGCAGCACCCGGAGGAAATCCACGTGAAGGATGGTGAAGAAAACTACAGCTACTTGAGCAGGTCAGAGACTGGGTATTCTATAGTGATTGGCTCACCTCCTGACTTCCCAAAGATTTGCCACCACCTACAAGGCACAAGCCAGGAGTGTAATGGAATTTTCTCCACTTGCCTGCATGTGTGAATCTCCAACAACACACAAGAGGTTCAAACTTATCCAGGACAAAGCAGTCCACTTGAAATGCATCCATATAGATATCTTCCTCCACCATCAGCATACCATGGTTGCACTGTGTACTATCTACAGCTTAAATTGCAATAGGTCGCCGAGGTTTCTTCAGCAGCACCTCCCAAACGCAAAGCTTTACCATCTAGAAGGGCAATTAAAGGGCACCAAGTGCATGGAGACACTCTCACCTCCAAATCGTACAGCTTGCAGACTTGGATTTGGTGTCGCAATTGGACATGGGTTGCTATTTCTTCATTATCACTCGGTCAAAGTTATGGACATCTTTACCTAACACCTTTTGTGAGGGTACCTTCACCACACAGACCACAGCAGTTCAAGAAAAAGATCCACCACCACTTTCTCAAGATCAACCATCGAAAGGCAAAAAATATCAGCTTTGCCATTGATACCTGCACCTCGTGAATAAATAGATATTTAAAAAAAGATCCTGCTCATTTTATAACATCACACACCCTACAAACAATTTTGTTGCAAACTGCAGTATTATATGCTTCATTGGAAGTGTGGCAGCTGATGCAAAACAAGAACTGATGATGCTCGCCCTAAATGTTATCTTTGAGCAATACGATTTGAGAAATACAACACCAGTCTTCATACAAAGCTGTACTTTGAGACAGTTCAGGCTGGTGTCCAAAATAACAAGGCCATGCCCCTTCCTCCTGTTTCGTCCAGCAGACAGTCACTAACTCTAGGACGTTCCCACGTCCTTGAATTAAAAGGAAAATGCGTCCCAGGAGCATTCTCACCAACATTCAGTTGTGAATACTGAACAACTTAATTTTAAAGGGTAGACCACAACAAACTACTGGATCACAAGTGACAAAGTTAAACAAACATTGCCACCTGGTCAAAGGTGTCGCTGAGCTTGTGTTAACACCTATGGACTACTGCTGTCATATGGCTTTGCTAAAATAATATTCTACCTTGGACTTTGTGCTTACACCTCTAACTGAGGCCAAAAAAGGCATCTGACAGTATGCACTCCTAAACATACTCACACAGCAAAGAGGCATCCACTGTTGGTTTACCATGAATGCGACAAAACCCAAATGAACAGCCTAATAAAAACCAGTGAAGAACATGAAATTTCCAAATTCTGTACGTGTATGCAAAGTGTGCACTACAAGCGTTTAAAAGCTTTGTATGCATCTGTCACGCACTAACACATTCCTACCTGAAGGAGGGGACGTTGCACACCCAATACTTTCATGGTATCAGCACTGGCCAACACTTTCAAAGGATCGGCAACCTTGGTTGCAGCCTCAATTTCCTTGTTGACATCGAGGTGAACCTGATTTAGGAAGAAGTTCTTGATGTACATGGTGAGGAATTCTCGCAATGGGCACTGCTTGCTGGAGCCAGTCCACATGGCAACTTCAATCTCCTGAATGAACCTAAAAGAACAAAAAGAAATACTTAGAATTCACTGAACAGTTCAGGCAGAACACTATATTAGGAGGACAGTGTGGTGTGTGCTCAGCTGATTATAATGTAAACATCTATAACAAAGTCATTCTTACAGTTGAAAGCTAACTCTTTAATTTGACAGGCTGATTCAACCGCTTGAAAACAGGAAAACCAATTTTCCTTTCTGCAGACCAATGTTCATACTACCTTCCCCAGTAAGACACACTTCACTATCAAATGTGGTCCGACTCATTTCTTAGGTTACAGGATGGCAATTGACACAAAGGGGTCAGAAATTGGGTGGCACAGTGGTTAGCACTGCTGCCTCACAGCACCAGAGACCCGGGTTCAATTCCCAGCTTGGGTCACTGTCTATGTGGAGTTTGCACATTCTCCCCGTGTCTGCATGGGCTTCATCCAGGTGCTCCAGTTTCCTCCCACAGTCTGAAAGGCATGCTGGTTAGGTCTAGGGCTTTGACAAAGGGTCTTCTGGACTTGAAACATCAGCTCTTTTCTCTCCTTACAGATGCTGCCAGATCTGCTGAGACTTTCCAGCATTTTCTCTTTTGGATGCTGGTTAGGTGCATTGGCTATGCTAAATTCTCCTTCAGTGTACCGGTAGAAGCACCGGAGTGTGGTGACTAGGGCATTTTCACAGTAACTTCATTGCAGTGTTTATGTAAGACTACTTGTGACACTAACAAATAAAACTTAAAAAATAAACTTTAAACTTTCAATTGTTCCAAAGGTTGGATGGCAGGAGGGTGTAACAGCAACGTTGATCAATACCACCATAACTCCATTAAATAGTTTTTTTTTTAATTTGAAAAGAATCAATTGTTCGGAGTGAAAATGTTTACTTTTAGAACATAGAACATTACAGCGCAGTACAGGCCCTTCGGCCCTCGATGTTGCACCGACCAGTGGAACCAATTGCTTTTGTGTTTGAGTTTCTCTCCCACATTTTCCCCAATGATCCTCGACTGAAGGCTTCATCTTCCAGTGAGGGGGACCCGGTTCAATAGCTAGAAGTAGGAACTCTGCTCGATTTCCCTTTCAACAAGGCAGAGCAGCTGTGGCCAATTATAGCATCCATTATGCTTCCCCAACCAAGATCAGTTAGCTCAGCATGGACCAGGAAACATGCCTGGGTCAGAGATGGTTCCTTCACATTTGAATGACTAGTGGGAAGCCATTCATATTTCTACAGACTCACTGTGATGCTGTAATATTGGTGGCATAAAGAGGAAAGGCACAAATTTGACCCACAACTTTGTTCCTGGTCTCTGAAAAACCACTAAGTGGTTCAGGGAGCTTTGGAGGGAGCATTGTTCAGCAGTTGTTTTCCTAATGTCCGGTAATCTGTTCCCAGATGTTTACTGGGCTAACTCAGAGTTATTGCCAGTTGTAACAATACTGGCTGCAGAAAATAAAAATATATGAGACATATTTCTAACTTGGGAAACTCAGGAAATGTAATCTTCTGCCCAACCAGTAGGCCAAGCACGACTCATCAAAAGCCGAACTAAAGCACCAAATTGTTGGCCGCATATTTAACATTGCCACCTAAGTTACAGGAACTGCCACTGGCATGGTTTATTTTGTGTAAATTATTGATACTTGATAGTCATTCTATTGGAATATGCCCAGGGTACACCATTTGCAGTATGATCTGGATGTAGCACAGAGCAGACAGGAGGCTGCAACAGGAGGCAAGTTGCCTAAACTGTCTGAGGGATGATTGTATCTGTAGCTTTTGGTCAAAGGTTGTATGTGATTTATATTCAAGACAACAATCAGAGCTGAAGGAATTGTTTCAGAGTAAAATCGTACCTCCCTCTTTCTGCAATGGGTGCATAAAGGTGGTGCAATGTATATTTAAGAAGTAATAGTGTGCTATTATGACTTGAGTCACACTCGGTCACCCCCTTCAAACTCCTTCCAAAGACAATATCTCTCCTTCCCAAGCATTTGAATTAACATTCAAGCAACTGTCATATGCAGTATATGATTGCTCAAAAGGATGACAGTATGTTGAAAGTGAGAGTTCACTTAAACATTCAGTGAACATCTAGGTGATGAATCCTTGGATGGCAATGTAAAGAGTCCTAACTGACAAAAGACTACGTGGGAAGAGCAAAATTGAAGTGATTAGACCACATGAAGATTAACTAAAAAAAAATACAGTACACTAAATAACAGCTGGAGAAACAGGCAGAAGGAAAATGACCGTGAAGAAGTTTAATGGCCTCCATGGCCAGTTTGTTTGGCATGAAGGAAAGATGAAGTTGTCAGGAAAACACTAAAAGGATCTTGAAAAATGTAATGAGAAGAAGCAGCAGAAAGCAGAGTATTCCCCAAATACTTGGATTAAAAAGGAAAATTTAAGGCCATCATTGAACCTGGACACAGTTCAATAAAGCTGTTACTATCTTTGCGCAGTTAATTTAGGGAAGTGCAACTTACTAATAGTTTGCTTAATTGCCAATAGCTCATTTTAACTTCAGCTGGAGCACTCAGGTTGTAGTGGTACGATCAATACATGGTGAAGTGGATCCTTGTATATGCAAAGACAGACATAAAATAGGGAAAATGAAAAATATTCCTTGCCACCCATACATACCCAATCTCACTGCTGCATCACATTGTAATCACCTCTTTTATTTCGGAACATTTTAACACTGGAAGTGACTCAATATTACGGAAGCAGATGACACAATTTACTGTGTAGCTCAGGTCTGTCATATAGTCTCAAACAAATGTTCTTCAGATTACAAGCATGTTCAAAAATTGTTAATTGAAAATGAACTGGGTAATAAGCTACACTGCAGTAATGAATTATGATTGCATTCTCTGAACAAAAATTGTCAACTCTTTACTTCTGGAAGTAGTGACTTTGTTAATTGAATTGTCCACTTCAGAAAATCTCTGCAAGTTGCAGGTACACTCTAGATTCCTGTTTAATGATTTTCATTCTGTTCTCACCACATCCTCTCACATTATCCTCTGGCTGAAGGGAAAAAACACAATCTCCAATTGCTAGATCTGGGCTGAGAGTGACTGCACTTGACTTCAAGGCTTCATGTGATCCAGTGTGGCATCAAGAGCAAAACTGGAGTCGATGGGAATTAGGAGGAAAATACTCCGCTGGTTGGACTCGTACACAACACAAAGTAAGATGGTTGTAGTTGTTGGAGATCATTCATCTCAGTTCCAGGATATCACTGCAGGACTTTCTTGGGGTAGTGTCCGAGGCCCAAATATTCTTCAGATGCACCAATGACCTTCCATCATAAGGTCAGAAGTGGGGATGTTCACTTAAGCACCATTTGCGACTCCTCAGATATTGAAGATACAGTCCATGTTCAAATGCAGCAAGACCTGGACAATATCCAGGCTTGGGCTGGTAAGTGGCAGGTAATATTGCACTATACAAGTGCAGCTCATACAAAACTCAAGAAGCCTGCCTGATTGACATTCCATCTGCCAACATACATTCCCTCCACCACCAACACACAGTAGCAGCAGTGTGTACCATTTATAAGATGCACTGCAGGAACTCACCAAGGCTCCTTAGACAACACTTTCCAAACCTACAAGAACAGACCAGAGCTAGAAATCCTGTGACGAGTAACTCACCTTCTGATTCCCCAAAGCCTGTCTACAATCTACAACGCACAAGTCAGGAGTGTGATGCAATACTCGCCCCTTGCCTGGATGAGTGCATCTCCAAAAACACTCCAGAATCTTGATACGTTTTTATAAACAAACTAATATCAAAAGGAATTAAACAAAGTAAGCAATATTATGCTATGAACTCAGTTCTACCTTTTACTTCCCCCAAGAACTCCTTATACATTACAACAATCTTGAAGGTTCATTCGCTTCTTTAAGGGTCAAGCCACAGCCCTCTGGAATTTACTTTAATTCTCTCCAACGATCCAGCTATCCGAGGCAATATTCTGTGCAGGTCCTTCCATTAGCTTTTTGGAGACATGACCCACCACCTTTTCTTTACAGACCTCAAGAGTATGGATGCCTCAGCTCCTGGTTTGGGTTGATGACAGATACCAAACTTCCCACACAGCTTACATAGTGAACTCTGCTGACTGCTTTGTGCCACACTGAAGACCACTGTAGACTATTAGCTGCAAGCTAGAGCAAATTGTCCAGCAGTTTTTTCTTTATCAAACCCATACTGAACTGCCTGTTTCTGTCAGCAAACGAGCAGATAAATTAAACCAAAGAACCTTCTAATCAAGGCCACTACTCTAAACCACTTTCTTTATGGCAATGTGGCATGGTTTTGGGATGCTTTAAACAGAACGGTTTGAACAGAAACACAAATTAATTTCCTTCAGCACAACTCTTGAGCTCTGAAAAGTCATACAGACTTGAAATATAAACACTATTTCTCTCTCCACAGATGCTGCCAGACCTTTCCTGCATTTTCTGTTTTTATTTCAGATTTCCAGTATCTGCAGCATTGTGCTTTCATTATTGCTCGAATGAATTGATATTGCTCACGCGGTTTTACCACCCTTTCCCCAGACTCCCTGGCTCTATGTACTACAGGCTTACAGATGGATCATTCATTGTTTAAGTTGTTTCATTATGAATTCTGACCTTGCAAGATAAACACAGGCTACCTTTCAAGTGTAATAACCCAGGCTTATTTGAGTCGCATTTACATCAGAGTTGTTTTTAACCAGCTTCTCAACCAGATGTCCACTTATCTTACTTCTAACACTTTAATCCACAACCTAAAAGTTATATTCCTGAAATTAAAAGTTATATTCTAAAGCAAATAAAGCCTGACAATATGGGTACTATAGTGCTGTGCATTGGCAATAACAGCTACTGATGGTTGGCAGTATCTTATGGACCTAAACTATTCTCACCTGATGTCTATTTGTGCACTTTCCAGCAAGTATCAATGAACACTGGAAAACAGCAGCGGCCTTGGCTGGCTTTTCCCCAACATAGACAGAGGATCAAGATCAAATGCAGCAGCCCAACGTGCTGAATTGATTAGCTTCAGCCATTCAAAACGTGTATGCAGCTGAAGAATTTTATACATTAAAATATGTTTAGTCTGAGCATAACAAACTGAAGCAAGAATCAGTTAATATACAATTAAAATGTTAACTACATTCACCATTTTCCCTGGAGCGTAGGAGGCTTACGGGTGATCTTATAGAGGTCTATAAAATAATGAGGGCCAAAGACCAGGTAGATAGTCAACATCTTTTTCCAAAGGTACGGGAGTCTAAAACTAGAGGGCATAGGTTTAAGATGAGAGGGGAGAGATACAAAAGAGTACAGAAGGTGGTGAGTGTCTGGAACGAGCTGCCAAAGGTAGTAGTAGAGGCGGGTACAATTTTGTATTTTAAAAAGCATTTAGACAGTTACATGGGTAAGATTGGTATCGAGGGACATGGGCCAAACGTGGGCAATTGGCACTAGCTTAAAAGGTAAAAACTGGGCGGCATGGACAAGTTGGGCCAAAGGGCCTGTTTCCATGCTGCAAACCTCTATGACTCTCTGACCATTCTTTTGGGAACAAGTGATATGAAGTTTTAGGACCACCTTATAAACTAGGGTCCTATCTAAATCATTGAAATTTAGCAAAACAGAGCATGTGCTGTATTCATGACATGTGCCGTATCGTGCTCTTTACTGGTTGATTTAATAATGGCACAATCAGACAATTAGTTCAGTTTTGTCCAGAGTTTATTATGGGATTCTGGTGGTAAAGTAACACAAACATTAAATTCCAACTTCTGAAACTGTAGGGAGTTTGTTATTACATTTAATGTATAGTCACTTCTCCATGTGAATGCCAAAGGCATAATCATTGGAAATGAATGGTTCCCAGCAGTTGAAAACTCTGAAGTCTTTCATCAACTGAGTCCCAGCATTTCAATCCCGAGTGGCCCAAGCCTCCCATTAGAACTTATGAATTTTTATGCTTACCTCAACTTGCTTGGTTAAACTTTCAGTTTAGAATTTTTACATCATTAGGAGTTATTTCCGTTTCCTTAAATGTTGAGATTGTAACAATTGCCTTTTTGCATTAGTCGTGGAATTAGGTTGCTGCTAACCACACGACCTATTATACCACAAATAGCATGGGTCAATCATAAGGCAAATCAGAAGGCTAACTGGCCTGTGCTAAGTTTCTGAATGGAAAACAAAGGCTCGCACAGGCTATTAGACAATTTGAAAAAATATATCTTCACACATTTAAGGAGGGTTTTGTACTTAAAATTTGAAACTACATGCATCCTGCAAATATACAGCATTCTTTACGAGATCACTCCCGAGTATGTTAGCAAAGTGAACTGAAGCTGTACTTGGTGATATTGTACATTGTACTAAGGCAGATAGGGATATTGTACATGTCTGAGCCAATAATCCTGTGACCTTTTGTTTAAAATTATGTGAATCATAGGCTCTTACTATTATTTATTGTACCAATTTATTGTAAATGATGAAAGGGACAATTATAGCATGCGACATACATCTCCATGATGTAATGTCAGCAATAAACTAGATAACCTCTTCCGTATTTATGGATGTGTAAAGAGAGAAAGACTTGCATGTATATACCATTCACAACCTCAGAACCTCCCACAACATTTTATAGCTAATCAAGTACTTTTGAAGCGTAGTCATTGTTGTAAAGTAGGAAATAGAATTCCTGAACAATAACTTCCCACAAATAGCAATGTGCTAATGACCAGATAATCTGCTTTCTGTGATGTAGGTTGAGGGACAAATATTGGGAAGGACACCAGGAACAACAATCCTGCTCGTTTTCAAAATGGTGCCATGTGATCTTTTATGTCCATCTGAGTGGGCAACTAGCACCCTGACAGTGTGGTACTCCCTCAGTGCTGCAGTGGAGTGTCCACTTAGGTTGGGAAGTGAACTCACAACCTTCTGACTCAGAGGTGGGAGTGCTACATGCTGTGCACGTGCATGAAGAGACAAGTTATTTATATTTCTCCTCTTCTAACTGTAAACAAAATGTGGCGATGCCGGCGTTGGACTGGGGTAGGCACAATAAGAAGTCTCAATACCAGCTTAAAGTCCAACGGGTTTATTTGGTAGCACGAGCTTTCGGAGCGCTGCATCAGGTGCGTGCAGGATTTGGTTCACAAACAGGGCATATATCATATATAGACACAAACTCAATTACAAGATAAATGGTTGGAATGCGAGTCTTAACAAATAATCAAGTCTTTACAGGGGCAGACAATGCGAGTGGAGAGAGGGATAATCACAGGTTAAAGAGGTGTGAATTGTCTCAAGCCAGGACAGTTGGTGAGATTTTACAAGCCTAGGCAAGTCATGGGGGTTACAGATAGTGTGACATGAACCCAAGATCCCGGTTGAGGCCGTCCTCATGTGTGCGAAACTTCCACAACTTGGGTGTTGTAAACAAATCATATGAAGTGGAGTAATCCATGTTGCACATGGTTAAAACAGCAGAGACCCACCTGGTACCAATACTACACCTGCCACCTGCTAACAGTGACTGAAGAATGAATCTCAAAGGTGGGGTCGGAGGGGGGTGCAATTAAAAAAGGGACGGAAGCTATGCTTCAGTTGCACAGAGCCTTGGAAAGACCTCATCTGGAGTACCAAGTTCAATTTTGGGCACCAAACCTTAGGAAAGAGGACAGCACAGTTTCCCCAAATGACAGCAGGGCAGGGTTAAATTATGAAAACTGGGGCGGGATTTACCAAGCAACCCGCTGTGAGTTTTGCAGCGGGGGAGACGCCCCGTCATTAGCCGGCAGCCGGATCTTCTGGTCCCGCCATTTGTCAACTGGGTTTCCCGTTAAATGCACCCCTCGCTGCCACGAAATCCACGATGGGGGTGCACTGTTGGAGACATCAGAAGATCCCACTGGTGTGAATGGCCGGAAAGTTTCAGCCCTGTTTGCAAAGACTTGCTTTGCATTCCTTTGAATTTGAAAAGTTGCGGGGTGATATAATTGACTACTTCTAAATGATAGAGATTTGATCAGCTATGTACAGAGAAGCTACTTCCACGAGCAGAGGAATCAAGAACAAGGGGAATAACCTTGAAATTAGAACCAAGACATTCTGATGCAGAATTAGGAAGCACTTCTTTCTCGCTAAGGGTCATGAAAATCTGGAATTCAGTCTCCAGAATGGTTGAACACATGCAGGGTCAATTTTTAAGAATAAGATCAATAAATCTTTTATTAGGTTAGAGTATAAACTGATATAGATCAGTTTAGATAGAGATCAGATATGATCTAATTCAATGGCAGAGCAGGCCCGAGGGGCTGAATGGTCTACTCCTGTCCTAGGGTACGAGCCACATTTCATCTGTTGCTAAACTGCATTCCTCCAGCTCAGGGGGATTGCCTGTTTCACCCATAATTTTACAATGAGGATTTGAGGATTGACCTTTCAAATGCTCACCTCATTTCATCGCTCTTCACAAATTTCAGCATCACATCCAATGTCCCCTGAATATCCACATACCTTCCACGTTTCATTCTATCCACAGTGCATCGATTTTCAAGGCCCTTTCCTCAAATGTTGCTGCAATTTCACTCCATCCATCTGACCGACTATTCTTCTCCAATCATCTGTGCAAACCTGCACCCTTTATTCGTCAGGCTGCAGATTACTGCTTGTTCCTTCCTACACTGAAAGTAGTCAGTGCGTCATGATGCTGCTATCTCTGAGGGTTCTCCAGAAGCACTCAGCTGCTACTCATCCCCGAACATTCAACAGCCATCCTAGGTAAAGCACTTTGAGTTGGGCTTTTTGCCCCACTCACTCATGATCCCTCCTTTTCCCGATGAGTGTTCAGCTTGTTGCCTTATGAACTGGTCTGGAGGTGCTGCTTTATTTGACCAGTGCTAGATGAAAACATACTACAATCTCTTTCCCATTTCTTTGATAATTACTGTCCAAAGGCTAACACAATTGAAAAATTTAAAAGCAAGATTGGTAGAATTTAGTTACGGCAAGGGTATCCAGGGATATGCAACAAGCAAGGGTATCCAGGGAATATGGATCTAGGTTGCATAATCAAGCTGAATGGCAGAATAGGCTCGAAGGGCTGAATGCCTTATTCCTGTTTCTATAATGGATTCATATAACACAGTTCCAAAAGGTCTACACACTGAGAATGAGTAGCTGTAGTACCTGTGAATCCCCATCAGTTATTTTGCATAATCTCTCACTGGAAATAATCCTTATAGATTGGAAAGTAAATGGATTTTTCCTTTTCTTTCCTCCCCCAATTACACAAGTTATCAATCCGATCACATCTTCCAAGGCGTCGGTGCACGAAGCAAATCAAACAACTTAAAGACTCTACAAGATCATGACAGTAAGTAATTCTTTTCCGGAAACAATTCTACCAACGAAATTGCAATTACGGCTGTAACAATCTGCTTAGGAAGCTTATCTCAGTCTGGCTGAAAAGAATAGGGCACAATATTTTTGAATGTTTTAATAAAACGTACACGCTGGAACCATCATTGCTCTTTAAGGAAGATTACATAAACCAATTATGGATGGTTCCTTTTGTTTATTGCATTTTCATGCAGCAATTACATTGAATTTAATAACTGCTGCAGGTTGAACTCCTCACTAAGAGCTGGGTTCGTGATTCATCACAGAATTGGTTAATTTTCACACAAAAAAATAATGCACCAAGTATAATGCGGCAGTGAACAACACAGTCCAAGAGGTCCAGCTTCAATTTCTTGTCTCTGCTGAACTGACTGATTTCAGTCAGTACCTTCAGCTGGCAAAGCTGATGGATGAAGAAAAGCAGTCAGGATTGTTGCTTCAGATTGTTAATGTAATGCATTACTGTAAATGTTTGGATAATATAAGCACAGGTGAAGTTCAACTATGTTACACCTTGAACTCCCCATCAACGCGGAATGGATCTCTATTTTGTGCAAGTTATTAGGGATTTTGTGGCAGTATCGAGGGAGTGTTGCACTGTCTGACATACTGTTTTTCAGACAAGACGCTAAACTAAGGCCTGTGTGCTGTTTCAGGTGGACGTGGGATTATGGGCATAGGGCCTGGGTGGGATTGTTGTCAGTGCAGACTTGATGGGGCATGGTCTCCTTCTGCACTGTAGGGATTCCATGAAAAGCAAGAGGATAAACCCTAGTGTCCTGGCCAAAATTTATCTGCTAACCAACATCGCTACAACAGATTTGGTCATAATCACATTGTGGAGTCCTGTTGTGTGCAAACTAGGTGCCATTCTTCTCTATATCATAGCAGTGACTACATTTCAAAAGTCTGTCATTGGCTGTAAAGTGCTTTGGGACATCCTCAAGTTGTGAAAGGCGCTTTATGAATTCAAGTCCAGAGTTGGGCTGGGCAATTGTGCCATAAGAGAAGGAAGAATCAACTAGGGAAAAATTAAAATATACTTTTTATTTAAAGCAGGGCATTCAAACAGCTAGCACAACAACACAATGGGTCGGAATTTTGCTATGGCAGGAGACCATAACACAGTTTAGGTTTGCAATTCTACAAGTTTCCAACTTCAGATGGGTATTTTGGGAAGGCATTAAGCAGATATAGGAAATGAGGATAGGATATCTCGGAGCCACATGGATACTTCACAACAGCTTGTGATAGAAAGGCAAGTACAGAGACTGGCTATTTATTCTGTGGAAAATAGGGCAAAGAATGGGGGGAAATTAAAAGATATTATAAAAGCAGAAACATTTTACTTACTCCAAGTCAGAGCAAAATAAAAGTTGCATTCGTAGAACCTTGAGTAATATTTCTGATTAACATCAAAAGAATAAAAGGAAAAAGGGAGGATTTTACATTTTCAGCCATGGAAGTCAAACCTGTGAGAAATGTTATCAATCGCAGACAAGATGTGGTAACACATAATTGATCTGAACTTTGCTTTCTAGTCGGACATATTGAGAAAATAGTTAACAAAACATTTGGGGTCTTGGGCTTCTTTATGAGACATCGAATATAGAAGCAAAAAAGTTATGCCGAACCTTTATAAATTTCTGGATAGGCCACAAATAGAGTACTGCGTATAAATCTGGACACAACACTTTAGGAATGATGCAAGTTTCCTTCAGAGGAGGTTTACCAGAATGATTGCAGGTCAGAGGAGTTTAAGCCAAAAGGCTGGGTTGTAGAAGCCAGTGTTGTTCTCTGAGCAAAGGATTTTGAGGCAAGATTTGACAGAGGTGAACAAGATTATTACCTACAACAGGTAGACAATGAAAAACTGTTTCTATTAGCTGATGGCACAAGGAAAAGGGTACATGGATTTAAGGTTTTGGGCAAAGGATGCAAAAGAGATATGAAGGAAGACTTTTTTTACATAGCTATTAAATGACCTTGAATTCCTTGCCTACAAGGATGATGGAAGCAGAGATAATTAATGATTTCAAAGGGAAATTGGATTGGCACCTTGAGAGAAATACGCTTGGACGCACGGTGGCACAGTGGTTAGCACTGCTACCTCACAGAGCCAGGGAGCCAGGTTTGATTCCCGGCTTGGGTCACTGTCAGTGCAGAGTCTGCACGTTCTCCCCATGTCTGTGAGGTGCTCTGGTTTCCTCCCACAGTCAGAAAGATGTGCTGGTTAGGTGCATTGGCTATGCTAAATTCTCCCTCAGTGTACCCGAACAGGCGTTGGAGTGTGGCGACGAGGAGATTTTCACAGTAACTTCATTGCAGTGTTAATGTAAGCCTACTTGTGATACTGAAAAATAAACGTAAACTTGTTGAGGTATAGTGACTGAGTGGGAGAATGGAACTGTCTGGATTGCTCTACAGAAAGCAGTCATGGATTTGATGAACCGAATGGCCTCCTTCTATGCTGCTGTGGCTTTACAATCCTATTTTATCATGTTGTGGTAAGATACTAAAAACAATCAATTCTTACACCATCATTACTCTCAACATTCACCACCCCCTTTACTCCGAGCAATGAATTCATATTTTTTGCCCACTCAAGAAAACAGCACGTTGATAATTGGCGATTAAACAAATGACAAGAGCATAGAAATTATTGGAAAATATCAGCAAATGGCTGCTGTAGCTGCATGACATTCCTGGGTCTGTAATGCTAACACAGGAATTCATCAGTTTATTTTTAATGAGATAATGCCACCATTATATAATGGACAAGAAAATGCCAAACAAACATATTAACTGCTGGTGACATTGCCAACTCTCATTTCTAGGCTGAGATTAACAAACTTTGAATTTTTTAGGAATGCTTGTTCTTGCCTCATACATTCTTGCCATTATAGCTAAAACAGAATATTAACTCCTAATTTTGGGAGCCTGACCTTATGTTGGGCTGAGTAACAGCCCCATTTAGCACAAGTCTTTCCTTCATACACCCAAATAATTTGTCTAAAACAGAAGAACTCTACAACTTGGACAATAAAGTATTTTCAGGGTTTTGCACTTCTGAGTAATAGACTTAAATAAAGTGTCTATTAGAAGTAAGAGTGGATGATACGCACTGTTGGGATTAGGTTTATTTTAAGGGGACCCATGTGCCACAGGCTGTATCAGATTCTTTCTACCTGCATCATCACATTTAATATCAGAATTCCAACTGCAGAAACTGACTATTCTGATCTTTAGTCGGGGAGATTTCTAAATTCTAAAGTTGACTTTTGTGAAAGGATTCCCTAAAATCATCAGCAGAGATGAAGGCGTCAGGAGTTTCAGAAGTTAAAATAAAGGCATCCACACTGTGCACAGCATGACTTAGACATGACCTAATTTTTTTTTTAAAGCCAAGGACAATAGATGGCACTCAAAATTGACAGCAGCTGCTTTCAAACCAGCCCCAGGTATCTCAAAACAAGGTCTCACCATTAAGTCCCTTTGGAAAGAGGGATTATCAAAACCATTCTTTAAATAAGGGCAATGTCACATTAGGAACTTCTTCTGAACAGCAAATGACACGATCAGGACTCGTTTCAACGGAACAGTGATAAGACTCTCTTGGACCCTAACAAACACCTACCTGAGCCTAGAACACTCTCAGTAAGCGTGATTTCCGGATACTGTTATTCTTGTGGGGATGTCCTTTCATATTTTATGTATGCTCATGATTTGTGTTACTTGTGAACATCATCATTTGTTGGCTATATGTCACTGAAGCATAATTGTTTTGGTTCAGGTCAGAAACTCCAAAGTGTTTTATGGAGCCCACCTGGATCACAAGTTTTGCATCTAGAGTTTGACTAGAATAAGCATGATATGTTCCACTTCAGGTATGATTCAAATGATCCACTAGGGAGCTTTTATCAAACAAAGTTTATTTAAGAATATAGTTAACATGTATGGAAAGAAAATTAGCAAGAACTTTCATCAGTTACGAACAAAAGCAAAACAACCACGACAATGTACAATCCCTAACAACGACATTCAAGATGTTCCAATCAAACCACAACCCTTTAAACATATTCAACACAGCAAAGTCTTATGCTCACGTGATACTAGAATTGAGTCCTTTGGTTGGAGAATTGAAAATTCTCAGTCTTGTAAGTTCGAGTAGTCCTCTTGACACACCCAGAACAGTATGACGTCAGAACAGCTTCCCAAAACCCCAGGTAGACTCTGGTCAAGCCACCAACAGCAGATTTTCTTTGCCAAAAATGCTTTCAGCCAACCTGCAGAATTTCCAAAATCAGGGAGAGAGAGAGAGAGAGAGAGAGAGACTTCTTTTCCTGCTGTCCCTTCTAAAAGTAAAACGTGCAGCTCCAAAGTGAAAATGAAAAAGCTCTTATCACTTGAACTGCCAACCAGTTTTTCTCCTAACAATGCAGAGCCATAAACATCCCAATAAAAATAAACAAACCCCATTTAAGCTATTGAAGTAGCAACAAAAGGACATCTCCAGTCAAGCCAGCAACAATGACATCAGCTAAAGCTGTGCAATGCAGAGAGCATGATTTTGAAAAAACTCTGACGGTACACGAGCGTCATACAATACACTGAACACCTCAAAACCTTGGCACAAAAACCTAGTTCTGGACATTAAAATCTGAGATCAATTTGGTGGTACCACTCACACAGATAATAATAATTACAGCGGCACACAGAAACATCAGAGTCGCACAGTCAGGAACACTCTTCCGAGAGTACGGTTGAGACACACAAATTGTGGAGTGTTACAGGAATCATGCTTCAACCAATTCAATACCAGAGCTGGAGCAGTTAATGTCACCATGCCTAAAAGAGGAATATGATCTTTTCCCAGGATTGCTGCCAATTGCAAAAGTCTGTAGTTTGCATTTGTTTTACTGTATAAGTTTGAGATACAATTTAAGGTGCCCAACTTAAAAAACATTAGCGCTAAATACAACTACAAATTATAGCATTGCCCTCAGTCATAAATATTTACTAGATTTTAAAAAAGCAATGAATAGTTCTATTCATCTGTTTGCATTGTGAAAGTTAGCCATCATAATTAATTATGCTTGAGTTTAACAAATTCAAATGTGAACTGTTTATGCCTCATTTTCTCTTTCATAAGAAGCTTATGACTGCATGCTACAATTAAATTCATGCTCCTCTGGTCCTCAAACTTCCAGTTTGTCACACAACAAGATAAACTACTTGAACTTATTGAATTTGACAGCTAATATACGAGCTGTGTCATTGGTTAGCAAGTTGTCATCAAAGCTGCAGAGAGAAGACAAAACAAAGCAAATGTTTTTAATGTAAAACGCTCCTGTTGAATAAAAACATTTGGGGCAGCGGTTTGGGGGGGGGTGGTTGGAAGATGGCAGGAAACTCAAAAATCAGTTCATGTCGCTATGAATTTACAGCAGGACATCCCACATGTGCCTGCCATGGCGGGTTGGAAAACCCGACAGTGTTTGGCATCAACCCCATTTTCACCCTGTTAATTGGATGCAGATGACATCTGCACCCCCCCCCCCCCCCCCCAACCCCACCACCACCACATCAGATTCTGTCTCTCTGTCTTCATTGTCGAAGATAATAATTCTGTCCCAAAAACTATAGTTAATATAGCGGAACTTGGTGAAATTACTATAACCAGGGAGAAGGTAGTCAGTAAACTGAAGGGTATAAAAGTAGATTAGTTCTCGGGACCTGATGGTCTACACCCTAGGGTGTTAAAGCAGGTGACAGCAGAGATAGTGGGTACATTAGTTATGATATTCCAAAATTCCCTAGAGTCTGGAAAGGTACCAGTGGACTGGAAACATGCTAATGTGACATCCTTATTCAAGAAAGGAGAGAGACAGAAAGTGGGAAACTACAGACCAGTCAGCTTGGTGGGTAAGTTGCTGGAGTCAATCATTAAGGAGGAAAGGACTGAGCATCTGGAAAAGCAAAGCTCAATTCACCAATGTCAACATGGTTTTGTGAAGGGCAAGTCTTGTTTGACAAACCTGCTAGAGTTCTTTGAGTTCTAAATTCCAAATATTGATTGGAATCTTTATAGGTCGAATAGTTCGGATGGGGCAGTTTTTGTACGGTGTGTGCAGGAGGGTTTCCTGACACAATATGTGGATAGGCTGACAAGAGGTGGGGCCACATTGGACTTGGTACTGGGTAATGAACCGGGCCAAGTGTTAGATTTGGTTGTGGGAGAGCACTTTGGAGATAGTGACCACAATTCGGTGTCTTTCATTATTGCAATGGAGAGGGATAGGGCCATACGGCAGGACAAGGTTTATAATTGGGGGAGGGGTAATTATGATGCGATTAGGCAAGAATTAGGGAGCATAAGATGGGAACAGAAACTGTCAGGGAAAGACACAAATGAAAAGTGGAGCTTGCTCAAGGAACAAATACCGCCTGTCCTTGATAGGGATGTCCCTGTCAGGCAGGGAGGAAATGGCCGAGTGAGGGAACTATGGTTCACAAAAGAGGTTGAACGTCTTGTCAAGGGGAAAAAGGAAGCGTATGCAAGGATGAGAAAACAAGGTTCAGTTGGGTCGCTTGAGGGTTACAAGGTAGCATGGAATGAGCTAAAAAAAGGGCTTAGGAGAGCTAGGAGGGGGCACGAGAAGTCCTTGGTGGGTCGGATCAAGGAAAACCCCAAGGCTTTTTTCTCTTACGTGAGGAATAAAAGAATGACCAGGGTGAGGTTAGGGCCGGTCAAGGACAGTAGTGGGAACTTGTGTATGGAGTCAGAAGAGACAGGAGAGGCGATGAATGAATACTTTTCTTCAGTGTTCACCAAGGGGAGGGGCCATGTTTTTGAGGATGAGTATGTGATACAGGCTGATAGGCTGGAGGAGGTGGATGTTCTGAGGGAAGGTGTATTCGCAATTTTGAAAAATCTGAGGGTCGATAAGTCCCCTGGGCCAGATGGGATATATCCGAGGATTCTTTGGGAGGCAAGGGAGGAGATTGCAGAGCCTTTGGCTTTGATCTTTGGGTCCTCACTGTCCACGGGGATAGTGCCGGAGGACTGGAGAGTGGTGAATGTTGTTCCTCTGTTCAAGAAAGGAAATAGGAATGACCCTGGCAATTTTAGGCCGGTTAGTCTTACTTCGGTGGTTGGTAAGTTAATGGAAAAGGTCCTGAGGGATAGGATTTATGACCATTTGGAAAGATGCAGCTTAATCCGGGATAGTCAATACGGATTCATGAAGAGTAAGTCTTGCCAAACAAATTTGATTGAATTCTTTGAGGAGGTAACTAAGTGTGTAGATGAAGGCAGAGCAATTGATGTCGTATACATGGATTTTAGTAAGGCGTTTGATAAGGTTCCCCATGGTTGGCTCATGAAGAAAGTAAGGAGGTGTGGGATAGAGGGAAATTTGGCCGATTGGATAAGTAACTGGCTATCTCATAGAAGACAGAGGGTGGTGGTGGATGGAAAATTTTCACACTGGAGACCAGTTACCAGCGGTGTACCACAGGCATCAGTGCTGGGTCTTCTGCTATTTGTGATTTTTATCAATGACTTGGAGGAGGGGACTGAAGGGTGGGTCAGTAAATTTGCTGATGATACCAAGATTGGTGGAGTAGTGGATGAGGTGGAGGGCTGTTGTAGGCTGCAAAGAGACATTGATAGGATGCAGAGCTGGGCCGAAAAATGGCAGATGGAGTTTAACCCTGATAAGTGCGAGGTGATTCATTTTGGGAGGACAAATTTGAATGCGGATTACAGGGTCAGCGGCAGGGTTCTGAGGAATGTGGAGGAACAGAGAGATCTTGGGGTTCATATCCACAGATCTCTGAAGGTTGCCACTCAAGTGGATAGAGCCGTGAAGAAGGCCTATAGTGTGTTAGCGTTTATTAACAGGTGGATTGAATTTAAGAGCCGTGGGGTTATGCTGCAACTGTACAGGACCTCGGCGAGACCACATTTGGAATAGTGTGCAGTTCTGGTCACCTCACTATAAAAAGGATGTGGAAGCATTGGAGAGAGTGCAGAGGAGATTTACTAGGATGCTGCCTGGTTTGGAGGGTAGGTCTTATGAGGAAAGTTTGAGGGAGCTGTGGCTTTTCTCTTTAGAGCGGAGGAGGATGAGAGGCAACTTAATAGAGGTTTATAAGATGATGAGGGGGATAGATAGAGTGGACGTTCAGAGACTATTTCCTCGGGTGGATGTAACTGTTACTAGGGGGCATAACTATAGGGTGCATGGTGGGAGATATAGGAGGGATGTCCGAGGTAGGTTCTTTACGCAGAGAGTGGTTGGGGTGTGGAATGGACTGCGTGCTGTGATAGTGGAGTCGGACACTTTAGGAACTTTCAAGCGATTATTGGATAGGCACATGGAGCCCACCAGAATGATAGGGAGTGGGATAGCTTGATCTTGGTTTCAGACAAAGCTCGGCACAACATAGAGGGCCGAAGGGCCTGTATTGTGCTGTACTGTTCTATGTTCTATGCAACCAGCAAGATAGATAACGGGGATCTACCTGGACTTCCAGAAGGCATTTGATAAGGTGCCACACAAGATACTAATCCAGAAGGTTAGATCCCAAGGGGTTGGGGGTTGGGGGTAGAGTAGTGGCTTGGATTGAGGATTGGCTGACTGATAGAAAGCAGAGGGTTGGGAAAAATGGTTCCTTCTCCAGTTGGCGATCTGTAACTAGTGGGGTCCTGCAGGGTTCAGTTCTCGGACCACAACTATTTACAATCTATATCAATGATCTACGTGCAGGGACAGAGCATAACATAGCGAAATTTTCTGACGATACAGTGGGAACGCAACCTGTGATGAGGAGATTAAAAGTTTACAAATGGACATTGACAAGCCAGGGAAATGGGCCAGAATCTGACAGGTGGAGTTTAATATGGATAAATGCGAGGTTATCCATTTTGGCCGGAAAAATAACAGGGCAAATTATTATTTAAATGGGAAACAAATTCAAAAGGTGCCTGTGCAGAGGGATCTGGGTGTCTTTGTGCATGAATCTCTGAAAGTGGGTATGCAGGTGCAGAATGTTATAAGGAAGGCAAATGGAATCTTTGCATTTATTGCAAAGGGTCTAGAGTATATAAATAGAGGAGTGTTGTTACAATTGTATAAGGCATTGGTGAGACCACACTTGGAGTATTGTGTTCAGTTTTGATCACCTTCTTTGAAGAAGGATGTGGTGGCACTGGAGGCGGTTCAGAAGAGGTTCACGGGATTGATTCCAGGTTTGAAAGGTCTGTCATACGAGGAGCGGTTGAGTAGCTTGGGCTTGTACTCGCTGGAATACAGAAGAATGAGGGGGGGATTTGATTGAGGTATATAAAATACTCAACGGGATTGGTAAAATACATGTTAACCAAATGTTCCCCCTTCTAGAACAGTCTGGGACAAAAGGTCATAGTTATAGAGCAAGAGGGGAGAGGTTCAAGACAGAAATAAGGAGAAGCTACTTCTCTCAGACGATTGTGAATCCATGGAACTCACTGCCCCAGAATGCAGTGGATGCAGAATCAATGGATTCAAGAAAAAGATAGGTAAATGTTTGATCAAAAGCGGGGTAAAGGGCTGTGGGAAAAAGGCAGGGAAGTGGAGTTAGGTTGAGATGGAGATCAGCCATGATCATATCAGATGGTGGAGCAGGCTCGAAGGGCTGAATTGCCTACTCTTGCTCCTAATTCCTATGTTCCTAAAACACACTGGCGTGAAATACATTTGGGACTCGTGAACAATATGTGGTGCTGCCACAAGCCTGGACCCTGGAATTCCACAGCAGTGGCCTGGGGGGATGCATTTGCAGATGGACCAGCCCTGGAGAGGGTCCATCTTCCAGCGTCACAACGTTCCTGGAGATCCATCTTCATTTTCAGGAGGTCTACCGTCCAGTCTCAGGCTGCTCCTGGAGATCGATCTTCACTTTCAAGGTGGTCCAACTTCTTTCTTCAAGAGTGGGTCAGTGAAGTTGGGTGGCTGTTCAATATAGCCCCCGAACATAAAGATGGACTCTGTGCTATCCAGGCCTGTCCCGCCACGGAATACAGCATGAAACACCTGGGTGCATATTTATGCATGGCCAGAAGATTTGGCGTATTTTCCTGTCAGCCACTGTAGCAGGAAACAATCCATGTTCCCACCCATGCCAAAATGGGAGAATTCCACCTTTAAACCATTTTTAAAAAAGCTCCGCTGGTAGTGGCATTATCACAAACTCAAATAACAGAGCATGCTCACAAAGAATAATAGTTATAAATTAATGGATAAGGGTGTTGACAGATTGAGAGAAAGACAATGAGAAAGAAAGTCCAGTCTGTCAATTAATCTGTCAATCAGGCAAGTAACATTGTCAGATTTTAAAAGTTAACTGTTGTGATGAGACAATGGTTTTTGGGTAGGCTGTTGATATAAATACTTGCTGATCCACTGTGCCAATGTATAAGAACATAAGAAATAGGAGCAGGAGTAGGCCATCTAGCCCCTCGAGCCTGCCCCGCCATTCAATAAGATCATGACTGATCTGAAGTGGATCAGTTCCACTTACCCGCCTGATCCCTATAAACCCTAATTCCCTTACCGACCAGGAATCCATCTATCCGTGATTTAAACATATTCAACGAGGTAGCCTCCACCACTTCAGTGGGCAGAGAATTCCAGAGATTCACCACCCTCAGAGAAGTTGTTCCTCCTCAACTCTGTCCTAAACTGACCCCCCTTTATTTTGAGGCTCTGCCCTCTAGTTCTAGCTTCCTTTCTAAGTGGAAAGAATCTCTCCACCTCTACCCTATCCAGCCCCTTCATTATCTTATAGGTCTCTATAAGATCCCCCTTCAGCCTTCTAAATTCCAACGAATACAAACCCAATCTGCTCAGTCTCTCCTCATAAACACCACCCCTCATCTCTGGTATCAACCTGGTGAACCTTCTCTGCACTCCCTCCAAGGCCAATATATCCTTCCGCAAATAAGGGGACCAATACTGCACACAGTATTCCAGCTGCGGCCTCACCAATGCCCTGTACAGATGCAGCAAGACATCTCTGCTTTTATATTCTATCCCCCTTGCGATATAGGCCAACATCCCATTTGCCTTCTTGATCACCTGTTGCACCTGCAGACTGGGTTTTTGCGTCTCATGCACAAGGACCCCCCTGAAACCAAGTGCAGTCTATAAGGGACAATTGGACCAGGGCATATAGACATAATTTAATTTACAATTTGAAGTCATAAATCTGTCTTTATATACAACATATTGATTTTATATTATGATTTTATAGTTAAATAACAAAATACACGCGGCTTGGGAAGCAACAAAGAGATAGCTGCAGTGTCAGCATTTCCCAGTACTATAACCTGAAGCAGGAAAATGCAAAACCGAGGCACTACAGTGTATACCACAAGCGTAATTACATTGCAGCAGATTCACAAAGGCATTTATCATTATAAATGTCAACATAGCATCATGCCCAGCACCAAAATGTCCTATTCTGAACTTCAAGCTAGCTTTTATATTTTAAAACTGGGGGTCACAAAAGGCCACCAAAGGGTCACCTGACTTCCTTTGTGGATTGAAACCACTTGCCTGTCTCAAGAGGTAACAGAATGAAACAAAAGGGACCCTTCAGACTGATAGAGGTGGAAATGTAATGGCTTTATTGATGTTGACAAGGGGGAGGTGGGGTGGAACACATGGAGCAAAATAGGTCAGGGTGAGGTTGGTGGTCAGGGGACGCAAGACAAAGGGAGTGGTAATGATAGCGTTAAAGACTAAAGTGGGTGTTAATAGTGGGCTAGTACTCTCTCCACAGATACTGCCAGAACTGCTGAGTTTTTCCAGCATTTTCTGGTTTATTCAGATTCCCATCATCAGTAGTATTTTGCTTTTGAATTTTGCCAGAACTGATTCTAGGAGAACTTAAGGGTCAGAATAAAGTATAACTGTGGAGGTAGATTTATGCATGTTTTAAATATTAAATGGGGGGATCTTTTCTGTAGTTATAAATTCCCTACTGAAATACTAGGGTATGTGTGTTACAATAAAAGTCTTAAAAGGTGAAATCTTGGCGTGTGATCCTTTCAGTTCGAATTCCTTTTCAAAACTTGTCGGTCTCTATGGGGATTATAACATAATGGTAATCATCAAATTTATTGAGTAATAATCAGCAATAGCATCAAGGCCCATATAAAATAACTTTTCTTTAATTGGGGGGTTGCTGAAAGGGAAACCTCAATATTGACAATTGAAACTGATCTAAAGGTCATTTTCTTTTCAAGTTTAAAGTTTATTTATTAGTGTCACATGTAAGGCTTATATTAACACTGCAATGAAGTTACTGTGAAATTCACCTAGTCGCTACATTCCATGCCTGTTGGGGTCAATGCACCTAACCAGCATGTCCTTCAGATTGTGGGAGGAAACCGGGGCGCCTGGAGGAAACCCACACAGACATGGGGAGAACGTGCAGACTCCACACAGACAGTGCCCCAAGCTGGGAATCGAACCCGGGTCCCTGGCGCTGTGAGGCAGCGGTGCTAACCACTGTGCCGCCCCATTTACCTGAAACATTAACTCTGTTTCTCTTTTACAGGTGTTGCCAGACCGGCAGAGCTTCTTCAGCAATTTCTGCTTTTTTCTATTCCAATTAAAACATATTATTCCTATAATGAAAATTTAAACATGCAAAATTCGCATTGCCCTTGAAGGAGCACCATTGCATAACTCATCAAATTGATTTTCCACATTGAAATTGTGCTCCTCATGAACTATATGCTCTGATTCCTTCTCAGTCGCATTAAATATTTGGTTGACAAACGCTCATGAATGCGAAATCTGAAATAAAGCTTCCAAGTGATGGAAACACATCATAGTCAGTGAGCATTGAAAACCGGGGGACAGCATTGATAAAGATTTTCCTGCTGGCAGAAGGATCGAGAGCCAGTGGGTGCCAATTTAAGGTGATTGGCAAATGAAACAAGGATGACATGAAGAAAAGTTTTATAACATGGCAAATGGTAAGCATTGGAATGCAGTACCTGACAGTGTGATAGAGGCAGATTCAATTGTGAGTTCCAAAACAAAATTGAAAAAATATCTGAAGATAAACAATTCACCTACAGGGACTAGGTGAAAGAATGAGACCAGCTAAATACTCTTTGAAGAGCTGGCACAGACAAGATGGGTCAAATGGCCTCCTTCTAACTTCTGAAGAAAATAGACATGTTTTAGTTGGAAGGGATGAAGATGAGCCAGTCATCAGTGATATACAGTTAATTCAATTTGAGTCGATCGGGATTTGCAATTAAACTTCCACCTCATCCCTGACAAGAAAAAAGTCTTTTGATCTGACACAAAAATGTGTAAATAGTGCAAGACATAAATAGAAGCACCTGTCAATAACAATCATTCTCAAGTGGAAACCTGAACTAAGAAGCCCAACTTATTGCTTCTCAATATAATCAGGGTTTTCAGGCTTACAAACCGTCTCAGGGACTTACAAGAGTTCAGCATAGTTATGGTCACCTCAACCCTTAGATTAGATTATTTCTTCAAATAAACACACATATCCCCAATGTCATAACGTCGCAGTGCAGTGCTGTTGTACAAACATTGTCCTAATTCGATTGTGACACTGAGAATTACAGACATAGGACCCAAATGCCCAGAAGGACCTTTGGTATCATAGGTTATTGTTCATCGTAGAGCAGAGGAAAAAAAACAAATCATATATAGTACTGTGAATCTAGATCATGTGTGATCTAACAATACAATCCTGCAGCTGGTATAGATCATGTTTGTGACACATCTAATAGAATAATATAATCCAATTGCTCTGACAGGTCCTGCAATGTGAGGACATTTGTGTTTGCTCCCCTCAACTTGTCCCTTAGCCGGCAGCGGCTAACTGGGAGCTTCCTTGGAAGTTCCTCAGCACCTGGTAATTTATAAGGGAAATGATAGATGATGTTAAAGTAAGTTGCATTTATTGGCCAGAAATAAAAAGGAATATGATAAATAAATCTGAAACCATCCCCTGAGCGGCTCTGGTTAATGAGCTCCTCTAGCGATGAGCAAACACCATTTCTCAATTAATGAAAACTGGAGTGTATATGAAGTATGTTTCTGACTGTGCAACAAATCGCCAGTTACAGCAATATGTCTTAATTGGACTGTAGTCATATTTTCTTTTTTGCCTTGGTATTTGCATACCCAGCAGCAAAATGTGACAAAAATGAGTAACGGGTCATCAAATATGCACAGAAACGAACCTTTTTTTTTCCCACACACTGTACACCCAAAAGGGAACATTGCTGTGAAACAGTGGTTAGAATGTGGAACTCACTACAACAGGGAGTAGTTGAACAGCGCTGATGAATTTAAGAGAAAGTTAGATAAACACACAGGGAGAAAAGAATAGAAGGTTATACTGATAGGGTGAGATGAAGTGAGGTAGGAGAATGCAGCATGAAGCAGTTGGGCCAAATGGTCTATACATTCTATATATATTGTACATGACCTCCCCTTCATCCAGAGTAATTTTTTTTTGCAAGAGGATATTTTCTAGTTCGCTATCAGACTCTCGCCATGTGCCAGAAATGGCCAGCGGTTGGCAGATATACACTTGCCCGATTGAACTCAGATCAGGAATCTCCTGGAAGAACCTGGCTAAGATTTCATCTGGATTCTGAAACAAAAACAGAAAATGCTGGAAAATCTCAGCAGGACTGACAGCATCTGCGGAGAGAGAATAAAGCCAACGTTTCAAGCCTGGATGACCTTTCGTCGGAGACCTGCCGAGATTATCCAGCATTTTCTGTTTTTTCCATCCGGATTCGGTTTTATTTTAGAACATCTATTACGGAGATCTCGAACAGGAAAAAAAAAAGATCCAAATGTAATTTTAAACTGGAGTGGAAGTCTGTTTTCCGCCGCCCCCCCCCCCCCCATCACTTTAGTCCGTTCTCAGAATTCAATGCCCACCAAATCCAATAAGTATTCTGAGTATATTCTTAATTCTTCCAGTCTCAGCATGAGACACTTTTACAGCCTACAGTGAGTGTTACATGGTAAAAGGAGCAAGTGTCAGTACATTTGTAAATGTAAAGAACTCCCTTCTCTATTGCACTGGTTACATTCAACATGGGTTGCTTACTGGAGATAAAGCAGGTTGATGTGCCAACAATTTGATGCCACAGAGAGAAGCAGTAAGTTTTGGCCCCGTGAATCATGTACCGAACTATGAAAAGAGGGACGCCTGTAATATTTCATGGCAGGAGGAGGAACGGCCATTGTGCTCTGCTCCCCTGCGCCTTAAAAATGTGATGGAACAGCAGTTTGTTGCCATCATAGCCAGAGAATGGCCAATGGCATCGTCTTGCTTCTTCCCTAGCTCTCTTCAAGCCTTCTTCAGCTCCTGTCTGACCCACATCACACTCGATCGCCCCATTTAATCCTTGATATAGATTATGACTATCTGAAGCATGACTGCTTTCAAAGAAGCATGATAGGTTGTTTGATTTCCATCTGTGTTGTAACTTTCTACGATTTTAATGTCAATTATCTCCTTAAAAAAAGGCTGAAGATCCAAACTTTGTGGGATAGCAAAGAGATACTAAAAATAGTCTAATCAGCCCTTGAGTGGGGTAGGGTGGGGGAATAAACCAAAATGATTGTGCACTATTGCTATCTCATGGTCACCGCTGGATATGAAACAACTGCATGTGGATTCTTCGGACAGAGCCTTGGTGATGCCCTCTACATTTGAATATAAAACTGACAGTGACTGTTTAAGTTCACACATCGAGAACGGCCATTTGGACCAGGTTGAAGTGGGCTACAGGTACCAATGAAATTGTTCTCCAGCAAGTCATTATTTGTGGAAGATGAGAGGACAAATTTGAAACAAAAATCTTGAACAGAACCAGACCTAGATAAAATAATGTAGGAATGCTCTTCAGTTTTTATGCGAATTTGGTCACTTCTCTCTGCAGTAACTTTGGTGATAATACTCCAGATCACAGGATAAATCACTGCATTAGAAAACCAAACTGTGCACATCATACTATATGGAAATTAACATGTTATTTTTAGTTTAACGTTGATTAGATGGCATGTTAAAATAAACAAAGTTGATACTTAATTGAATAACAGGTTAATGTTTGAGGGAGGGCCCTTCATTTAAAATGAACACCAAAAGATCAACTGAAATTCAATTTAATAATTAATAATAATTTAGTAACATATTGCCATGTTCCTATTTAGTCTGGAACTGCAAAAGGGGAGGGAGCGACTCCAGTCACAGAGGGGAAGGCAATAGATCGACTGAGCTCCTACTGATAAAACAAAAGAACCATTAGATGGTATAAAAGATTATGTGAGTTAGTCAATGAAGACCACAGATCGTAACATCTTAATTGATTGGAATACTGTTTTATCTTCCCACTTTTCGCTCTTAATTTAAAAAAGACAGTTCGCTATCTTTATGCTTTCAGTTTTGACAGGGCTCACAGCGGAAGCGTCTTTTCTCTCAACAGATGCTGTAGGACCTGCTGTGTATTTCAGTAATTTCTGTTATTTCTTTCAGCTTTATTTGTGGAATCAACAATCTGTTGAAACAGATAAATCATGTTCCTTTAAAACAAAAGCAGAAACCAACAGCGATCATCATAAATTAGATAATGAGATGTGTGCTGGAGAGGTACAACCTTTGAAAAACAAATTATAACACTCATCTTGTAGGAATAGAGTTTAAAAGCACAGTAAATACAGGCTTAATATTACAAGGTGAACTTATAAGAAGCATTTAATATAGCAATACAAACATGAACATAACTTTTCCGCAATTATACCCAGATTTCTTAATAAACATAACAGGCTAATGGAAAACTAGCATTCAACACAGCATCCATTATGCTGTTTGTTTACAGATTAGAATTAGATTGCCCAATGAAACGAAGTACAAACAGCTCCACCAATGGTTCAGTTTGTAAATTTGCTGCCCCATCCGGGATGAGTCAAAAGACCTGACTGATGGTCCTGGGTTTCAGCCCTGGCAGATGCTGAGTTCACAGATTTCCGAGGGACTGCAATTGACCTCAGTGACCCTTGGCTGGGGAGGAACAAAATCAATCAAGGTTCCTGCTGCTGCCTGCTATCTAATCACACCTGCTGGAAATGGCACAAGGTCTGGACACCAAGAGAGAAATAGAGTGATTCAGATGTAATAACTAGTAGAGAACAAAGGGACATAGTCTTAGAATTCAATGTAAACTGGTTAAAGCAAAGCCAGAAAATGAACTTCACAGAAAAAGGCTGCAAGAATATCGAATGTACAGCTCCAGAACCAATCAATGGACGTGTTTAAAAGCGAGAGAAAAAAAGACTTGAATTTGTTTATTATGACCTGCATAGCCAATGAAGTACTCGTGACGTGTTTTGATGTCAACATTGCTAAAGTGTAGGAAATGTAGCTGCTAATTGGCACATGGCATGTTCTCATAAACAGCAATGTTTTAATGACCAGGTACGTTTTTAGTAATTATCTGCAATTCAAATGTGTTAGAAGAGTAGTGGAAAAAAGGGAATTGGCATGACTACAGAAATGCCATTCCAAATGGGCTGAGGCCTGCACTTATGAACTTCAAATGGAGAAAATTATTTGAGGGGTGAAATAGTGGGCACCAAAACCAGGTCCGAGCAGGAGTTAATGCCTTCAGGAAATGAGCAGAAATTGGAGGGATAACAAATTAGGAGCAAGCATTGAAAGACCGCTGGCAAACTGACAACCAGTGGCGCATTACAGTAGCTACTTGCATCTGCAAAGAGGTTGCAACCCAAAAGGCTTTTGTTCAGTAAATTTGGCTCAAAAGCTGAATTCACAATAGCAGCCGTGCTACTGTGGACAAGGGAGTTGATTAGATAGGCACAATGTGGTGTTCCCGCTGCATTTCCAATCCAATAGTAAAGGGCAAGGATTCAACAAGACATTGGTAGTCCCAAAAAGAAGGGCGAACATTAATGTTGAAAAGATCAGACATGTTGTGCAACCACAAAGAAATGAATCAGGAAAGTAGTGATTGAAAAAAAAAGTCTGTCCCATAAGACTGAGTGCGTTGTACCTTTTGCGTGGAATTTTGTTTCCACTCAGTCCATGCTCCTGGTGTTCTCCAGGGTCAGTTCCTTCTAATTGTAACTTCCACTACACCTGTGCACCATTTCCCTTGCCATGTACAGTTAATCAAGACACCGACCCGAGAGCACCAACTCATTCATTTTCGTTACCATGACGTCAAAACAACACAACAGCTGTTTTCACTGCTGCTACATTGCTAAACATGTTACAAATCACTCAACAGACTAAACAACTGGATATGTAAGCACTAATTATCGCAGACATTCCATAGGTAGATGTTACTTAAAAACAAATGATTTTGTATGCAGTGAGATGCATGTATAGCTACAGGAGCCAAGAAAGCTTCATAGATCATCCTTAACATTAGTGCAAGTGCTATCAGTTTCAGCAGAACCAAAATAAGTGAATTACCCCTGGGGAGCATGTACAACAACTTACATTGACATTACGCACTGAAGTTAGCAAAATGCCCCAAAACACTTAATAGTTAGGGGTCAGGCCAACATAGATGCAGAAGCTGGAAAGATTGCCAATACTGTAAATGAAGGGTTCTAACCAGGCTTTTGAAGATGGAGGGGGTTGGAGCAAGTTGGAAGAACAAAGAGAACTCAGGACTTACGGGCAAGATGCTGATGTTTATTGATTTTAAAAGCATGATGTCGAGAGAACGCTGGACGAGAATGAAGGTTTTGAAGCTCTTCAGCTGATTGTAATGGAGAGCCACTGGAGGTTGTCAAAGACAGGCTAACAGATGAATGGAACAGACAGGAATTGCTCAATAGAATTCTAAAGCAGTGGGAATTTATGTCGTTTGCAGTTCAAGAGTCTGGTGAGAAGGGTATTGCAAAAGTTGATTCTGGAGATAACCGAGGAATAAGAGTTTCTTCAGCAATAGGGTGGGATGGGTAGAAATGGAGATATGTAATATTGAATGTTTGGGACACAAAACAGTGAACCACTGTTTGAGCTCATTAGCAGCCGGGCTGGATGTGCACTCAGAAGCAAGGAGTGTTTCACACAGCCGGACTGGATGATAATCCTATTGCCAATCTTGAGCTGCAGAAATCATAACTACCTGCACCTTGACATCATCCAAGCAAGACTGTCATGACATCAAGAGTAGTTTGAAGAGGTGATGAGAGTTATCATCATGGAGTACAAGGAAGAAACATTAGATACCATGTTCAATGATATATAATCAAAGGCTAACATAAAGAAAAAGATTACAAACGGAGTGAAATAGTGAGTACAGCTTGTTGGTTGCCATTCAGGACTGCAACAAGTGCAGCACGGTGGCACAATGGTTAGCACTCCTGCCTCGCAGTGCCAGCGATCCGCGTTCAATTCCGGCCTCGGGTCACTGTGCGGAGTCTGCACATTCTTCCACATCTGCGTGGGTTTCCTCCGGGTGCTCCGGTTTTCTCCCACAGTCCGAAAGACGTGCTGGTTATGTGCATTGGTCATGCTATATTCTCCCTCCGTGTACCCAAACAGGCACCGGAGTGTGGCGACTCGGGGATTTTCACAGTAACTTCATTGCAGTGTTAATGTAAGCCTATTTGTGATACTAATAAATAAAATGGAAGTTACTCTAGAATTGCAATATTTGAATTCTGTATCCCAGAGAATTGTGAACGCTCAATCACGAAGTATTTTCAAAACATAGATCTGTAGATTCTTGGTACTAAAGGATACGGCCAGAACATGGATTGAGGTAGAAGACCAGCCATTATCTTGTTAATGGTGGAGCATGTTCAAATGGCCACCTTCAGCTGCAATTTATGTTCTCACTTTGTCAAGCAGTAATGTAAAGCCATAAAGGAACGTTTGATTTGAGCCACCTTGCATCATTAGTGAACACTGAGGATAAATCAGGTGTATCTCTACACAAATGGAAGGGAAAATAAAACACAAGTAGGCTAGTTCCTTCTAGTTAGCTCTTGTTCATAATCCAACGGGGTAGTTCATAGTGGCATTGGTGCATGGAGTTTGCACATTCTCCCCATGTCTGCATGGGTTTCCTCCGGGTGCTGCGGTTTCCTCCCACAGTCAGAAAGACGTGCTGGTTAGGTGGATTGGCCATGCTAAGTTCTCCCTCAGTGTACTCGAACAGGCGTTGGAGCATGGCGACTAGGGGATTTTCACAGTAACTTCATCGCAGTGTTAATGCAAGCCTACTTGTGACACTAATAAATACATTTTAAATTTAAACTAGATATCCATGCTTGGCTTACCTGACTGTCCTCTCAGTCACACGTGGTGCATGACTGCAGGAGACTGGAAAACATGAAGGGAAATTAAGATTGCTAATACTCAAATAACCCCAGCTGAAAATGAATTCTACATTCTAAAATATAATTAGCATTTTACTGAGTATATACCCAGTGTCAAAAAAAAAAAATTCATCCTGTGTCTATACAGCACAATTATGACACAGATCATTTCACCCAGCAAGTTAATAGGGCTGAGTGTAATGTACCATCTCTCGTCTCTGCTCAGATTTCTGGGCACTCAGTCACAAGACGGCACCTCAGCATAAAGTGAAGATTTGCGGTTTTGTTAATGCAAATCAGAACAGAAATTTAGTAGTTTTAAAAAGAGGCTAAATCATTTATGGAAGTCAATACCCCGAGTTTATACCCCAGTTAAATTATAGTCCAACGTTCAAAGTCTATCTGAGATCCAAAACTCTTGCTTATTATAGTAAACCATTATTCTTAAACACAATGCAATGCTAAGTAGAGGGTGGCAATGTATAAATTAAGGACAATTCTCAATAAAGTTTTGCACTTGAAGCTGTGCAAAGTAAGTGACATAAATAAATTAAATTGTATGAAATTAAGAGTATTGAAGTTTCATATGCATCACACAGTAATGTCTGACAATCAGTCCAAAGGTGAGTACCTCTGAGGTGAGATGGGAAAGGGCCAGTACAATTCATCTAGTGAGCCCTAGAACAGCTTTTTTTAAAAAAAATCTCTTCTGTGCCACTCAAGTACTTATTTTCCCACTACCACCATCAACCCTGCTACCACACACACTTTTGCTGATCTGAACTGCAACCATGGGGCGGGTATTTATCCCAGCATCTCCCTGTCCATCCATGTGCTCACCGCCATAATACAGGAGCCAGCAGGTGCCAAAATCAACAGCCTGTCTGCCATGTTTAAATAAATAGTTAAGGGTCAATTAGACTTGATAATATGCTGCCCACACCATAAAACTAAAACCTTTGGCATGGACAGCGGGGTGGGTACAGGAAATCCCACTTTTTGTGTCATTTTTTTTGAGGGGGGGGGGGGGGGGGGGGGGGGAGAGTTTCGCTCTTCGAGGGCTGCCCTTCGCCAATTGCAGGATACTCTCCCCCTTAAATTGACCCCCTCCTCCATTCCTACCCATGCTCTCCCTTAAATCCACCTGTTCCCCAACCCACTACCCCTCTCCCTCACCTACCTGCATCTTCTTGGACAAAGACCCCCCTAAGCTTACCTGCTCCGGGGTTCCAAGGCCATGGGGTACTCCCCATCACAGCTGCCATTGTTGCCTTTTTGGCGCTACCAGGACTGATGGAGCTGGTGGCCAATCGGATTAACCAGAGGGCGGGACCAAGTCCCATTTGGCCCTCATTAATCAGGCCCGCAGCGCTTTGTGTCTCTGGGGCAGCATTGAGTGTATCAGCTATGTCTCTGTATTATTCATCTCAAAGTAATTAGTTGCATACATCTACCATCCTCCTCCTGAGCATATTGTCCTGATTACAATATACAAAAACAAACAAGGAAGTTCATTCATTCCTTCCAATACGACAGGTGTAACCTGCATTTCTATAGATTTATGTCAACTTAGGTAACTACAAACAAAAGTTGATACACTTGCCCAAAATTGTACTTTAAGCGTTCAAGTCATTCGAGTGAAAAGTCCATGACTTTGAACATTATGTGGTTCAATCCAAACTAATGGCATTCTAGAAATGCCGTACTCTACGGTCTCTACGAGTCGGAAAGCTATTGATAGACTCAGGCCGAGCATTTGTGCTTTTCTGTTAATCAGTCAGTGACTTTATTCTTCAGGATTTTGAGATATTATAAAAGGTCAAGTGGATAAAATAAAATAAATAAAACTGGCCGCACACTGAAAATGTCCAACAACCAAATGAGCTTGCAACTTACAGCCTGACCTATCTCTTAGTGCCAAGGAAATGCAGAAGAAATTGACAACAGTATTGTAATGAGGGTTTTAGCCTTTTAAAAAATCCAATTTATTTTCTGATAAAAAGGACCCTTAACACAGAAACATTGTCACAATGAAGATACTTGTGGTGGTAAGCTGACAGGTGTAGGCCAGTGAGTGAGCTTCTTGAGCTTTTTTTGAGGCATGGTTGTTCACTTGAAGATTCTTTAATTAGAATAGCATACTCTTAACATATGCACTCTGCTGTAATTTACAGCATCTGCTAAGTAACCAGGCACAGAAATGATTTAATTATATCACTTGGGCATTTGGAAGCACAATGTAATTACAAATAATAACCATAGCGATGCTAATAAATGTCATTTTGCTCACATGGAGCCAATGTGTCCTGGTAATTAAAGGACCTCAACGAAGGAAATCAACTTGCCATCAAAACATTTGGATAGATTCATTTTCAGATGCGCTCAGTGGGTGCAAGGCACTGTAGGGCTCCAAAATATTTAAGTGCATGGATTATGCCATGAACAGGAAGCAGTAAACTCCAAAGACTATACTACGTCCCTGCTGAACTGTATGATAATTTATTTCATAATTCCTTTCATTAGCTGATACCCAGTACTGTTAGTACGATGCTGCTGCCTTCAGAATATTACTGTATTAATAATGAGGTGGAATGCATTGTGCCAACACAGGAAATAGGAGGCAGGAGCATTCTTGAGAGCTATCTTTACTTAATCCTGATGGATCCTGGGGTGGGATGTGTGACCTTTGTTTACCACGCACTTGTTTGTTCTCCCTGGTGCTTCTCCTGTGGTCAAGCCTTGCTGAAAATGAGGAATCTAAGACTTCCATGCCTCTAAAGCAGTGAATGCAGATTATACTTAAGGGGAGACCTAGTGACATGTAGGATATGCAGGGAAATGTGAGTGCCCAAGGCTGATGGCCTATTGCCACGTAACACAAGTGTGGAGACTGTAAGAGCACTGCACCTATCGTTTTCAACATTTATCAAATGTTAAGGATGCTTGGCACAAGGTTTTGCCTTTCAAATTCATTTTTATGTATTGTTCTTGGGATGCCGGTAACCCTGGTCATGTCACGTTTACCGCCCATATCTGTTGGCCTGAGAAGGTAGTCTTGGACATTCTTCATCGCAATTGCTTTTATAACTAACTGGCTTGCTCAGTCACTTCAGAATGCATCCAGTCAGATTCAACCACTGCAACTGAAGTCACATGTGGACGGGGTGGGAAGAGGGGCAAGTTCTCTTTCCTGTGGGACATCAGTGAACCAAATGATCTTTTACAACAAGCTGGCAACTTTTACATTTGTGGTTCTAATGGAACTTACAAATCACCAGATTTTCTGAACTCAATTTCATAACTCTTTATGGTAGGGTTGACACCTTGCGTCTTAGACCTGTACCAGAATCACTGCGCTGCTATGCTCATAGTAAGTCCAAATTAACAGTATTAAAAAAAAGCCCCCTCCACGTCTGGCGGAGTGACTTGAGAAACTGTTGAGAGAGAAATGGAATTGAACAGCAGCAACTGAAGCAGAATTTGAATTTGTTTTTTCCCCCTTCCACACAACTATTTTTTTTTAAATCGTCAGAAATCTAATTAAATTCTATCAATATAAGAATACATTTCATTTGCGCTTCTCGTCCATCTTTGCTCGGTGTCGAATGAAATGTGCAATGGTCCACTTCAGGACAGATGCCTCCAAACAAGCAAGTACAAAACCTGCAAAAGTTACAAACTGAGAGAACGATTGATCCAAGTACAACCCATGTATTAAAACAAAAATGTGGGTTCCGATCATTACTTTCTGTGCTCCTCCTTGTGTCCCAAAATCTCTTGAGTTATGGAAATTGTTATGATCCCAGCTGATGTTATTATTGGACAAGAATGGAACCTGGCTTATTCAATTTCCTTTAAATCATGGAGGGCATTTGCTGAACAGATTCACAGGAGTCTGTTGTTGACTTTTTAAACAAAAGGATAAAAAACAATGACTATATTACATAACAAAAAGGCTGTAAAGATTTCAACATAGAGACCAAGAAACATTGAAAATAGGAAAAGGAGTAGGCTATTCGGCCTTACGAGCTTGCTCTGCCATTCATTATGATCAGGGCTGACATTTCAAGAGCCTGATCCCGCTTTCCCCCATATCCTTTGATCCCCTTTGCCCCATGAGCTATATCTAACTCCTTCTTGAAAACATACAATGTTATGGCCTCACTCTGTGGGTGAAGAAATTTCTCCTCATCTCAGTCCTAAAAGTTTACTTCATGTCCTTAGACTATGACCCTTGGTTCTGGACACCCCCACCATGAGGAACATCCTTCCTGTATTTATCCTATCTAGCCCTATTAGAATGTTATAGGTTTCTATGTGATTCCCTCTCATTCTTTTGAACTCCAGTGAATATAATCCTAACCGACTCAATCTCTCCTCATGTGTCAGTCCCTGAATTCCAGGAACCATCTGGTAAACCCTTGCTGCATTCCGCCTATAGCCAAAACATCCTTCCTCAGCTAAGGAGACCAAAACTGCACACAATATAGTCAATGGGGCCTCGTCAAGGCCCTGTATAATTGCAGCAAAACATCCCTGCTCCTGTACTTGAATCTTCTCATTACGAAGACAAAAATACCATTTGCCTTCTTCACTGCCTGCTGCACCAGCATGCTTACCTTCAGTGACTGGTGGACTCCCAGGTCTCGCTGCACATCCCCCTTTCTTGATTTTGCCATTCAAATAATAATCTGCCTTCCTTTATGATTCAAACTCACACTTTCTGTTTTATTCCAGCAATACCTTTACAGACCCAACTCCAGTGAAGAGGCACCGCTATTTCCACATCAAGGGTACAACTGGTTCAGTTACAAAGAGGTTTCTTTTCCAATAGACTTCTGACCATTCACTAGATGCCTTCCACATTTGGTAGCTCCCTTGAGACTCACTCTACATTCACAAGGGGATTTTCACAATAATCTCATTGCAGTGTCAATGTAAGCCTACTTGTGGCTTGGATAAAAAAAACTTTAAATTTATTGCTTTAACTTGAGGAATACGTAGGAGTTCATTAAAGTTTTTCTTCAGCAATCTGGCATCATTTTTAGTTAGAGAGCATCTTATATATTTCTGTCTCCACTCTCTTGTATATCCATACCAAATGAAATCAAAACTACTTTCGTTTTCTCTCCCTGTCTGTGTGTGGGTCTTCTCTCTGATCCCCTGTTGCTGGGCAACAGCAGTTTTTCCTACTTTTTGTCTTTGTTTTAACTTCCCTAAACCTCTAGCCCTTCGGTAGCCAATCATAAAACCTCACTAAAAACGCATGTGTACCAACAGGGCCTGGAGACTTCCCAGCTTCATCGAAACACGACTCTAAAATGAAACCAAGTCCAGCTTTCACCTTTCTTAACACACAAATAAAACAATATAAATTAAACTTAAAGCAATATATTGTACTGAAAACCCACAAATACAATTACCGTACCTAAAACTATATCTAGTTCCTAACAGAAACAAATAATGCAATATAATTTCTCAAGGTTTTGTTGGATTCTTAAACTAACTTTAATCCATTCCCTTTACCGCTGCACCAATGAATTTTACAGGTAAGACTATATAATCCAAAACTAATACTTTGCTTGCACTCTTGACTAAGCCCTTTAGCCCTTGTTCCACTCAATATGGCTGATTAATATTTGAACTCTATCTCCCAGCCCTAGTTCTGTAAGTCTTAATACATAAACCTCAGTAAATCACACCAAGGACATCAGAGGATGCCATAAGTCACAAGATTGAAGTTTACCAACATCTGAAACTGAAACACTTAGCTCTTCAAATGATAAATTACTCCTTTTACTTCATGATTAGATTATCTTTTCATTTTTGACATGGCTTAACAACCCCACAATGCATTTGCATCAGTTTCTGGAGAACTTTAGGAGACACAGCTCCATATGTAATGCAATTCAAATGGATTCCCAATATTTTGGGAAACGCATTTGCTGTGCTTTAATTCTTTTTCTTCATTCAAATTTTCTCACCCCTTCGTGTGAAGACCAGGAGTCACTTCCAAGAATCCTGATCCACCTTTGGTAGATCATTCAACCAGCTAAGCTTCCTGTGCAAGCCTGACAGTGAAAGCTAGCCAACTGTTGGGTCTTGATTGAGAATTTTAGCTACGCTCAGCTAAATCTCAGCCCATTCTTATTCAATGTTTACCCATGCTTCTCACAGTAATCACTGGATAGTGATTCGGGGCTCATGGATCCTGGGGGATTTTCTTCTTTCCTTAACCCAAGTTAACTGCAATAGTTTGACAATAATGCCAGCTTGACATCAGCCAACACAGCACAGGCAGAGAATTTGGTCTGTAACAGCAAAGTACATAATCAGGTAATAGTGCAAGCAGACAGCATCCTTGATTCACTTCCCTTGTGAAATAAGTCAGTAAAAATAATTACAAACAGGCACAGTTTCAGGTTGAGGGGGGGGGGGGGGGGGGGGGTGCGGAAGTACAAGGGAGATGCTCGGAGGAAGTTTTTCACGCACAGAGTGGTGGGTGCATGGAATGTGCTGCCAGAGGAGGTTGGTGAAAGCAGGCACATTAGCAACATTTAAGAGGCATCTAGATGGGTCCATGAATAGGGAGGGAATAGAGGATTATGGTCCAAGTAAGGGCAGAAGGTTTTTTAAAATTTCATTGTGGCATCATGATTGGCACAGGCTTGGGGGGCCAAAGGGCCTGTTCTCGTGCTGTACTTTTCTTTGTTCTTTGTAAAACAGTTCATGTTTAAGTTACTGTCACCTAACACAGCACACAATCCCAACCAACTTTTCATATTAATCCATTTTTGCCTTCCATTTTAACACTGTCTCCTCTGTGCAATTGAAATGTTTGATGTGCCAAAAACATACAAAGCACCAAAGTTATTACAAGATGTATTAACCCTTTTAGAAATAACATGTAAATATAGGAAAGTAATCAAACTTTCTGAAAGACTATCCATGTATTTGGCAAGCTTTATTTGTTCATAAGCTTACACCTCAACATTCTTCTGAGCACAGCCACTTATCAAACTCAACCAGATTTACATCTGTTTTATGAAAGGTTGGTAATAGCTTTTTCTCTTCCCATATTCCCTTTTCCTCTCCTGAAGAACATTGCAACAGGCAATGTTCAGCCCCTTGACTCCACTCCACCCCTCGATTAGATGAAGGCTGATCAGCATCTCAACACCTTCAGCTGCCTTTGTTCCACATCTCTCGAGATTGTTATATTTCATTGCAACCCATTCCCTTTTGTTATACAGTAAGTCCTTGTTCCAAGTTGTCTCGCTTAACGTTGTTTTTGTTTTAAAGTAGAATCTTTTTCAGGGTATTTTTTTCTCTGAATTACAGCACAATTTCCATTTTTACACCACCGTGTGTCTTCGCTAATGGCATCCTCATAGCTCACAGTGCACATATGTATTGCATATGGACGTCCTTGCTGTGTATCACCGCGCGTTGGCTCATTCAAAGTCAGGTTCCATGACACTATCAGCACCATTCTGAAGAAAGGTGCGCTTTGAGGGAACTTCGATTTTTAAAATAAATCCCGGAGGCAAAGTGGTGGAGAAAGAATATCCAAAATTTTTTTTTGCAAGCAAAGCATTAAAGCCTAGAATGTACATCTGTGTGAGAAAAGGCCCATTTCTTGACTCTGTTTCAGGAATGCCTGTGGTGGGTGAGACACACAAGTCACTAAGGTCTGCTGGAGAGCGGTATCTGCCATTGTGCACGAATGCCGTAAAATTGCTTTCATATCTCAGGGCCGGCAGCGAACCATTCAGGAGGCTGACTCTTTAATCTGGCCAAAGTCTGGCCCTTCCGTCAAGACAGCGGTAGATGAGGCAGAAACCATGTTAAAATCCGAGAGAGAGATATTTGCAATAGCACCGAGGCTCTAAATCACTCAAAGCCACCTCCACTGAAACATTCAGGACGTCCTCAAGGAATCCCTGAAGAGGTCAAACATCTCTACCAACTCACGGCGACTGACCAAAATGGAAAAAGGTTAATCAAAAAAAGCAGCAAACACAGACTGTGTCGGGAACATGAAGAGGCTAACTCAAGGCAACAAAAAGAGGGCAAAAATCTCCAAGCAACTCATCTGACATTCCAAGCAACACCTGCCCACTCATATGGCAGAGTCTCGAGATTGTGCATTAGACTTATCAGCCATCTCAGAATCCACCGAGCAGGGATGGAAATCATCCCGGAACATGAATGACTGCCTCAAAAGAAAGAGAAACTGATGAGTGTTACCCAATTTGAATTTATCCAATTTTTCTTTGATATTTAGTGATTTATTTTATTTTGCAAATTATTTCACCTAGAAATGCACAGTGCTGCACGTGTGGTACAGTATTTCAGTTTGTACATTGGACAGTTCTCACCTGGATGTAACAAAGGAACCCATTTCCGGCTTTAACATCAATTCCTATGGGAAACCCATGTTTCACTTAAAGTCATTATTTTCAGGAACACAACCGCAACCTGAAGTGAGAGCGACATGGCTGCCATCAACCATATGTGCTGCTTATTAGGCAATGAGCATCAGCAAGCTACTGAACTGTTTGCACCATTTGATGTTCCCACTCTACTCAGTAGCAGGGGTCACTGGCTTTCAGAAGTGCAATTGTAGCACATTTTGTCCCTCCAAATACAGAGTAATATTACATCCATGCTTAACCATCAGGACTTGTGGTCGAATTCAGAAGGATGAACAATGCTCAGGGATCTACAGCTACTCATTTTCTGAACGTTGTACTTTTAATTGAACTGAAAACAATAACTGGCAGACTGCACCTACACAAACATTGTCATTTTACTTACACGGGCTGGATGAGTGGCAAAGCATTTCATGAACTTCAGTTGCTTTTAACAGTTTCTCAGGAGTGATTCACAATCACTGACATTTAAAAAATGTTCTCGTTTGTACACAGAGATGAATAATTGCTCCATCAAAAATCTGTAAAAGTATGACCCCGCCACCTGCTCCCTCCACACACAAACTGCATTTACTGAATTCACACAAGACCTTTTTGTGGAAATGGCAGAGAAGAGATACTTTACTGGAACAATTCAAAGGGATAGTACCTGAATCTACTCGAATGATTCGGAGGAGCAGTCTCGTAATTGATTTACTTAACATTTTTCCTGCAGTGTTGTCCGATGATGAATATCCCATATATTATTGTCTAACTAATTTCCTTTGGCCCAGAGATAAAACTTATTATTGAACACAATTTGCTGTTTGGCAAATTTAAATTTCTGAAATAAAGATAATTTTATATTCCACTTCTCAGAAGCTTTAATTAGACAACAAGTCAAGCTCAACTTGGCTGAGTCGGTACACCCATGGCTCTGCAGACAGAAGTTTGTTCCTTCATTTTCTTTGGCTATGAAATGCTTTGGAATATCCCAATGATGCGAAAAACACCACACAGGAAGCAACTTTCAGAAGGAATAATAGATGGCTTTCCTCGATACTGTATTAAATGTTCTGCATTTTTGTGATCTTCCTGTCTGAAAAAAATGTATTTCCTATTCTCACATTTTGTGTCAACTTTTCTTATTATGAATTCCTATGTCTGCATTTACAATAGATATTTCCCACGTGAACCAGTCACATTGCAATTAAACTCACTCACTAGGGTGATGATCTAGCAACTCAATTCTGCCCTTCCAGATCCTCAGGCTGTACTGCAGAGAAACCTTTATGCTCCGATCATCTTTGCTTCTGGAATTGCCATGCCCTTCGCTAGTCAACTAGAAATTAGATTACAAAATCCCATATTTGTATAAAAAAGAAGAATGTATGACTTCAAAATGGAGACTGAATTATGCCTGCATGCCCTGGTCCAGTCGGTTAAGAAAACTTCATCTGAAGTTTACATTTGATCATAGATAATGCCACAGGAGTCTGACACATTATATGAAGTTTAACATAGGAAGAACAAAGTTTTGTAACAAAGGATGTTGAAAATTAAATTCAATAAATTTCTAGCCAGCATCTGAATTTCAAGTTTAGATCAAAACTTTAATATTACTCTATTCAAAATTTTTAGCATTTAGAAACATACAAGATGAGAAATTATAGTTGAAGTTAGCAAATGGACATTTGACGTTTTTTTACATGGCATTTCCCCGGTTGCTACTTTAAAGTATGCACAATTCTCAACGGGATTAAAATACCACTGAGATGGAGATGTTATTAGCGCTATTGAGAGACACTTGCTCTTCAATAATCTGCTTCGTGGGCCTCAATTTGAATTCTGCCAAGATCACGGAGTTCTAGAGTCAGAGTTTTTACAGCACAGAAATAGCCCCTACGGCCCATCATGTCCACACCAGCCATCAAGCACCTATCCGAATCCCATTTTTCAGCACTTGGCCTGAGGCCTTGTAAGCATTTCAAGTGGTCACCTAAATAGTTCTTAAATATTGTGAGGGTTGCTGCCTCTACCACCCTTTCAGGTAGTGAGCTCCAGATTCCCACCACCCTCTGGTTGAAAACCTATTCCTCACATCTCCTGCAAACCTCCTGCCCCTTACCTTAAATCTATAGACCTCGTACCTTTGTCTAAACATAGCTACAAGAGCTAAATTCCAGAGGTGACGCAAGAATAACTACCCTTGATGTCAAGGTAGTATTCATTGCAGTACCAAGGAGCTACCATAAGACTGAAGACAATTGGTACCAAGGTCATAACCTTTTTGGAATTATACCTGGCACAAAACACGATAGTTGTGAGTATTCAAAGCCAATCATCTGAGGTCCAGGATATTGCACAGCATTCAACTATGTATGCAATTCAAAAGATAATGAAGCATGCCCACATGTAGCAAAGCCTGCACAACATCTAGACATTGGCTAGGGTATGACAAGTAACATCCATGCCACACAATGCCATCAACAGAGAACTTAAATCATCACCCTTGGACATCCAATAGCTGAGACCTCATTGTCAACATTCTGATGTGTTACAATTAGCCACAAACTAAACTGAAGCAGACACATAAGTGCCATGAGGTAGTGGAGTAGGCCAATGGCTGAGTACTCTACATTGAGTAGCTCACTTCCTGACTTCAACACCTAGAAGCCACATATTAGGAGTGTGAATGAAATATTCTACACTTGTCTGGACAGCTGAAACAATATTCAAGAAGCTTGGCAACATTCAGGACAAATTAGACCATTTGCTTGGTCCCTCATCCACCAACCTAAACATCCACCATCACTACCAGGGTACTAAGGCTGCAGCTTATACTATCAATCTGATGCGATATAACAACAGGTAGAGGCATTTTTGGCAACACCTCCAACACCAAGGAGGAGAAATGCAGGGGAAGATCACCACCTCAAAATTTCTCTCCAGTCACACATCATCCTGACTTGGAAAAATAGAGTTCCCACCATCGGAACTGCCCACGTCTATCTTGGGTAAGATATATTTTATTACCATGATTGACAATTACTGCTGCAAAGCGTTAGTCAAGGCAACCATTTTGGACAGAAACAAATATTCAAAGATTGGTTCAGACCTCGTCACTTAATTACCTCCAAATGATGGCAAATAATACTGACAGTGCTTAAAAACTGGGTGAATGGGGGAAGCTTCAAAATGTCAATTAATTTAAAAAAATAATTGATTGCTAACAGAAGGTTACAGAGGTTAAGATGATATCCAAAGTACTTTACGATTTAAATTCTTTTTCAAGAGTTTATTTGTTGGTAGTAGTTTAATATCAATGCTACTGCTTCAGTACCCTTAATAACCAACTAAGGTTCATATACACCATCCAACGTGGACAGAAGGCATTAGCATCAACTTAGCCACTGGAAGCAAGCTGGGATTGTTTCAATGTCCATTCATTGTCACTGGGTCAAAAATCCTACAACTCCTAACATCACAGCATCATGGAAGCACCTGGACTACACAGACTGCAATGGTTCAAGATGGCGCATCATCACATTCTTGAAGTGACAGATTTTAGACACAAATTTCTGGCTTGCCAGAGGCGCCACCCACATCCCCAAGAATGAATAAAAAGAAAGTGGCTTTAAATCAGTTCTTACACGGGCAGTGCTGTCATTGCACACGGGCAGTGCTGTCATTGCACACGGGCAGTGCTGTCATTGCACACGGGCAGTGCTGTCATTGCACACGGGCAGTGCTGTCATTGCACACGGGCAGTGCTGTCATTGCACACGGGCAGTGCTGTCATTGCACACGGGCAGTGCTGTCATTGCACACGGGCAGTGCTGTCATTGCACACGGGCAGTGCTGTCATTGCACACGGGCAGTGCTGTCATTGCACACGGGCAGTGCTGTCATTACATTATACACTTCACGTGTGATAATGCTCACAGGAGGAGGATTAACATTACTGAGCACTTATTGAGAAATGATCTGTAGATGATTGCCAGATAATTCCTTGTATTATGAGAAATGTTGCGCTGTGTGTATGTATGTGAGGGGTTATAAGAATATTAAATTAGTGTTTGATTGCTTCGTGATGTTTAACAAGATACGACTGAGTAAAACTTTCCACTTTTTTTTTTGAGTCAAATAACCTTAATATATTTACCACTTACATTGAGTTTCCTGCCCACATTGTACAACCAAATCCATGGTGCCAGCCTTGAATATAATCAGTTTTGCCGTAGGAGCATACTATGTTAGCAAACCTTTTTCTCTCGTCTGAGACTTTATTTCTTGAGGAGTGGAATAAAAACATTTGCAACTACAATAGCAAAACATAATATAATGCATTTCCCAATAATACACTTCCCTGAAGTACAGCAATCATCTTGCATTGTCATAGCTAATGGAAAAGACTGCAATCAATCCACAGGGAATTAAATTAAATTTTTGACGAGCCATCGCCTCTCTATATTTCTTCTAAAGATTGCTTCTGAGAATTTAAAAGGAATGTCACATCAATATGTAGTGTACATATAATTTCAGACAGTGTAAAAAAATCAAAAATAGCTTTAAAGCTAGCTGCCAGAACTACAAAAGACATATTAATTGATTTCTCCCCATCCACCACTTCTTAACTACAAAGTATGCTGTTGCTGACAGTAGGGGGGACAAAAGTTTGAGAAAATTAAGATAAAGCTTTCTTGATGGTCTGCCACACCGAATTGTTCATTTCCAAATTCTGCCATAAGCTCATTGCATGCTTTGTTTTAGCGTGTCACACACATTTCTGAAGCTCTCAAATAAACATCTATCTCATGGTGCTTACAGTTAAAAGCACTGCTGAGGCGCCTTCCACTCTGGGAAAAAGATAACACATTTCTAGTGACTAATTGTTCCAGAAGGTTTGCAGTGTCACTGTTCACTGACCCAAATGGGAGGAAAAGATCCTAGCTTCGATCTCCAAATTGTGCAGAGTTCAGTTGATCTCAACTGGAGTGACACTAGAGGCACCTTAATGGTCAAAAGTGCTCTGGATTAGAAAGGGCAAAATAGGCCAAGAGTTCTTGCTACTGATCAACAACCAGCAGTTCCTAATGCAAGTACAAATGTCCTTCAGAACAACATATCAAATTCCCTGTCAAGGCTCCAGCATGAATAATGGCCACTTGGGTAAAATATTGGAAGATACCCATATTTACAGAACTGCACCCCTGAAGGCATCAAAGTCAATACCTACAAGAGAGGTTAGGAAAATATGTAGAGTCATAGAGGTTCACAGCATGGAAACAGGCTCTTCGGCCCAACTTGTCCTGAGCTAATCCCAATTGCCCGCATTTGGCCCATACCCCTCCATACCCATCATACCCATGTAACTATCTAAATGTTTTTTAAAAGACAAAATTGTACCCGCCTCTACTACCTCTGGCAGCTTGTTCCAGACACTCACCACCGTGTATGTGAAAAAATTGCCCCTCTGGACACTTTTATATCTCTCCCCTCTCACTGTAAACCTATGCCCTCTAGTTTTAGACTCCCCTACCTTTGGGAAAAGATATTGACTATCTAGCTGATCTGTGCCCCTCATTATTTTATAGGCCTCTATAAGATCACCCCTCAGCCTCCTCTGCTCCAGAGAAAAAAGTACCAGTCTATCCAGCCTCTCCTTATAACTCAATCCATCAAGTCCTGGTAGCATTCTTGTAAATCTTTTCTGCACTCTTTCTAGTTTAATAATATCCTTTCTATAATAGGGTGACCAGAATTGCACACAGTATTCCAAGTGTGGCCTTACCAATGTCTTGCACAACTTCAACAAGACGTCCCAACTCCTGTATTCAATGTTCTGACCGATGAAACCATGCATGCCGAATGCCTTCTTCACCACTCTGTCCACCTGTGACTCCACTTTCAAGGAGCTATGAACATGTCCCCCTAGATCTCTTTGTCCTGTAACTCTCCCCAATGCCCTACAATTAACTGAGGAAGTCCTGGTTCAATCTACCAAAAGGCATCACCTCGCATTTGTCTAAATTAAACTCCATCTGTCATTCGTCAGCCCACTGGCCCATTTGATGAAGATCCCGTTGCAATTGGATATAACTTTCTTCACTGTCCACTATGCCACCAATCTTGGTGTCATCTGCAAACTTACTAACCATGCCCCCTATATTCTCATCCAAATCATTAATATAAATGACAAATAACAGTGGACCCAGCACTGATCCCTGAGGCACACCGCTGGTCACAGGCCTCCAGTTTGAAAAACAACCCTCTACAACAACCCTCTGGCTTCTGTCAAGAAGCCAATTTTGTGTCCATTTAGATACCTCACCCTGGATCCGTGAGATTTAAGCTTATGCAAGAACCTACCATGTGGTACCTTGTCAAAGGCCTTGCTAAAGTCCATGTAGACAACATCAACTGCACTGCCCTCATCTACCTTCTTGGTGACCCCTTCAAAAAGCTCAATTAAATTTGAGACACATGATTTTCCACTGACAAAGCCATGCTAACTGTCCCTAATCAGTCCTTGCGTCTCTAAATACTTGTAGATCCTGTCTCTCAAAATGCCTTCCAACAATTTCCCCACCACCGATGTGAGGCTCACTGGCCTGTAGTTCCCAGGCTTTTCCCTGCAGCCCTTTTTAAACAAAGGCACAACATTTGCCACTCCTCAATCTTCAGGCACCTCATCCGTGAACTACCGATGATTCAAATATCTCGGCTAGGGGACCCGCAATTTCCTCCCTCGCCTCCCACAATGTCCTGGGATACACTTCATCAGGTCCCAGGGATTTATCTACCTTGATGTGCTTTAAGACTTCCAGCACCTCCTTCTCTGTAATATGTACACTCCTCAAGACTTCACTATTTATTTCCCCAAGTTCCCCAACATCCATGCTTTTCTCAACAGTAAATACTGATGAGTTTGCAAGTTTGCACATTCTCCTCGTGTCTGCGTGGGTTTCCTCCGGGTGCTCCAGTTTCCTCCCACAGTCCAAAGATCTGCGGGTTCGGTTGATTGGCCATGCTAAAAATCGCACTTAGTGTCCTGAGATGCATAGGTTAGAGGTAAATATGTCGGGATGTGGGAGGTAGGGCCTGGGTGGGATTGTGGTCGGTGCAGACTCGATGGGCCGAATGGCCCCTTTCTGTACTGTAGGATTTCTATGAAAACTTCTATTCTATGAGAAATATTCATTTAGGATCTCAACCATCTCTTGGGGATCCGCACACATAGATGACCTTGTTGATCCTTAAAAGGCCCTACTCTCTCCCTTGTTACTCTTTTGCCCTTTATGTATTTGTAGAAGCTCTTTGGATTCTCTTTTGCCTTATCTGCCAAAAGAATCTGGTGTCCCCTTTTTGCCCTCCTGATTTCCTGATGTAATGCAAACATATCTATATATAGGGGAATTTCTCCAATTGCACATTACATTGCTCCTTTATACTAAAGATAGAAGCTTCATGTACGATTGCAGTGATCAGTTTAATGTTTACTGGGATCTTCCCATTCTATTCAGGGGCTAAAAAGAATGATTCACTTTTGAAGACAGCAGCCATTTAACAGCTACGACTCTTTCCACAGTACTTCCAATATATTGAGGGTCCACAGCAAGGACAGTGATTAGAGCTCTGATGGTGACAGTTTGAAGGTACCAAACAGCTTTGGACTTCCAAGAAAGGGCACAAAAAACAGCAGGTCAATATCCTTTTTATGCGATGGGGGCCATAGCTATTGATGTCCTGGTGAGACAATGAGTCGAAGAGGACTCGGTGTCAGAGGAGGAGATTTTGAGAGCCTATGATAACTATTTCAGCCTTCAGAACAATCTGTTCATCGAAAGGGCAAGATTCAACTGAAGGAGCCAAAAGGCCGGGTGAATCCATCAATTAATTTATTAACGAATTTCATACACTGGCCAGCAGTTGCAGCTATGGAGCTATGAAGCACAAGTTAATCTGCAATCACATTGCGCTTGATGATGCACCGTTGGACTTCTTGAAAACCAAGGAGGATTTAACATTCGAGATGGCTGAACAATTTGTAAGGCAGACAGAGCTGCAAAAACACAATTGGGGTGTATTTTGGGCAGATGTCAAGGCTCAGGAAGGGTGGATCCAGCATTTAGGCCCAAAGTCGGGGGACTGGCACACCAAAGTCCCACAATAAAGCCCGGTAAAACCGCCAAAGGGGCAGCAAGACCCCTTCCAACTATTTTAAAATGTTTCAGATGGGGCGCCAAAAAGCAGCATCACCACAAAGAAGGCCCAGTAGGGGGAGCCAAATGTTTTCTCTGTGACAAGACTGGACTGGAGTGGACATTTTAAACAATTTTGAAGAACTGAAGCACAATTTAAGGGAAAAAAGCAGAAACAAGATTCCCACCATTTTGAAGTCCTGGAAATTGGAACCACAGCATTTCAATCTGATGATTTATTGGGAGAAATCAAAGATTCTGATGAGCAGTTTTGGTCTGCAGAGTTGGAAGAACAAGGATACAAAATAGAATTTAAACAGGACTTCGGGGCTTGGGTCAAAGTCTTTTCGGACAAATTAGACTGGCTTCAGGAAGAAGCAACCTTGTCATCTAAAATAAAATTATATGGCCCAGGGAAACAGGGTCAATTTACTGTAACAGCCAGAGATGAAGATAAAGAAATTAATGAAACTCTTTGGGTGGGATTTTCCAGCCACCCTCGCCCCAAAACTGGAAAATCCCACCCGAGGTCAACGGACCTTTGCGTGGTCTGCTCCCGCCCACTCTGATTCCTGAGGCAGGTGGGATGGGAAAATTCCCCGCTTTATATCTCAAAATCATCAAATTTCTCTAATCAGCAGGACAGTGTGTTTAGGACTTGGTCTTTTACAAAAGATCGATGAGGGAACAATAGATGACAGTGGAGTAATATTCATAAATTTCCAAAGTTGTTCCAAGGAGTGGAAAAGCTGTAACTGCAGCAAAAATTGAAGTCATCTAATGACGCAGTAAGTTAGTCTTTACTGGAGAAACACAATTCATTGAACCAGAGGAGATTTCAGATCTCTCACTTCTCTTCGGAGACAGGTTCCAAGAGGCAAAAATTGGATGCACATAGATGGTGACCATTCGCTAAAGGAGCTTCTAGACCTTGATTGGTTCTTTCAGGAGAGAGTTCAAGAGAATGAAGCCACCGTGGAGGCAGATGATCTGTTGGAAGAAGAAGTTACTCGGATTCCACTATCAATGATCGTGAAGACTTGGTTGTCTCTTTTGAGAATACTCCTTTGTGGGAGAAGGTAATAAAGAGGTGAATTTGTCTACTTATTCCGTTGAACCTACCAATGACATGCATCAACAATTGCAAGCAGCCAGCAAAAAGCTATCCAGGGAGAATGAGATGTTTATCTTCAAATTAGATCAAAGTTCAGAGTTTGATTCGGAAATTTATTCCATTGTTCATGATGGTACAATCCTACTTTCTCCTGCTGACCCTGAGATCCCATTGCCTACAGTGGAGTAGCCTCATACTGAAGCAAGTGTGGGAATGAGACAACATACCGAAAGTGAAATTCCTACCTTAATAGTAGTAGGGAAGTCCTGAACGGTTATCTCTTGATTCAATTTTTCCTTGATTGTTTTTTACTGTCGTTATATTCAGGTCATTGTAAGAAGTCACAGCACAAGATCCAGCTGCTGTGAGAAGCTGCTATCTTCCAAGCAGAAGATAAGGAAATACACAAGTTGTACGTGTCCTCCAAGAGAGCCATGGGCACTCTGGGGGGATTGAAGCCTTTGGCCAAAGTGACTTGGGAGGTCAGAGTTTGATAAAAGGAGGAGATGGCCCACAACCCACCCTCAGATATTTGAATGGTAGTTGACTTCTGTCGGTTAATGGGTTAAGAAATACGAGTTTGAATTATTTAACTTTCGGTCTCATTTTATGTGCCTTCTTGTATTCGGTAAGAAGTCTCACAACACCAGGTTAAAGTCCAACAGGTTTATTTGGTAGCAAATACCATAAGCTTTCGGAGCACTGCTCCTTCGTCAGATGGAGTGGAAATGTGTTCTCAAACAGTGCAAACAGCCAAAATCAAGTTGCAGAATACTGATTAGAATGCGAATCCTACAGCCAGCCAGGTCTTAAAGGTACAGACAACGTGGGTGGAGGGAACATTAAACACAGGTTAAAGAAATGTGTATTGTCTCCAGACAGAACAGCTAGTGTGTTTTATTATAGAATCTCACTAGCTGTTCTGTCTGGAGACAATACACATTTCTTTAACCTGTGTTTAATGTTTCCTCCACCCACATTGTCTGTACCTTTAAGACCTGGCTGGCTGTAGGATTCGCATTCTAATCAGTATTCTGCAACTTGATTTCTGTGTCTGTTTGCACTGTTTGAGAGCACATTTCCACTCCATCTGACGAAGGAGCAGTGCTCCGAAAGCTTATGGTATTTGCTACCAAATAAACCTGTTGGACTTTAACCTGGTGTTGAGAGGCTTCTTACCATGTTCACCCCAGTCCAACGCCGGCATCTCCACATCATGACCTTCTTGTATTTCCAGGGTTAGTTACATTTCTGAAATTAACTCATTAGCATCATCCAAGCGTTGTTTTAAGATTGGGGTTAATGAGGACAAAAGCTTTCTGTGACAAACCTGCAAAATAAAACTCGAATTAATTATGTTTTATGAACCCACAGACCGTTATTTGTAATGTGATTCAATTAACATTTTCCTTGCATTTTGTGATGCTAGTTTTTATTTTTTGCATGCACTGAGAGACCAGAGTGGTTCATTACGTCCATTCATCTGCCATTTGAAAATGCCGACACCCTCTGCCACATATTATAGTCACACATTGGAGAGGATTCCAGAACCTTTGAATGAGCGAATGATTTGGCCTGATCTCCAACTGAATTACTGCAGAGTGTCCTTGGTGGTGCTCGTGCTATCTGAGCAAATCCAAAATCAGAGGAAAATGCAACCTGATGATTAATTTTGAACTCTATCTACGTTTACATGCAAATAAGAATTGCTTTAAATAGAATTCATATGTTCAGAACATAATGAGATTACAAAATGCAAACAGCTAACAGGAATGAGACCAGTTATGATTCGTGCTTCACCTTGTCTGCAGGGAGACAATGGAGGGGGGGGGGGGAAGGTTGCACTTAGGATACACCTTCACCGTGCAGACTGCAATGATTGAAGGTGGGGCAGTTTCTGAGGTTCATGATTTTCTGGAACTTTCCGGAGGCAGTGGAAAAAGAGTCTTTGAATATTTTTAAGGCAGAGCTAGAGAGATTCTTCATTGACAAGAGGGTGAAAGGTTATCGGGGGTCGGCAGGAACATGGGGTTGATGTTACAATCACTTCAGCGATGATCTTACTGAAATCTATGCAGGCTCAAGTTCCAACTCCTGCTCCTAAATTTGAGAGTTCATATGACAGAGATCCTGCAATTATGATGTTGTGAAACAGCTTCAATTTCAATAAAATTAAGTCCTGCAAAAAAAACCCAGAAGGTACAGCCCTGGACTTTTAAGGTGTCAAAACGCGAGTTAAAACCAGATCTTTCGACCAATCTTTTAGTCACCTGTTCTATTTAGCATAGTCAATCCACCTAACCCACACATCTAAAGATGTGCGGGTTAGGTGGATTGGCCATGCTAAATTGCCCTTAGTGTCAGGGAGACGAGCCAGGGTAAATGCATGGGGTTATGGGGATAGGGCCTGGTGGGATTGTGGTTGTTGCAGACTCGATGGGCTGAATGGCCTCCTTCTGTCCACTGTACGATTCTATGGTTCTAATATCTCCTTATGAGTCTTGGTGTCAAATTTTGTTTGTGAAAGTTCTTGTGAAATGCTTTGGGACTTTTCACCATGTTAAGGTTGCTATATGAATGCAACTTGTTGCAGCCCAGTCTTGACTGAAAAACACATCTGGGGCGGGATTCGCCAGCCGCAGTCATCTCAAAACCGGAGAACAGCACCTGAGGTCAATGGACCTTTGCATGGTCCGCTCCCCCCGTCCGCTCTGGTCTTGTCCCTTCCAGGTCAGTGGATGTATTTCTGATATTCAGGGCTATGTTTGATTATTCAAGTGGAGTGATGATTGATCTAAAGATAGAGGCATTGTGCCAAGAGACTGTGGAAGATGCTGGATAGAAGATTTTCGTACCTTATGGTCACATTTACTTTGCACAGATAGCATCCAGAATTAAAGCGGTTATAAAGAGTAAAACGCAAGTGTAAGTTCTAAATTTTGTCCAAATTTTTAACCTTTCAAGGACGGGACGGGAGAATTCCGGCCCTGGATTTTGTTAGGGAAGGGTTTGTCCATCTGTAGGAGGCTGGCTTGGCAAAGGTGAAGGCTCCTTCGTGCAACCTTCAAAGATAAATCCTAGCACCCTAGCTGCAAAATAATATGGGTCATTACCTCCAGAAATATCTGTGGGGATCAAGTGCCGAGAATAAAAAAAGCATGGAAACTTCTACATTAGCAATCACACGTAGCCTGAATTTTAAAAGATAAAAGTTGCCAAAGTGCCAGAGAATCACAGGCTTCTCGCCCCTTTGACAAGAGAGAGCTGACTGGTGGTGATTTAACCTGAGGGTGACCACACCTCAATTGAGGGGCAAGGTTGCAAAGGCTCATGGATAACTCAGCCGGTATGGGAATGGAACCCACACTGTTGGCGTTACACCGTATCACAAACCAGCCATCCAACCAACTGAGCTAACAACCCCCCATTTTAAAACAACACTGATTCAAAAGGTCTTGGATATTTTAATTTTCCTTTATGTAATGATTAACCCTCGGAAAGCTGAGCTCAGTTTTGTGCTTCCCGACAGTGTCATGGACCCACTTTAAATAAGTGCCGATTCCTTTGATTAAAAACCTGCAAGTTAACCCACAATCAAGGCTTTTAGCTCCTTTAATGGATAGAATTCTTTTAAAATATTTGTAATCAATCACTGCATGTTCTCCACAATTTGATCAATCCTTGAAAAGTTAAAAATTTGGACAAAATTTAGAACTTACACTTGCGTTTTACTCTTTATAACCGCTTTAATTCTGGATGCTATCTGTGCAAAGTAAACATGACCATAAGGTACGAAAATCTTCTATCTAGCATCTTCCACAGTCTCTTGGCACAATGCCTCTATCTTTAGATCAATCATCACTCCACTTGAATAATCAAACATAGCCCTGAATATCAGAAATACATCCACTGACCTGGAAGGGACAAGACCAGAGCTTTCAAATGGTTTTCTTTCTAATCACAAAAAAGAATTTGACGAGAGGACTTATGTGGGATAAGAAAGATAATCCCAGATAGAACTGGGGAATACAGCGAAGAAAGGGGATTATCTGCTGACCTTGTTTTGATCACATACCATACTGTAACTCAGTTATCCATAGCGTACAATCAAAACAAGTCCTGAAACAGTATCTGTATGACAGTCCCATCATACCCCTCATCAAGCTGAACAATAAACTTGCATCCCACTGACTGAGAGCAAAGTTGCAACTGAACAGCACCTTTTGGAGTAGAATAGATGCCCGGGGAGGAACGATAAGGTTGTAAGATACTGAGCAGCTTAAAGATCAGAAAACATGTGACTGAGGCTCGAGTCGCTTTTAAGCTCAAGGCTTGGTTCTCGCCTTGACCTTTGTCCTGAATGGCACAGTAAATTTATAACCCTGTATTTGGGACAAACATTTTACGACTATGACGTGCTTTGTCCCCACTCCTCCCACTACAGTTATTGAAAATCTGGGGCAGGTGTACTGGAGGAGGGCAGCATACACACTGCATCAGATTTTCCAAATCAGAAAATATAATTACAAATTACATGCTGGCTGCTTAGAATGACTTTGATATCACCTTGGAAATAAATTAATGAAAGGACAGGCTGTGGCTGCCATTTTTGACAATGTTTACAACAATCTAGCTTTACTACAAAAACCATACCTCCAACATCCACAGCCTCCTCTTCGCTGATCCCAAACAGGAGAGGATACATTGCATTAAAATTTCTTGGGGTTGTGGTTGGGGGAGTTGGTAGTGGTGATGCATTGTTTGGTCACACTGCAAATTATCCAACACAACATATCCTAGACCACTGCTACACAAATATCAAACATGTCTACCACTCGCCCACGCTTTGGCAAATCAGACCACAAGGCTGCGCTCCTGCTCCCGACTTACAAGCAAAAACTGAAACGGGAGAATCTGTTAAAGAAAGTCGTGCAATGTTGGTCTGAGGAATCAGATGATCTCCTACAGGACTGCTTAGAATCAGTAGACTGGTCAATATTTAAAAACTGTGACCAGCCTGAACGTGTACGCCACTACAGTAATTGACTTCATTAGTAAGCGTGTAGTAAGTGTGTGCCAAAGAAACAAATCCGTGCGGTTCCCAACTGGAAACCATGGAAGAACAGGGATATCCACTGCTTCCTGAAGTCCAGTTCTGAGGCGTTCAATCAGGCGACCCTGACCAAAATAAGAAAGCCAGATGTGATCTATGAAGATACATCAAAGATGCCAAAAGACAGTACCGGACCAATCTAGAGTCCCAGGCTCACCACGTGGACTCCCACCAACAATGGCAAGGTTTGCAAGACATAACAGGCTACAAGATGAAGGCATGTAAAATCACTAGCACCAATGCTCCCTGATGAGCTCAACACATTCTATGCCCGTTTTGAGCAAGAGGTAAGCGAGAGCACGCGCTCCACCCTGGAAGCCTTGGACGAACATGTATCCGAGGTCACCATTGCAGATGACAGAGCAGCCTTCTCAAGAGTTAACCCACGGAAAGCGACTGGCCCGGATGGGGTACCTGGACAAGCACTCAGATCTTGCGCAGATCAGCTGACGGGGGTATTTGCAGACATCTTCAACCTTTCTTTACACCAATCTGAGTTCCTTATCTGCTTCAAGAAGAGGACCTTCATTCCGGTACCAAAGAAAAGCCAAGTAACATGCCTTAATGACTATCGTTCGATGGCTCTGACATCCATCGTTATGAAGTGCTTCGAAAGGTTAATCATGCACGAATCATTTCCAGAATCCCAGATTGCCTGGATCCACTCCAGTTCACCTACTGCCGCAACAGGTCCACAGCAGACATCAACTCCCTGGCCTTGCACTCAACCCTGGAACACCTAGGTAACAAAGGCACTGATGTCAGACTCCTATTTATTGACTACAGCTCAGCCTTCAACACCATTATTCCTACGAAATTCATCTCCAAACCTTATGGCCTGGGGCTCAGCTCCTCCCTCAGACTGGATTCTAGACTTCCTAACCCACAGACCACAATCAGTAAGGATAGGCAACAACGCCTCCTCCATGATCATCCTCAACACCAGTGCCCCACAAGGCTGTGTCCTCAACCCCTTCTATACTCCTTGTACACCTAGGCCTGTGTGGCCAAATTCCCCTCCAACTCAATTTTCAAGTTTGCTGATGACACCACCACGTAGTGGATCGGATCTCAAACAATGACGAGACGGAGTACAGGAAAGAGAATCTGGTGAACTGGTGTGACAACAATAATCTCTCCCTTAATGTCAACAAAACAAAAAAGATAGTCACCGACTTCAGAAAGTATAGTGGAGCACATGCCCCTGTCTACATCAACTGGGAGGAAGTAGAAATTGGTCGAGAGTTTCAACTTTTTAGGTGTCCAGATCACCAATAATCTGTGCTGGTCCCTCCATGCTGACGTTCTAGTTAGGAAAGCTCACCAATGCCTCTACTTTCTCAGGAGACTAAGGAAATTTGGCATGTCAGCTACGACTCTCACCAACTTGTACAGATGCACCATAGAAAGCATTCTTTCTGGTTGTATCACAGGGTGGCACAGTGGTTAGCACTGCTGCCTCACAGCATCAGGAACCCAGGTTTGATTCCAGGCTTGGTCACTGTCTGTGTGGAGTTTGCACATTCTCCCCGTGTCTGTGTGGGTTTCTTCCGAGTGCTCTGGTTTCCTCCCACAGTCCAAAGATGCACAGGTTAGGTGGATTGGCCAAGCTAAATTTTCCTTCAGTGTATCCAAACAGGTGCCGGAGTGTGGCAAGTAAGGGATTTTCACAATAACTTTATTGCAGTGTGAATATAAGCCTACTTGTGATTAATAAATAAACTTTAACTTTACTTTAGCTTGGTATTGCTCCTGCTCTGTCCAAGACCGCAATAAACTATGAAGGGTCATGAACGAAGTCCAGTTTACCACTCAAACCAGCCTCTCATCCATTGACACTATCTTTCCACTGGCTTGGAAAAGCAGCCAGCATAATCAAGGACCCCATGCACCCTGGACAAATTCTCTTCCACTTTCTTCCATCGGGAAAAAGATGCAAAAGTTTGAGGACAGGTCCAACCGACTCAAAAAAGCTTCTTCCCTGCTGCCATCAGACTTTTGAATGGACCTACCTTGCATTAAGTTGCTCTTTCTCTGCACCCGAGCTACGACTGTAACACTACATGCTACACACTCTCCTTTCCTTCTCTATGAACGGTATGCTTTGTCTGTATAGTGCGCAAGAAACAATACTTTTCATTGTATACGAATACATGTGATAATAATAAATCAAATCAAATCAATGCGTTTGATTAATATCCTTGCCTAAACATGCTGGTGTTCTGGTTCTTTTGGACTGGTAAGAAACTCCCATTCGAATGGGAGAATGGCAGCAGAGAGAGTAAACAGCCTTCTGTGCATGTGTCTATTGGCAAATATCTGAGGGTCTGCCCATTTACAAAGCATGACTGATGATGCACTCTGTTGTTGCACTCCTGCCTTTTTTAAAAATAGGAATATTTTGATTTTTTTCCCCCACTGGCAATCAACAACACAACAGGAAAATACTGCACACGTGGAAATCTGAAGTGAAGACAGAAAAAGCTGCAAATACTCAGCAATGCTGGCAGCAGCTGCGGAGAGAGATTGTAAGTCATTACACTGAAACATTAATTCCATTTTCCTCTCCGTTGATGCTACCAGGCCTGCTGAATATTTCCATCTGCAAACAGGGCTTCACTTTGTTCAAGTGTTCTAACTTCAGACTTCAATCATGCCGATGATTCTGTTAATCCAAACACATTTTTGTTCACTTCCCTTGTTTCTACATCACCCTGATATTTCTGGTTAAGTTGTTGGCCATCCTTCATGGAGGACAACTGATTAGATTAGGATGCCTCACCATAATGGTAGATACTCTCATAAAACAGGCTGAATGCTTCATAAGGCCACTAAAGCATGCAACAAAATAACACCATCTCACCTGCCAACATACCATGAAAAGAAAACAAGGCTGCATATAGTGACACTATTATTTCCAGCCATAAAAATGATGATTGGGTTATTCCCCCATCAATCACACCAGAGGACCAAACTGCTGTAAGTAACCAGGATTGATTTATGCACATAATTTGTATTACGCAACTATCCTCCACTCACTACACTTTGCTGGAGAAATCATCCTCCTTTTATCGAGGGAAGTTGTTCAGGACTGTTTGCTGCAGTTCATAGGTACTCTTTTTCATAGGCTCTGTACATAGACTTAGTTTGCTTTGTTACTTGCTGAGTAAATGCTGCAAGCACTGCCATAAACGCAGCTCCCCACCTCCAACCCCTTGGTTGACACAGTGATGCCAAAAGAGTGTCCGAGAAACGTACACTATCATAGTCTCTGCTGACCCATTTAAACTGCTGAGGGGGACAGTGCGATATATAAATGCAAGGAGTTACTGTTTCAGTACTCCAGACAACATTCACGGAGGGTCAGGAACAAGTGCACTTTGTGAAGTATTTGATAATCTCTGTACTAAGCTCTCTCTCACTCACACAGACATGAAACCTGCGTCAATTACAAATAAATCCTCAGGACAGGATTGGACATGGTGCACAGCTGGCTAGCTTGCTTGCACACAATCAATTAACAAACTGGTCTGAAGGAGTGCAAAGAGTATTTTATCCAGTCTATGTAAAGGAATAATTTATTCAAAATATTAAAAGATATGGCTTAATAATGATAATATATTTGCAACGAATTGCAGGGAAGAATTGCAGGAAGGTGGATATTTTCAAGGATTTGACCTTGACACCTAATTCAATGGATACGCTTCTACATTATTATTCAATTTTATTCAATGTGAACCTCTATCAAGATGGTTATCAGGTGTACTTAGTGTTGTGTTTGATCACAAAATACTGTGCAAGCTGTTGGGCAGGTTGTTGAGCATTTGATTGGATTTCAATCATGCACATCCAACTCGAATTTTGACAGCTACTACAAAAGTTTCAATAACTTTCATTATTAGATTCTGGAATGTGGAGGCTATCCTGCAGAGCATCGTAATATGCAAGGGATCTCTCATAGGACTGTTAGCAAGCTCTTCCTATTGAGTGAGCTAATTATTACTTGATGTCAGTCGACTCTATGGGATACAATCTGCTTATTCCGGTGTTTATACTGGATTAGTTTAATATGCTGAAAACATTGTTATTGCAAAAAGGAAATTCAAAGTGAATATAATTTACAAAGCATTAAACGCTATAAGTTCAGAAAACGCCAAAGAACAAAACAGAAACATAAAGAACGCAAGTTGTTATATAAAAACAGGAACGTGGTCCAAATGCTTTAATTATTCTATTTCGGTGAACACAACCTAAAACTATCTGGGCTTAAAGATCAAAATTAAAACAGTTTATGCAATGACAGACAATTTGTGGGGGTAAAAAGATATCTTGAGCACTGCCCTGTGACAAACAGGAAAGTAGAGTTATGGCTTTGATTCAAATTTATAAGCCTCTAGCTGTTCAATGCTAATATAGTCGAAATAAATATTACATCCTAATAAAAAAAATGGTCCCAAGTAAATCACTTTACTGATATGTGAGTTAGTGGTGTTCCAAGATACCTTGCTTTTTTTTGGAATAATGATAGCACTGATAATAATACCTGTTTGTTTGTGTCTGTGATTCTGTACATCATTTTCTAATCCTCTCTGACTGCAGGCATGGCGGCTGGGGACAAGAGGGCTTCTAGTGCTGTAGGTTGTTTAAGAATGAGAAAGGGACATCCTGAGTAGTTACAGGCCAGTGAGCCTAACTTCAGTGATAGACATATTATAGGAATAAATTCTGAGGGACAGTATTGATTGTCATTTAGAAAGGCAGAAATGAATCAAGAACAGTCAGCATAGTTTTTTGTGAAGGGAACATCATAGCGGATTAATTTGATTGAATTTTTGAAGGGACAACTATGAGGGTCATTGGGGGGAGTGCATCTGACGTGGTCTACAAGGATTTTAGCAAGGGTTTTGACAGGGTCCAAGTGTAGTCGGGAAAGTGTAGTCGGGCGGCACGGTAGCACAGTGGTTAGCACTGCTGCTTCACAGCTCCAGGGTCCCGGGTTCGATTCCCGGCTCGGGTCACTGTCTGTGTGGAGTTTGCACATTCTCCTCGTGTCTGCGTGGGTTTCCTCCGGGTGCTCCGGTTTCCTCCCACAGTCCAAAGATGTGCGGGTTAGGTTGATTGGCCAGGTTAAAAAAATTGCCCCTTCGAGTCCTGGGATGTGTAGGTTAGAGGGATTAGCGGGTAAATATGTGGGGGTAGGGCCTGGGTGGGATTGTGGTTGGTGCAGACTCAATGGGCCGAATGGCCTCCTTCTGCACTGTAGGGTTTCTATGAAAGTAAAAGCTCATAGGATCCCAGGGAAAGTAGCGAGTTGGATCCAAAATTGGCTCAGTGACAGCAAGCAAACAGATCGACAGGTGCGTTTTGTGAGTGGAAGGTTGTTTGTAGTTGGGTTCCACAGAGCATGTGTCCTACGTTTTGTAGTATATACCAATGCTTTAGACTATAATCTCGGGCTTACAATTAAGAAATTTGCAAATGATACAAAAATTGGTTGTGTGGTCGAGGAACAAAGTTATAGACTGCAAAAAGATATCAATGGACTGATCTGGTGGGTACATAGAATTTAATCTGAAGATGTGTAAGGTTATTGATTTGGTGAGGACAAACAAGACAAGGAGTACACAATAAATGGTAGGATATTGAGATGTATTGAGGAACAGAAGGATCCTGGAATGTATGTTCACAGATCCATGAAGGGAGCAAGATAGGTAGATAAGTTAGGTTGACTGGCCATGCTAAATTGTCCCCGAGTGTCCCAAGATGTGGAGGTTAATGGGATCAATGAGGTAACTACATGGGGTTGTGGGAATAGGGCCTGGGTAAGAAGTTCTGTCGGAGGATCAGTGTAGACTCGATAGGCTGAATGGCCACCTTCTGCACTGTAGGGATTCTATAAGATGGTTAAGAAGGCATAGAGGATGCTTTCCTTTATCAGCTAAGAACAGGGAGGTTATACTGTGACTGTATAAAATAACAGTTAGGCCACAGCTAGACTACTGTGTCGAGTTCTGCATTACAGCAAGAATGTTACATTAGACAGGATAGAGAGGAGATTTACAGTGATGTTGCCAAGATTGAAGAATTTCTGCTCTGATGAAAGAGTGGATGGGCTGGGGTGTTTTCTTTGGAACAAAAGAGGTTGAAGAGAAATTTAACTGACTTGTATAGAGTGAAGAGCAACCTGGATAGAAATCATAGGAAGGGACATTTATTGTTTAGCACAGAGGTCAATAACCAGGGAGCATGGATTTAAAATAATTGGTCGAATGATTAGCGAGGGATCGAGGAGAAACCTTTTCACCCCAAAGTGGTGGGGGCTGGAACTTACTGTTTGAATTAAAAATACTTGTACATTCGGCATGCTAGACCTGGAGCTGGAAAGTGGGATTAGGCTGGATAGCTATTTTTGGCTAGCACAGGTGTGATGGGCCGAATGGCCTGCTTATGTGCTGTGAATGTCTATGATTTTATGAGTAAACTTTCTGGATTTACTAAGATTGACACTTGAAAAGACCTGTGATTTTTTTTTTTTAAACTCAGTCTTGCCAGACACCACTTTGGTCAAAAAGAAAAAGAGTGGAGATGTGTAAAAATGTCATTCATTGCTGCTGTCAGCTACAAAACATCAGTGTGTTAAGAGCGGATTGGATGAGCTTGCCATTTCACCAGTACAAAACACTTTCAGAGCAAATGCATCTTATTATTAAATCTTGGTGAATTTCTGTACTTTCAGACGAACCAACTGCACTTTTGGGGCATAAATGATGAAAGTATAATGTGTTCCTCAGCTCCACATTAACACCACTGACATAGTGTACTTTGGAAGCATCGGCAGCTCTGTGATGAAAGCTGCCAACATATTACTGACAAGATGAGAATTGAACATTAATAGTTTAGCTTTTGAGATGGATTCCAAACATCCCTTCTTGACATTGCAAACGTTTTTTTCCTCTGGAATTTCATCTCATTTGCAGCTGGAAGAGGTTGCTGGAATCGAGGGACAAAATTTTGAATGAAACACCTCTGTACTTGCCAGCTCCAACAACTGTCTAATTGATACCGAGTACCACTGCGTTGTCCCAAGGAAGAGACCTTTGATGTCAATCTTATTTTCACACTACATAATTTGCAATCGTCAGGTATTGAAACATTAGCGAATATCCATGGACTAACATGTTTGTTACACATTCATCATCAATATGCCTGGTGACAGCGTTGGGAAGATAACAGCTCTGCAGCAGAGTACATCAAATACTCAAGTTCAGGAAAAGATTGATCACGGTTGAACATTTTAATCAGAGTGGGATAATAATCTGTTTATTTGGTGACATCACCAAATGAATTCAGCCTCATGGACCTGGGTTTAGTCTCTGAGAACTGACGAAACTCATCTGCTTTCCTGATCGTTATGATGTGGAGATGCTGGCGTTGGACTGGGGTAAACACAGTAAGAAGTCTCACGACACGAGGTTAAAGTCCACTCCTCGTCACAATGGATGTCTTGGCACTCTACACCAGCATCCCTCACAACGATGGCATTGCTGCAACTGCCTCAGTACTCAACGCCGACAACTGTCAATCTCCAGATGCAATTTTACAACTCATCCGCTTCATCCTGGACCACAATGTCTTCACCTTCAACAACCAGTTCTTCATCCAGACACACGGAACAGCCATGGGGACCAAATTCGCACCTCAATATGCCAACATCTTCATGCACAGGTTCGAACAAGACCTCTTCACCGCACAGGACCTTCAACCGATGCTATACACTAGATACATCAATGATATTTTCTTCCTTTGGACTCATGGTGAACAATCACTGAAGCAACCATATGATGACATCAACAAGTTCCATCCCACCATGAGACTCACCATGGACTACTCTCCAGAATCGGTTGCATTCTTGGATACATGCATCTTTATCAAGGACGGTCACCTCAGCACTTCACTGTACTGCAAGCCCACGGATAACCTCACGATGCTCCACTTCTCCAGCTTCTACCCTAAACACGTTAAAGAAGCCATCCCCTACGGACAAGCCCTCCGTATACACAGGATCTGCTCAGATGAGGAGGATCGCAACAGACACCTCCAGACGCTGAAAGATGCCCTCATAAGAGCAGGATATGGCGCTCGACTCATCCATCGACAGTTCCAACGCGCCACAGCGAAAAACCGCACCGACCTCAGAAGACGAACACGGGACACGGTGGACAGAGTACCCTTTGTCGTCCAGTACTTCCCCAGAGAGGAGAAGCTACAACACCTTCTCCGGAGCCTTCAACATGTCATTGATGAAGACGAACATCTCGCCAAGGCTATCCCCACAACCCCACTTCTTGCCTTCAAACAACCGCACAACCTCAAACAGACCATTGCCCACAGCAAACTACCAAGCTTTCAGGATACCAGTAACCACGACACCACACAACCCTGCCACAGCAACCTCTGCAAGACGTGCCGGATCATCGACATGGATGCCATCATCTCACGTGAGAATACTATCCACCAGTGTAAATTTGCTTCTGATGTTTTAACAATCGCTGAAACTTGGAAAATAATTTCCTGAATTAACTGATTTAGTATAGACATGAATATTGACTCCTGATCTTGGACCAGAATTTGGAAAAATCAGCCAATTCACAAAACACTTTGGGTGAGGATTGGGCTTGGCTGTGATGTTAATGCTTACAGTTCAGACCCATTTATGAATTCTGGTGGGATACCAACATCTTCCAGGGCTGATTTCAATTTCAACAGCAGCACAAAGTAGCCATTAGCTAATTTCATAGAATAGAATCCCTACAGTGCAGACCCACTTAGATCTTGTCTGAGTACATACACTTGCAACTCGGCCAACGTTGTCTACCTGAAATGCTGCAGGAAAGTATGTCCTGAGGCATGGTACATTGAGGAGACCATGCAGACGCTACGACAACGGATGAATGAACACCGCTCGACAATCACCAGGCAAGAGTGTTCTCTTCCTGTTGGGGAGCACTTTCAGCGGTCACGGGCATTCGGCCTCTGATCTTCGGGTAAGCGTTCTCTAAGGCGGCCTTCATGACACACAACAGCGCAGAGTCGCTGAGCAAAGACTGATAGCCAAGTTCCGCACACATGAGGACAGCCTGAACCGGGATCTTGGGTTCATGTCATACAATCTGTAACCCCCATGACTTGCCTGGGCTTGCAAAATCTCACTAACTGTCCTGGCTGGAGACAATACACATCTCTTTAACCTGTGCTTCACCCTCTCTCCACTCACATTGTCTGTACCTTTAAGACTTGATTACCTGTAAAGACTCGCATTCCAACCATTATTTTGTAAATTGAGTTTGTGTCTTTATATGCCCTGTTTGTGAACTGAAATCCCACTCACCTGAAGAAGGAGCAGCGCTCCGAAAGCTTGTGGCTTTTGCTACCAAATAAACCTGTTGGACTTTAACCTGGTGTTGTGAGACTTCTTCCTGATAGTTACCAGAGGGATCAAATCCAACCTCATCATCAGCGCCAGGAGTGTAACACCCACTCAACACCCTGTCCAGTATCAAATTATACACAACAGGGCAGGCAAACCATTGGTATTTACAATTGCCAATGCATCATGTCGAAATAGAAAACATTCATTTTATTTTTCTACCCTGTTCTTGATCCATTCGCTGCACAAAATAAATAGATTTATGTCAACCGTATGATAGGGTGGTAACTCACAACCCTGGAAAATAAAAAAAATGTTAATGTGAACATCGAAAGTTAAAGTAGCACCAGTAGTTGTGTGTATTGGAGCAGTTTTCTTTAAACTTTACGCTCTCTATGTATTGGTTCCAAACACCCTTTCATTGAAAGGATTGTTATTACTTAGAAAGATTACAATGAAAATTCACAAGACTACTTTTAACAATGCAAGTTTATAGTCGTAAGGAATAGGTTGAAAAATTGTGATTTTTCTACTGGAACAAAGAAGGTTAAAGGGACTTGAGAGATTTTCACAATTGTAATAAGTTTTGAGGGGTAAATATTGTTCCCACTGGCGAGTGAGCAATAACTGGGCAGCAGTTGTCACTAGAAGAATGAAGGAGGAAGTTAAAAACAATACTTCCACACAGCATTAATACAAAATGTAATGCTTGACCACAAGTTTCTGTGGAGATAGAGGCTATAAAAGTTCATTTAAAAAATACAAAGTATTTCAAAAGGAAATATTTAAAAAGAATCAGGAGCAGGACGAAGAAACATAATCAGACCACCTAACTGAAGTGTGAGGATTTGCACTATTGGGTCAGGCTGCTGTAAAATGTGTAATTCAGAGAGTGCATGGCTGTATTAGTCCTAGCAACTGTAGACACTCTGCTGTTACAGCCTCTTGGTCATATTCGGCAAGGATGGAGGCAGCCACATGGTAATAGAATTCCTACAGTGCAGAAAGAGGCTATTCAGCCCATCAAGTCTGCACCGACTCTTTGACAGAGTATCTTACTCAGGCCCACTCCTCACCCTATGCCAACCCCACGCATTTACCCCGCTAATCCTCCTAATCTACAAATCTTGGGACACTAAGGGGCAATTTAAAGTTTTTTTATTAATCACAAGTAAGGCTTACATTAACACTGCAATGAAGTCACTGTGAAATTCCACTAGTTGCCACACTCCGACGCCTGTTCAGGTCAATGCACCCAATTTAGCATGGCCAATCCACCCAACCTGCACATCTTTGGAGTGTGGGAGGAAACCAGAGCACCCGGAGGAAACCCACACAGACACGGGAGAATGTGCAAACTCCACACAGACAGTCACCCAAGGCTGGAATTGAACCTGAGTGCCTGGTGCTGGGAGGCGGCAGTGCTAACCATTGTGCCACCATGATACAAGGCCAGAGGATTGCATTTCAAGAAAAAAACATCTGGATTTAGATTAACTTGGTCTAACAGATAAAGATATTGCACGATTTGGGCTGCGTATTACTGTTCATGAATGTTTAAGTTCGTAAATCCGTACCGACTCAGTTGATCTCAGCCAATAGTTATTGGAGTATGACAATTGGCCTTGCAACCCCGAGGTGGGGAGAATGATTGATCCTTTCTCCTTGTAAGAATTTACCTGGCTCCATCTCAATGCTGCTCCTTCACCAGGGATTGCATCTTAATGTGGTGGGAAAGCTTGAATGGTGCAGTGACCCTTGGAATTAAGTCAGCATGATTCTTGTTCTCGGTGGGGTGTCCCAAGTTGGACAGGTAAAAGATGGAAACTAGACCAAAGGCAATTCATTGGACATGGGAGGGAGGAGAGGGGCAGGGTTGCAAATCAGGCTATTGTCTTGTACACATAACAATACCTTGTGTTATCGAAACAACCTGAAGAAAAGTCTGCTGCAGGATTGAAAATATAAACATCAACTGCAAAGAGCCACCATCTACTGTATAAAAGACTGGATGATACACCGATTGAAGGCAAATATATTACTCTAAGGATAGCCATGAAAAGAATATGTGACCTCAAGTGCCACAGACACAGCAGCCTGTAACTAACAATGCTACTCCATGGTGGCAAGGAATTTAGCATCTTGGAGATGCCTGTAAGGAGTGAAAATAAAAAAAGCTTATTCCTGACTTCTGGGTTGTGCACAAGCGATTTCAAAAATTTTATTAATGTCACAAGTAAGCTTGCATTAACAATACAATGAAGTTACTGTGAAAATCCCCTAATCGCCACACTTCGGCGCCTGTTCCGCTCAACATACCTAACTAGCACGTCTTTCAGACTGTGGGAGGAAACCAGAGACCCAGAGGAAACCCACGCAGACATGGGGAGAACGTGCAGACTCTGTACAGACAATGACCCAAGCCGGGAATCGAACCCGGGTCCCTGTGAAGGAGCAGTGCTAACCACTGTGCCACCCAAGTGTGGATGTGAAGATCAGGATTCCATGTCGTATGGCTGGTCACCTGTCTTGCACTTAATATCTGGGTTAAACGAAAGCATGCGGGGTACAGTGAAAGCAATTCCAATGCTAACATATCAGCTTCAGTACAGGTGGGGAGAAGACTGGAAGAAAAAAATAACATACATTTGTGTGGCGAAACTCTCACCTGCAGCTCAGGAACCATTCCAAGGCTGCCAAGACTCCACAACAGACTTTCACCAGAACAGCTCGTTACTGCAGTGCTTCACTATACTAATTTATTTGTCTATAAAGGGGTAAAAGGGTAAAGTGCAAATTACATTCAGCTGTGATTGTTCTGTCATATTCTGTATTTTAATCTCACAGCCAAGTCCCAATCATCCAATCTACTACAGCAACTAATTCATTTTGTTCTGGCTTCACTTATAATGTCTCAATTAAAATGCAGCTGTTCAGTCGTTTCACCATCCACTATTGCAGATCACTTCAGGCATGACTTCTAAAAGACTACACAGATACTAATTATATATGCACCTAGTTACATCCAGCTCACCTCTCTGACATCACTCACTTCCTCTACCATGATTAACTACATAGAAATCGAAGGAGCAGAGTATTTCAGTGCATGTACCAGTCATGCCATGATGCAAGTAAACCATCTGGAGAGATTTCTGGATCAGTTCACACAAGAGCGGAACTGAATGCATTTTCTGCTTTGTTCATTTACAATTTTAAGTACCAAGTTTAGGGATTTTGTATAATTATAAACAAAACCCAGGAGGTTTCATAAATTATCTCTGCAAAGCTTGAAGCAAACTGCTTCCAGAGGACACAAGGATAATTGTTTGCTTGTGTTCGGTGTTTTCAGTCAGTGAAACACTTTACTTGAATTATTTCTTTCCTTTTTGTTTCTCATTTTGAGGTCTTGCTCTCACTGGGTTGACCACTGGGTTGCTGACAGGACACAAAACTCCCAAACATCCAAGTCAAATTTTCAGCATTCGAGGAAGACCTGAATGAAGTGCCAGGTTTGAATCCACAATTAGAAAGTTGCTTTTACCGTATGTGTTGTGCTAGCAATGCGAGTTCTTCGTTGCCCAGATCTTGAGCAGCTGAATACAACCTGAAGGCAAAATTACTCTTTTATTTAAAATAACAAGGTCTTCTTGACCACCAGTGTTGCAAAACTCATTAAACTTACTTTTGGCATTGTGGTTGTTTTATGGGCCTGCAGCACAGGAAACGAATAGCACGAGCAACTTGTTTCCTTTTTAAAAACGGCTTTCGGTTTCAATTCAAACAAGAAGACAATCAGAGGGAATACACAGCTGTTTACTTGAAAACTCCAGGTTTGGCGAAAGGACAGGAGAAAGGATAACGACACAAGTCAGATGTTTTTATGTATATGATCGCTCACTGTCTCACTAGCAAGATTAGGGAGTCGGGGGTGATAGGAGTGGATAAGGGAGGATGCAGAAATCAAAAGGACAGTTTCATTCATTTAACAGCAACAGACCAAAGCCTGACTAATGGTCAAGTGTCTGTCTTCTCCATCATTCAAAAGTGAACTGGACGTCTGGTGGGAGAAAATTTGTAGGGCTATGGGCAAAGAGGAGTGGGGCTAGCTGATTTGTTCTTGAAGACAGCCTGCACAGACACAAATGACAGAACCACCTCCTTCTGTGCAATAACCATTCTTTGATTTTACGATAAACATAGGGCTTGATGTAGAGGGTCAGAGATAAGGAGGCCCAGTGAAAGAATAATGACCGCAAAGAGACTGAAAAAAACCCCACGGCCAGTAAGGGATAAAATACTCTGCAATTCCCCTCCAACCTCTGACGAAATGAGGGAGCAGGTGCATGGACACCACTGTTTCGCAATCCAACCTAAACAAACAATCACTAAGGATAAAACACAGGTTTTTTTTTACAAGATTCATATTTGCAAGTGAAAATAAAGTCAGTACTTTATCTTTGTCTCGCTTTCAGAAAGAGTGCTTTGATCAAATTACCTTTGCTAAATCCAAAAGCAGTAAGATTGACAATGAGTTAGCAATAAAAAGCACCTTCCTCTCACAAGACAAACAACAATCAACATCTCTCAGTTTAAATACAATGCACCAAATACTTGAATTCCCAATGTCACAGCTTCAGTGGCAGCCTATGATCAAGAAGCGATCTTGAATAAAGGTAAAAGGCAGATGGCATTATAAAAGTAGATGCTAATCTTTAAAAAAAGGCTAACCACATCTTGGAATGATAATTTCCAGCTTACATGGCTGAAAACCATGCTGTCCAAGCCAGGCTACACATGAGCACTCAGCATACAACTCAGTTGATTACTTTTCTTCAATTTGCTTTGATGGAGCGCCTGTTATGACAAATTGAGCATTAGAAAGTTTTCCAGTTTTATATATATCACAGAAAGGCAGAATACCAGCAATTCAACATCAGAAATTCTTGAGATGCCAAATTCCTGATGTCAGCCATGTCACTCTAAGGATGCACAAAAACTGAAAATAGTCAGTATGAGAATGAGGAGACAGGTTTGAAGGAATTCCTTTTCTCAGAATTGCTGGAACAACAAGCAAGCAGATCAGGTGCCAGTGGCCCTGCATTCTGGTGGAAGGTGAGAAAAAATAATCAGGTTGTTATAGAAGGTACAGATCGCAACCTTTTAGTATATTTGTTATCTCTGCATCTCTCCCCTTGCTTTGTTCCTTTAAAATACAGCTCAATCAATCATATTTTTCAGTACTAATGAAAGGTCCATTGCCGAGATGTTAACTTGTCTACTGATGTCTCTGAAGATGCAGTCTTGACTGTGAATGTTTCTGACATTTTCTGTTTTAGCCGGGGAAATTGAATGACTGTCAAAAAGCCCAGGTGAAGAGCTCGCACAATTAATGGACTAAATAACCTGTGTGTGTCATGGCACAGTAGTTAGCACTGCTGCCTCACAGCGCCAGGGACCCAAGTTCAATTCCAGCCTGGGATGAATGCATGGAGATTGCACGTTCTCCCCGTGTCTGCGTGGGTTTTCTCATGGTGCTCTGGTTTCCTCCCACAATCCAAAGATGTGCGGGTTAGGTTGATTAGCCATGCTGAATTGCCCCTTAGTGTCAGGGAGATTAGCAAGGTAAATACAGGGATAGGACTCAGTTGGGATTATTGTTGGTGTAGGCTCGATGGGCTGAATGGCCTCTTTCTATACTGTCGGGATTCTATGATTCTAACTTCTGTCCTAAACGACACACATACGGAACAGACTTTGCTTTAACATTACATCCCATGTACAACAGTGGAGTACACCCTCACTATTCTCACTGGAATGTCAGTGTAGATCAGAGTTTCAAATGTATTTTGTATGCTGAGCCAGAATTCTCAATGTGGCATTGGTGAGAGCCATATTCAGCAACAGTCATGTGGGCACTCGTGTCGCAATTGATATGCATTTTATCTCTTTTTAGGGTGCCTGGGTGCAAAATCTTGGCACCAAGTCCTCTGCCTGATTCTCAACTTTGGCAGCATTGGAAGCAGCTGGGGAAAAGGTAGCGAAAAATTTTGTTTGTTATTAAATGCCTCCTTCTGTGCTGTCAGCTCCCAAGCACTATGGTAGTTTTCAACATTCAATCTTCCGTCAACCTCCTCAGTTTCATCTCAACAACGATAGCTTTTATTTAAATGCAATAAAACATCCCCAGGCACTTCCCAGGAGCTGACAAAGTGCGACACCGAACCACACAGAAGGAGACATTAGGGCAGGCAACCAAAATTGGTCAATAATAATCACCTCACAGAATTCAGCGGCCATGCAGCAGGCACTAATTTGATCCTAAACATCAGGTAAGCGCTGTCTTGAGGAGCCTCTATTGTAAATCCTCAGGCCAAATCTCAGAGGAGCTATGGGATACAATTTCTGCCTCAAGTTTGAATTTCCACCCCATTGAAGAATTTAGTAAATAGTTTTTCCAAGAAGGGCTCCTTCAAAATAAAGCTTTGAGGACACAGTTATTTCATGGGCTATCACACAGCCTGAATGCATAATCACATGGCAAGAATTAAGAAATACTATTGTTGCTTTCTAAATGATGGTGTCAATTCAAAGATTTATCTTTATGCGACCCTAACCCTAACTCTTTGTCCTCATCATATTTCTCAGCAATGAACAGCACAGTTTAAGGTGCGAGAAAATAAAATTGACAACACATGCCATTGACACAGCTCAACAATTATTTTTGCTTTTGTAACAAAGTCTCTGAAGCTGGAAGCAATTATTTATTTTCAAGTCAATTGATAGCATGGATATGGTGGTGGTAAAATAAAGTCTTAATTACTAAATTAAAGCATTGAATTGTTTAGAGTTATCATCACCATCTGTGAAGTAAAATGGTGGAAATAAAATCATGTCAATGGATGTAGATACGAAGACATCTGCCTGCACAGGAGTTAGAGATTACTGAAATTCCAGTACTGGGACAGTCTTTTCCTACAATTCCATCTTTCTTCCTCTTGCTCACGCCTGACTTCACCACAACATAGAAACATAGAAGACAGGAGCAGGAGGAGGCCATTTGGCCCTTTGAGCCTGCTCTGCCATTCATGGCTGATCATCCAACTCAATAGCCTAATTTTGCTTTTCCCCCAGAACCTTTGATCCCATTCGCCCCAAGTGCTATATCCAGCTGCCTCTTGAATACATTCAATGTTTTGGCATCAACTACTTCCTGTGGTAATGAATTCCACAGGCTCACCATTCTTTGGATGAAGAAATGTCTCCTCACCTCCATCCTAAATGGTCTACGCTGAATCCTCAGACTGTGACCCCTGGTTCTGGACTCCCCCACCATCGAGAATATCCTCCCTGCATCTACCCTGCCTAGTCCTGTTAGAATTTTGTAAATCTCTGAGATAATAACGAAAACAACAACAGCTTTATCTCAAGGTGCTTCACAGGAATGGTCTTCAAAAAACATTGACTCCAGCCACAAGGAGATATTAGTGCAGAAGACTACAAGCTTGGTCAAAGGGGCAGGTTTCAAGCGACATCCTAAAGGAAGAAAGGGTGGGAGAGGCTTTTTGAGCAAGAATTCTCAAACTCTGGGCTCAGTCAGCTGAAGGCATGGCCACCAACAGCAAAGCAATTAAAACTGGGGGAAGTTCAAGAGGCCAAAATTAGTAAAGCACAAATATCTCAGACAGTTGTGGAACTGGAAGAGATTACAGATAATGGAGGATGAGAAGTTTAAAATTGAGGTGCTGCTTAACTGGGAGTCAATGTATGTCAGCGAGCAATGGAGTATGTGAGACTGGGGCTTTGTACACGTTAGGGCATGGTAGGAGAGCTTTCAGTTACCTCAAGGAGAGTAGAAATGTAAATGTGGGAGGGTTGTCAGGAATAGTCATCCAGAGGAAAAAAAGGATGGATGAGGCTTTCAATAGCAGGCGAGCTGAGGTAGGGCAGAGTAGAGCCATATCACAGAGGTGGATAGGCCAATATTATAAATGGTGTGGTAATAATAATTTTGTTGCAACTAAGTACTCATCAGTAAACCAGCTTTTTGTTCAAACTACTGAGTACAATTTCAGCATTCTGTGTATTAATTATTTGTTGAGGTTTCTGCTTCTAGATCTCTTTCTGGATTCTGCAAGAGTGGGCTTATTGGGTTACTAGGCTCAAGTTACATCTGCTCCACCTATTGTAGATAGTCTTACTTTACAACCTCACCCTTTTCTTACCCTCTAAATCAAACAAAAATGGCAAGTAGTTGGGAGAGTAGTGTGATGCCATCCCAACATTCTATACAATATCTTGCTATTTAGCTGTACTGTGGGATGCAGATCTTTAGCACTTACCCCCAAAACAATTTACACCTGGATCTAACTAGTCAACAGCGCAGGACGAAGGTAACTTGCTTTTCTGATGCACATTGACATGAACAAGATATTGAAAATCAAACCCATTCATCATATTACACTTTTGAAAAAGAAATGCAATCCATTTTGCTAGTATTCCAAACATTTAAAAATGAAATACAAAAAGGTTTGAGAGGCTCTTTACAAATAACTACGAATACATTGGTCAAAATGAACCACTCAGGAAGTAGAATCTCACTTTACTGTAACAAAGATAAAGTAACACATTACTGTGACAGAAGGCACCAGTGGTACCTGGCTAGCATCTTTACTGGGCATTTTGTAATCTATTGCAATGCTTCTATATGCATTAAACCCAAGTTATTCTGCTAACTGCATTTTTTTGGTCTGTCGTGATCAACATAAAACAAAGACAATTGCAATCAATTGGCATTCAAATTATTTTCAGGGCAACATTATTGCTGGGAGAAGTAGTTAAGCCGAAAGTTACAATCTCTCTGCATGTCCCTCTGTCTTAAAATCTGACCGACTGTTTTATGTATATATAAATAAATGCATCTATCTGCTGCGAAGGGCTCATCTGTGGAGCCCAGGAGCTGTACATTGTAACAAGGCATTTTCAGAGTTGATGTGCTCCAATGATGAACAGGCTCCATGGGGATTTCCCCGCATTATGCTGGCCACCGCTGTATTTTATAGCATTCAACTTTATTAAGAGGCGTCACGGCCTATTATTTTGGGACTTGTCCCTGCTGAGCTTTATAGCAAAACTCAGCAGGGGCAGATTACTTACAATTAAATATCTATCCTTACACCATTTCTCCAAGAGGCGCCTTTTGTTTTAGGCAGCGTAAATGACATTGCAGAATTGGCTAGCAATCAGCACACGAGAAAATGTGTCTATCACCACCGCCTTTGAGATGGATTTCAGCTGGTTTTGATAGGAATGTAGCCTGCTAATGCAGAAGGAAATTGGATGAACTCATGCATTTTTGACATTGACCTCAGGGGAGAGGAAGAGGTGAACTCTGCAGATGAGTAGCCTCAAAGCTTTGTTTTGCTGCATCATAATTAGGACACAATTTGCACCTTTTCATTATTCTCCTGACTCAAAGGTTCCTTCCTGCTCTACACTTAGTAAGAATTCATATTATCAAATGCTAATTACAAAACAAGTATTTCTGCTTGACTTTCCTCAACAAGCAGAAAGAAAAATTACACTGATCAAGGGGAGGATTGATGTAGAAGCAGCGATTCTTTGTTGAATTCTTCCACATGGCATTCTTTATCAAACTGTCAGATCCTCAGGCACTTCTGAAAAAAAAGGGAATGCTTCAAATTTGACTGTTTCCTCCTTTTAAAAGCCTGGAGCATTTCTGTCAAAACACTTTTATTTGGGTTACTTGAAAAATAATCTAAATGCCTACAGGTTACAAAAGTCTAATCTTTAATATGCCATGCAGTCAACTTTTCATCAGCTTTCAGTTTCTGCGTCGTATCACGAGAAAATGCTCGGAGCAAACCTGCAGATCCGGAAGAAGCAAGACTTACATTTTCTTCAACATTGACCTGTCAGCAGTGTTTAATGTAACCTAAATGTGACCGACTCAAAAGCCAGCAAGATTCGTCAGGTGAAGATCCAGCTAATCTCTCGTAATGAAAAATGCTGGAAACTTGATTGTTGTCCTCGTGCACTTTGGAATGAACTTTCCGGAGTGTTTATTCTCCTTCACGATTCCTCATCTGGCATTTACCCAAGATCATTCAAGTCACCTGGGGCACAAGAGGGGAAAATCCTCCTCCCATAAGGCAGGGAAGGCTTCTTTCACAAGCACTCAAGCTGACCGAGTTGAGAGCTTCATTTGCAGAGATTTCAGAAACTGGCTATTAGCTGATTTCTCAGTGAACAAGTACATCCCAGTACTGTTCAATCAGGCAAGTTAGCAAATGCAAACAAAAATTCTTGAGAATTAAACACAATTATTCACCTGAAGTCACATCAGTCTGGCCAGTCTCTTTCTCTCTTAATGAATTATAGTGGTGCTGCTCTGATGATAAAACTCATCCGTGTGAACTTGACTCAGTTGTCAACACTGTCTCCTTTAAGTGATTTGTGGGTTCAAGCCTCATTCCTGCACTTGAAGCATGTAATCTGCATTGACACTTCAGTGAAGTATTTGAGGGAATTCTGCATTGTTTAAGGACTAGCCTTCCAACCAGTGTTTAAACTGAAGCTCTGTTTGCCTTCTCAAGAGGACAGCAACAGATCCTTTGGCACTTTCTGAACAAGGGCAGTTCTCTCTGTGCTTCGGCAAACAGCAGATTAACTTGTCATTCATCTCATCGCTATTTCTGGAAAATTGTGATCACCTTGGCTGCCACTCAATGACTGCAACTGGAAAGTTATTCTTGATACGTGACGTAGAAAGGCCATTCTTGGATTTGTGATGCTAAATTACACAAATGCAGGTTCCTCCTTTCTATTATTATGACATAATCTGCTTACAGAATGCCAGAGGTGTTCTGAGTTAACCAAGTTACAACTCGGAAAGCTTCTCAAACTCTTCCCCTCTGCAGGTATCATTCAATCTCATTTAATTCGCCTCCTCTTCACACTTAATCCTTCTCCTTAGCAAGTGTACATTATTCTGTAGATGGCTACCAATTCCAGCTCAAAAGATCAACTGTTGTTGGCCTATTTCCTCAGCTGACAGTGCCCAGTCAGAGGTTCAAGCAGGAGAAGCACTTTGGTTCATCTAGCCCACTAAACCACAGGATACCTGGGTGCTTTTCGAGCAATCCTAAATTTCATTTGTTGACAAGAACCCAATCAGTATCTATTATTCTTTTTGTGCTAAATGATTGGAATGGGTTTTAACTGAACAATATAAAGGACTCATTGCAATGACATCTGTTGTGTGTACATATCTGCGATGCAGCAAAATCATTTTGATCATTCATTTTTGAGATCGTAGCGGGGATTGGAGAAAGTGCTGGAACTGAGAGAGAGAGAGAGAGAGAGAGAGAGGCAGAGGGACAAAGAGAGGCAGAGGGACAAAGAAAGGGGATGAGGGGAGCGATGTCTTGGTGCCTAAATTTGCAGATGAGTTTGTATTCACTGCTCACAATGTATTCTCTTCTACATTGGGGAGACTGGGTGATTTCTTTGCAGAGGATCTTCACTCGGTTTACAAGCATGACCCTGACTTTCCTGTTGCTTGCCAATTCAATTCACCGTCTTGCTTTCAGACCGACACTTCACCTTTGACCTGCTGCAATATTCCATCAAATCCAATGCAAAGTGAAGGAACAGCACCCCATGACTAGGCACTTAACAGCCTTCTGGACTTAACATCAAGTTCATCAACTTGAAACTATGAACTCTCTCCTTCATTTCATCATTTTTCTGTTCTTTCTTTTTTCCTCAGGCTCCTTCCCCCACAGGGCCAGCCTGTAACCTCTTATGTTTTGCTTTCAGAGATCACTGATCCTTGTTCTGCCATTTCACCTTTAGGCCGGTATTAGCTCATGCTTTAACACCATCATTAACACTCCTTTTGTTTTATGTCCATGACATCTTTGTCAAATCTCTCGAGTTCCCACCTATCTCTGACCTTCTATTTTGTTCCACCTCTTCCACAGTATAAAATTCATCACATTTGGGGCGGCCCGGTAGCACAGTGGTTAGCACTGCTGCTTCACAGCTCCAGGGACCTGGGTTCGAATCCCGGCTCGGGTCGCTGTCTGTGTGGAGTTTGCACATTCTCCCCGTGTCAGCGTGGGTTTCCTCCAGGTGCTCCGGTTTCCTCCCACAGTCCAAAGATGTGCGGGTTAGGTTGATTGGCCATTCTAAATTGCCCCTTAGTGTCCTGGGATGCATAGGTTAGAGGGGTTAGTGGGTAAATATGTCGGGATATGTGGATAGGGCCTGGGTGGGATTGTGGTTGGTGCAGACTCGATGGGCCGAATGGCTTCTTTCTGCACTGTAGGATTCTATGATTTCTAGCCCTCTTTGAATTCTGAAGAATCACACGGACTCGAAACGTTAATGCTGTTTCTCTCTCCACACATGCTGCTGGACCTCCTGAGCTTTATAAAAAAAAAAAAATTCTGTTTTTACTTCAGATTTCCAGCATCTGCAGTATTTTGCATTGATTATATTTTGTTATCTTGGGCTAGAACTCAGAAAATATCAAAGATAGCTATTGTTTGCTATTAACAATACTGCATTTTAAATAAATGAATAAATAGCAAATTCAAAGATATCAAGACAAATGTAGCCTTTTAATTTATGATCTCCATATAGATAGATAACTTTACAAAAAATGATTTGATCTTCCAGTTAATAGCTGAAAGAACGACATGGCAAGATTTTATGGCTTAAAACTTGCATTGTAACAAATGAACCAAAAAGACACTATTGACCAAACCCTTTTAAAAATTTGTACTTTAAACTACAGAAAAGGAACATTCCCCTTTTATTCTCATCACATGTTGTGCTGCACAGAAACACATTAACCTTGCATCAAAGTAGAAATGCTGATTAGTTATTCTTGACCTCAACACTTCTTCATCTTCGAAGTAAATGGATAGCTTACAGCACAATTGATTACAACCCAATATTTTCAACACCTTCCTTGGGACCTTGGGGCATCTGTGAACTCAGACTGCTGTCATTGTCTCCAACTGCAAAGAACTTACACCCAGTAACACAATCTAGGCCTTCATTTGCTCTTTGACTGCCCCAGCCTGGTTGTCAAGCAAACCTCAGAACAGCTCACATGACCCCCTTCATTTTACCTTAAATTTAAAGACACAGCCACTAAATATAATAATGGCATAAACCTCATAATGATGACAAAGGTAAAAATCAACTTTAATATTAACACCACACACATTCATGAGGCGAAACCTCGATTTCTCTTTAGATTTAAAACCTAGACACTGCCTTATGTAAATTGCTGATACGTAAAATGACTCTCAGCTACATTATATGATTGTGAGAAATGTGACATATCTAACATATGCACACGTGTTGAATTTATTTGTGCTAACATGTACCCAAAAGTAGCTATCTGCTACTAACAGGGTTGCTTGTTCAAGTAAAGTGACATATCTGACATACATTGCTATTTCAATTGCATTGAAACACTCAGGCTGTGAGCCTGTTTGACATGCAGTACAAGAAAGACAGCCACTACCAGTGTAATGTCCCATGCTTTAGAGAAGCCTGCACGCTAACATAAATCTTGTCATGTCAGGAGCAAGGAAAAAATTCAAGTCAGAGAAAGGGGATAGACAGATATATCACCCAGAGCTGAGAGCACCAAATGCTGATGGCCCTTGACAGCAGAGGCTTTGGTGTGTTTAACTGCAGAGACCTGTCACTAAGGCGTGCCATAGTCAAAGGTATCTTAATACCGCAGTGACATCCTGCCCCATGGGTCTGATTTTCTGTGGATGTGTCATTAATTGCCAACCAATGGAAGCTACATGTTTATCACTGTCTGTAATGCTGCCTTGTCAATCTGCATTCCAAGTTGTGTGTCACAGAAGGGTTCAAACATTGGAAGAGACATTCTAGACAGATACACAGTAATTTCTCCAGCCCAAGTTAATGTCTAAATAAATCGGGCTTTCTTGGGTTATTACACGATAGCAAATTGCTACGACTGGATTTTAAATTTCAAAAGAGAAAAGGGAAGAAGAGTTAATGTGGGGCTAGCAGTTTGAATACAAAGTGAAGCATTCTTTACATTATCCCAACAGCTGCTGACTAGAGGACTCGATACAACACAGGGCTCAGCTTCTAGTCCTCATTTGAACTCAGGAGCAAGTGCAAGTTACTTGTTTACCACATTGCTTGTTTTCCTTTGTTTTTTCTTTCAGGATATTATTGCTAATGTTTTAATGGAGGGAGTCAGTGTTTTTCAAACTCTAAAAATAGTCCAAGAAACAGAACGAGCATTTGAAAGCTATTTTCTGTGCACTCTTGTGCCTTCTCTATAATTTCAGTAGGCCAAAGCAATTTGTGATCTAATTGATGTACTTGCATTAAATAATATTTTGTTGCATTATCTTCATGTGCTCAACAGTGCAAGTTCAGCTAACTAAAGTTTTGCAACTTCTTACTACTTATACTTTTGTCTTTTGTTCTCAGTACTGGAAAACTGAATTGAGTTCTTCGACCAATAGCCAGCCATAAATTATCAGTTTATTTACTCTTCACTGCTATCATAGATTTTACATGCAGTTTTACAATCAAACTTGGCAGCAAGGGCTGACCAATCATAAATTGATCCTGAATAGTTTTCTCCTCATGCTGTAGCACACTCAAGTGTGTGTCAAGAGGCCGACATGACTGCTTCTGTCACTCGTATGATTTTATGCTAGTTTTGCCAATTGTAACACTCAGGGCTGAATTTGATATAATTTATTATTCAGATGCGAGTACTGCAGGCAAGGAGTACTTATTAACAACTCTGAGTTGTCCTCAGGGAATTAATATTGTGCAGGACTGGAGCCATTTAGTGGGTCTGACCAGGTAGGGATTGCACCTTCTATATTCCAGGATTGTTACAATGCAAAAGGAGACCAGTTAGCCCACAGTGTCTGCACTGGCTCTCCAAATGAGAAATTTAGCTCATGGCATTTCCCCACCTTATCCCCTGAACCATGCACATTCCTCATTTTCAGATAACAGTCTGATTCCCTTTTTAATGCTGTGATTAATACTGCCTTTACCACACTAAGGCAGTGCGTTCCACACCATAACCACTCTTGAAGGGAGTCAGTGAAACAATTGACAGACAATTAAATGCCAACCGAGTTACGTTAAAAACCAAGCTGAAATTTCAGTTCAGTATAAAGCACAACTTCTGAGCTGCTTACTTCTACGATGTTATCTTTTTGTGACAAGATGTTATATGGATAAATTGGCAATTTGTGCGTTAGATCGAGGTGCTGAGGTCAACAACAAGAAGAGGGAAAAAAAGATGATAAGACCAAGAGGCAGGAGAAGGAAAATTCAGCAGGTGGGTAAACTGCTAATTGAGCTTTTGGGCTTAACTTTCCGTTCGTTTTCTGAACTGCTCTCGTCTACAATGATGTTAAAGAGGGGAGAAAGAAACTGATAAAAGGAACTGCTTTTATGCTGCCACTTCAGGTCATCTACTGCCATCTTGAGAATCGACTGTTGCAGTGCTCTTTGACTGTCCTCACCACTTCCAGCTATTTTGAAATCACTCCATGGATGTCCTCTCCATCTCAATAATCTCCTCCACCGAACCTCCAAAATCTCTGCCATCCTGCAATGTGCAACCCTAATTTTAATCTCTCCACCTTTGGCAGCTCTACTAATGGCTGCCTAGGTCCTAACCTCCAAAATTCCTTCCCTAAGCTTCTCTGCTGCTCTCTCTTGTCCTTTACACGCCCTTAAAATCAAACTTTGACAACGTGTGTCACCGGCCTAATTATCTTGCCATATTGCTCAGTGTCAAATTTTGTTTGATCATGTTCCTGCAAAATGCCTTTGGATGTTTCTCTGTGTTAAAGGCACAACATGTTCCTGGTGCTGCCCTGGGGAAAGAGTAAGAGGGCTGATGGCAGGTTCGGTGCGTCGAGTTTAAAATATATAAACTCTTAGCCAATGCTCTAAAATTTGCACCTCTAAGAATGACTGACCATTCATTATAACAACTATAGCTGCAGTAAGATCAATTAACCCGACAAAGACCAAGTGTTTCTGATGTCTTTGATTGGGCTGCTTCATCAAATTAGCTACCATTGCTGAATTTAACAAAGAATTTCAAAAATTAAAATTAACATAAGAAAGAAATGGAAAAAACGGTGTTGAAGCGACTGTTTGATCATTTGAAAGTGGAACTGAAGGTTCCCTCTCTACATTTTCACCGAAAAGTTTTGGAAAGATTAGAGACGTGGATATGAGATTGAGTCAATATAAAAAATAATCAAAAGCCTGTCAACTCCACTCTTCACTGAAAGATCTCAAGGCAGTTTCATATCTATCAGTTTTCCTTGATTTCACTTTAGAGACCTTGAACACTCGCTATTTTACACTTAGTGCTTAGAACCCATCTCTGCATTGGTTCGACTGTAAGCTCTACTATATAACAAGACCAGATGTGCATAGGTGCAGCACCACTATTGCAGATTTATTTAGTGGAACCACTGGCCTGGACTCCTGGATCAAATCGAGATAGTGCTGGAGTGTGATGACTTTTTGCGAGCTGCCCCCAGCATACCCTCTAATCCTATCTTTTACTCTGGTTCTATGCTTTTAAAATTCTACTCTAACTCTGTTCTTTGAAAGGAGAGGGTACAGAATGTAACAAAGAAAATTACAACACAGGAACAGGCCCTTCAGCCCTCCAAGCCTGCACCGACCATGCTGCCCGACTGAACTAAAACCTCCTACTCTTCTGGGGACCATATCCCTCTATTCCCATCCCCTCCCCTATGCATGGTATGCTTTGTCTGTGTAGCACGCAAGAAACAATACTTTTCACTGTATACTGATACATGTGACAAGAATAAATCAAATCAAATCAAAAGCAAACTTGCCTTTCTCTGGAATTCTTCAAGTGTCGGGGCATTACACAAACCACTCAACTGTTATTCCTAACGGATAAATGCGGCTTCATAAAGAATTACAGTTGCTATATTTTACCTTGTTGCAATTTGGGAGCTGTTTTTTGTTTAACTTAATTAAGAGGGCTGTCATCCATATAATTAATGACTTTTCTTCCACAAGGCAATATTTTTGGTTACATGAATTTAATTTTCATACTAGCCCACAAAAAGGAAAATGGTCTGTAGTGTGAGGTTTGCAATACGGAGGTCTAGTATCATGTCCAGTTTTCATATGACAACTTGGGAGGGGTGGGTGAGGAGAGGGGAGCAATAGGTTTCAGCTACAACTGCACCCTGCATACGGCTGGAATATTATTGCCTCAACTTAAAGGGAAAATATTAAATGCATATGCCAAACATTATTCATTTTGCTGTGAAAGATCAAACAATTTGATGAATGCCACTTGGAAAAGTAAACACATTTTTAAATGATCTTGCAATCTCTCTCGCTTTTGTTGATCATAACTCTTCCTACTGACATTTCACATTGGTGATGTGTCTGATAAATTAGTTTCAAAAGATGAAACTAAAGCTCTAAATGTAATAAGCACAAAATAAACATATTAAAAAATTAACTTAATTGCAACTGGAAGAGTATTGGTGCCTGACCCAAATCCATTATTTTGTAATTTTTTTTGAAGACCAGGAGCCGGATTCTTGTGGAATTTTCCCAACTCTGCAGAGCTGTGGTAGGTCCACCATTTCAGACACATCCAATTTTTGCCGGAAAGAGAATGGGGTATAATTCAGGCAGGAGGGAGACTTAAACTCATGGTGGTCATTTCAATTTGGTGCCAAGTTCAAACAGACTCCATTTTGGTTCTTGCTAGGCCTTAATTCACAGTGGAGGAATCACAAATTTATGCTGTAACTGGAAATGTGCTAGAAGGATGGATAAATTCTGTTTAGCTGGCATGACCTTAGGTTTCTTAAGTCCCTCGCTGTAAAAATTGTAAAAAAAAATAGGTTGCAGTTAAAAATAACTCTCTGCTTTGATTGACAAGCCATCAACCTCAGGTTAGGAAAAAAACAGTAGCATCTGTTTATGCAGTTTCAATGGAACTCTTTATTAACATTTCTCTGGGGCTATTATGTCATTATGAATGCTTGGCTGAGTTCCAAAAGCTTCAGTTATCACAACGGGGGTTCCGAGTGCACAGTTTGATTAACAGAGGCTATTAAAGGATCAACTGTATTTGATGTGGGGTTTGGAAAAGAAGTTTGTTTTCACAGATATGATTTGATTTGACTTGTCACATGTATTGGAATACGGTGGAAAGTACTGTTTCTTGCACACTATACAGACAAAACATACTGTTCATAGAGTACATGGGGCAAAGAAAAGGAGAGGGTACAGAATATAGTGTTGCAGTTACAGATAGGGTGAAGATAGAGATCAGCTTAATATATGGTAGGTCCATTCAAAAGTCTGATGTTAGCAGGGAAGAAACTGTTCTCGAGTTGGTTGGTATGTGTTCTCAAACTTGTACATGGAAGAAGGTGGAAGAGAATATGTCCAGGGTGCGTGGGGTCCATGATTTTGCTGGCTGCTTTTCTGAAGCAGCAGGAAGTGTAGACAGAGTCAATGCATGGAAGACTGGTTTGCATGATGGATTGGGCTACATTCACAACCCTTTGTAGTTTCTTGCGTTTTTAGTCAGAGCAGGAGCCATACCAAGCTGTGAAAAATCTGGAAAGGATTCTTTTGATGGTGCATCTGTAAAAATTGGAGAGAGTTGTAATGGACATGTTGAATTTCCTTCACCTCCTGAGAAAGTAGAGGCGTTGGTGGCTTTTCTCAACTATAGCGTCAGCACGGAAGGACCAGGACAGATTGTTGGTGGTCTGAACACCTAGAAATTTGAAGTTCTTGACCATTTCCACTTCATCACCGTTGATGTTGACAGGGGCCTGTCCTCCACTAATAGTTTATGGGAGTTTTTTCACCATCAAGTGTCTATGGTGGATATAGGGGGAGTGGCTATGGAGACATCATAGAGGGTGGGAAGGGGGCATGAGTTGGCATGATGGGTTACAGGGGTCATGGCAATGAGCTGAGGACTAGAGGGCCTAACAGATTCTGAAACAACTGGAATCAAGTTCCATAGAACCAAGGCGGGCTACCTTGGCACTTGCTTGCCTCTGTGGTCACCTCTGCTCTGCTTCAGAGGTTGGTGAAATTTTTCAATCTATCAAAACCTAGGCTTTTACACTGAAACAACAGTGGGGAGGAATACAAGATCCAAGATTTCTGAAGCATTTGAGGGGGTAAATGAAGAAAGATTGTTTTCAGCAGTTGGCAAGCAAGGGGCATAGATTTAACATTTTTGCAGAGAATATTGAAGGATAACCTGAAGCTGAAGCCAAAGGGAATGGCGAGATTTTTGGAAAGGAAGAATATGGAAGGATACATCAAAAAGGCATAGAAAGATTGGAATAGATAGCTCCTGTTGAAAAACAAGCACCATTACAGGTGCACTGGGTCATGTGGCCTCAGCTATAATTTTGCGACGTCACACGCCATAATTCTTGCTGAAAAAATTGGTGTGCCTTTATTAAGCAGAAGTTGCTTCATATTTTCATGGTGAGTCTAACACATTCTTACTCCAGATAAAGAACAGACGTTAACAATTAAATTTAAAAAGTTAGATAAATTTTTACTTCGCAAGCTGTTGGGGGTGGAAATAGAATACAATATAAGCACCAATTAAAGTATACTGTTGCGTTAAACAGTGTTGACACAATTATGGGAACTGCCTTGAAAAAACTACTGCATGTAATTTTGCATGCAGATAGAAGCAGGCTCTCAGAAGTACCATGGTTTTTTAAAAAATGTCTTTGCTGTCCATCTTAATTAATCGCCATCACAATCTGAAGACTCTTACATCCTGCAAGCCTGTAGTCACAGAATCATAGAATTCCTACAGTGCAGAAAGAGGCTATTCGGCCCATCAAGTCTGCACCAAATCCTCAACAGAGCATCACACCCAGGTCCTATCCCCATAGCCCCACTGAGTCTCAAGTGCTATCACTAGTCATCGAAAATAAAAGGTCCGTACAATTTCCAACAGAAAGGAATTTTTTATGCGTTACTTTTTCCTAAATGTTATTGATTCTGTACATTGGAAATATTTCTCTAGCCCCTTTCCCATAATTCAATATGCTTGGAGACACCAGAATGAACAGAGAGAAAAGGTGAATGCTTGGTAGGAGGAAGCAGGAAAAATAGGTAGAAAAGCAGCATTCAGGCAGTTTCCACACAGGTTTTGAAGATAAGGAGGGATGTCGCTCCCATTGCTAGACTAAAGGACTCAGATTTGAGGAAGACTATTGAAAACGGGAAAGGGGGCTGGCTAGAAATTGAGGTTCAGGAAGATAAAGAGTTGGGTTTTATGAACAATATGGGGAGAATTAGGAAAGGAAAGGGCAATTTTAGAGAGAGGAAGAAATCCGAGGGGTCAAGTTAACCTGAGCCGAGTAAGGTGATTGGGGGGGGGGGGGGGGGGGGGGGGGGGGGGGCGGTAAGGCAAGTTGCATTTAGATGTTGGAAGGAGTCAAAGAAATGCTGACATTAAGCTCATTTTTGGTTTTCATGTAGGATTGGTGAGTCTGAATTTTACAATAAGTGTGAAAATTACAGTATTCAAAATATCTAGTTTACTGTGGCTCTGGTTTTCCTGAGAGTTTGGGAAGGGGTGAATTAAGTAATTGGTTGGTACAGATATTTACAGTTCTGTTTAATTCCAAGTCAGTACTGTGTTAGGTAATATTAGCTGGAATACCACAACTCATTGCTTTCCTTGTGCTGAGGAGAGCAAATTCTAGTCCAGTTTTCAAACCCAATTGCAATCGAAAAACTGTGCTTGTGGAGCTGCTGCATCAGAACGCATTTGCGTTGGTTCTGATCCGTTCTTGCAATGGCCAAGGGCCGTTGACACTCCAGCACTGTAAGAAGTCTCCCAACACCAGGTTAACAACACTGCATAAGAATGGCCATGTGAATGAAGCACAAGTGGCTCCTGTGGAACCATAAACCAGCGTGAGTCAATGGGGAGGGGGGAAGAGCAGGTGAGTAGGTTTGTAAAATAAAATTTAAAACAAGTTGCTTAATGCTGAACTTTTCTCTTCAGCAAAATCGCGTTAAGATGTAGGAGGCAACCAAGAAATTCATTGAGGTCTTTTACCATGAAAGCAACTTATGAAATTGTGACTTAAACTATAATGAAATGTCATGAAGATCTGAATTATTGTTAATGCCCGTTTGCAAATAAGAGACATTGTAGTTTTAACTTCCAGTTATAAGTGGTTCAGGAATAGAAAATGATTTATAATTATATCCAACATTTTACATCTGGGAACTATTGCCCCAGCCATTAACACTGTCTTTTTCATTTGCTATTATTTTGTACTGAGTTTTGTTTTAAATCTGTCACACCTTACAGTAGTAATAGTAGTTTAGAGGGAACATCAAAGCAATGGAAGGCAATTCAGCCTCTGAGCCTATTCCACCATCATTAGATCATGGCTGTGGTAACTTGGCCACAAAGAGGTCGCCGAACACGTTGTAATATTCAGTCTTCTTTACTTATAAAAAATATCAAAATACAATACAGCATGGACTCAGAAGTGGAGGCAGCGAGTTATACAGATCCCTCATGGTAAGACTAAAGCTGCGAAAATCCACACTACTGATGACATCAATCATGCATGCTCATACCCATTAAGGACATCAGTATATACATTTCAATAGGAAGATGCTTACTATACCACACTATAACAATGGCTGATCAGCATCTTAACTCCTTGGTTTTAAATCTTTTACTAACATTGCCTAACAAACATCTCACGATATCAATTTTGGCAGCAGTTATAGAAGTAGTGCACTGGCCATTCACAAGTTGTTCTCTTCAATGTCATGATTGTGTGGCCAACAAAATGATTTACAGTTACTGCGTGCTAAAGTAAACAGGCAGTACATAACAAAGAAAATTTAGAGGGATCATTGTATGGCACTTCCTCATTTTGAACTCTTACTGCCACACTTCTGCCTTTGCAACTTTATGCTCCCAAAATCCTAAATAATTTACTGTGCCACTTAACAGTGTTATCAGCAACCTTGGATATACTGCTCCGTCATAAAGACATTTAGTGGAGAGTGGAGGCCCCAGCAGAGATCCCTACCGGACACAACCTGCTAATTGGAGTACAAACCCATTAGCCCCACTCTCTGTCTTTTACCTCTTATCAAACGCTCTACCCATGTCAAAAGGACACGCCCATAAATCATTACTCTCAGTTATTAGAGCGATTTAAAACAATGAAAGCCAATTTAAATTACCATTATTGATGCTGAAATGAATATTTTTCTTTATTGCTTATGGTATGAACGAGGAATCTTCAACTTTATTATGCAATTCACATCACCTCCAGACACATCATTTGTTTTTTCATTTGTTCAATTACCACTCCCTTTGGCCCTGCACCATTAACTCTTCTGTAATTTAATCTCTCCCTGCCTTCAATCCGATCACAGACCTTCCTGGTTTTGTTCAAACATTTCACAGTTGTGATGCAGCAGGTAATTAAGAATGCAAATGGAATTTTGTTCTTCATTACTGGAGGGATGAAGTTTAAAAACAGAGACGTTATGTTGCAGCTGTATAAGGTGCTGGTGAGGCCACATCTGGAGTACTGTGTACAGTTTTAGTCTCCTTACTTGAGAAAGGATATACTGGCACTGGAGGGGGCCATGATGTGGAGATGCTGGCGTTGGACTGGGGTAAACACAATAAGAAGTCTCACAACACCCAGGTTCAAGCCCAACAGGTTTATTTGGTAGCACAAGCCACTAGCTTTCGGAGCGCTGCCCCTTCATCAGGTGAGTGGGAGTTCTGTTCACAAACAGGGCATATAAAGATACAAACTCCATTTACAAAATAATGGTTGGAATGCGAGTCTTTACAGGTAATCAAGTCTTAAAGGTACAGACAACGTGAGTGGAGAGAGGGTTAAGCACAGGTTAAAGCGATGGAGGGGGTGCAGAGGAGATTCACCAGGTTGATTCCGGGGTTGAGAGGGTTGGCTTATGGAGGAGAGACCGAGCAGATTAGGGCTATATTCACTGGAATTCAGAAGAATGAGGGGAGATCTTATAGAAACATATAAGATTATGAAGAGAATAGATAAGATAGAAGCACGGAAGTTGCTTTCACTGGCAGGTGAAACTAAAATTAGGGGACATGGCCTCAAAATAAGGGGGAGCAGATTTAGGACTGAGTTGAGGAACAAAGAACAAAGAACAATACAGCACAGGAACAGGCCCTTCGGCCCTCCAAGCCCACGCCACTCCCTGGTCCAAACTAGACCATTCTTTTGTATCCCTCCATTCCCACTCTGTTCATGTGGCTATCAAGATGAGTCTTAAACGTTCCCAGTGTGTCCGCCTCCACCACCTTGCCCGACAGCGCATTCCAGGCCCCCACCACCCTCTGAGTAAAATGCGCCCTTCTGATATCCGTGTTAAACCTCCTCCCCTCACCTTGAACCTATGACCCCTCGTGAACATCACCACCGACCTGGGAAAAAGCTTCCCACCGTTCACCCTATCTATGCCTTTCATAATTTTATACACCTCTATTAGGTCACCCCTCATCCTCCGTCTTTCCAGTGAGAACAACCCCAGTTTACCCAATCTCTCCTCATAACTAAGCCCTTCCATACCAGGCAACATCCTGGTAAACCTCCTCTGCACTCTCTCTAAAGCCTCCACGTCCTTCCGGTAGTGTGGCAACCACAACTGGGCGCAGTATTCCAAATGCGGCCGAACCAACGTTCTATACAACTGCAACATCAGACCCCAACTTTTATACTCTATGCCCCGTCCTATAAAGGCAAGCATGCCATATGCCTTCTTCACTACCTTCTCCACCTGTGACGTCACCTTCAAGGATCTGTGGACTTGCACACCCAGGTCCCTCTGCGTATCTACATCCTTTATGGTTCTGCCATTTATCGTATAGCTCCCCCCTACGTTAGTTCTACCAAAATGCATCACTTCGCATTTATCTGGATTGAACTCCATCTGCCATTTCTCTGCCCAAATTTCCAGCCTATCTATATCCTTCTGTAGCCTCTGACAATGTTCCTCACTATCTGCAAGTCCAGCCATTTTTGTGTCATCCGCAAACTTACTGATCACCCCAGTTGCACCTTCTTCCAGATTGTTTATATAAATCACAAACAGCAGAGGTCCCAATACAGAGCCCTGCGGAACACCACTAGTCACAGGCATCCAGCCAGAAAAAGACCCTTCCACTACCACCCTCTGTCTTCTGTGACCAAGCCAGTTCTCCACCCATCTAGCCACCTCCCCCTTTATCCCATGAGATCCAACATTTTGCACCAACCTATCATGAGGGACTTTGTCAAACGCTTTACTAAAGTCCATATAGACGATATCCACGGCCTTTCCCTCGTCAACCATTCTAGTCACTTCTTCAAAAAACTCCACCAGGTTAGTGAGGCACGACCTCCCTTTCACAAAACCATGCTGACTATCGTTAATGAGTTCATTCCTTTCTAAATGCGCATACATCCTAAGAATCCTCTCCAACAACTTCCCTACCATGGACGTCAAGCTCACCGGCCTATAATTTCCCGGGTTATCCTTCCTACCCTTCTTAAATAACGGGACCACATGAGCTATCCTCCAATCCTCTGGGACCTCACCTGTGTCCAGTGACGAGACAAAGATTTGCGTCAGAGGCCCAGCGATTTCATCTCTCGTCTCCCTGAGCAGCCTTGGATAGATTCCATCAGGCCCTGGGGATTTGTCAGTCTTTATATTCCCTAACAAACCTAACACTTCCTCCCATGTAATGGAGATTTTCGTTAACGGGTCAACACTCCCCTCCGAGACACTCCCAGTCAACACATCCCTCTCCTTTGTGAATACCGACGCAAAGTATTCATTTATCATAGAAATCATAGAATCATAGGATCTCCCCTACTTCTTTGGGCTCTAAGCATAATTCCCCACTTTTGTCCGAGGTCCGATTTTTCCCCTGACAACCCTTTTGTTCCTACAAAAGGGTTCACACAAAGGGTTGTGAATCTGTGAAATTCCCTACCCAGTGAAGCAGTTGAGGCTACCTGATTGAATGTTTTTAAGGCAAGGATAGATAAGTTTTTGAACAGTAAAGGAATTAAGGGTTATGGTGAACGGGTGGGTAAGTGGAGCCTAGTTCACAAAAAGATCAGCCATGATCTTATTGAATGGCAGAGCAGGCTCAAGGGGCCAGATGGCCTACTCCTGCTCCTAGTTCTTATGAAATATCATTGGCCTTAAACGTTAACTCTGTTTCCCTCTCCACAGATGCAGTTGGACTGGCTCAGTATTTTCACCACTTCGTTTTTATTTCAGATTTCCAACACCTGCAGTATTTTGTTTTCATGCAAAGGCACTTTTTTCCCCCACAAGGTATTAAAACTCGATTTTCAAGTTTGCTGATGACAACACCTAGTGGGTCAGATCTCAAACAATGAGGAGATAAAGTACAGGAATAAGATAGAGAATCTGGTGAACTGGTGCGACAACAATAATCTCTCCCTCAATGTCAACAAAACAAAGTAGATTGTCATTGACTTCAGGGAGCGTAGTGGAGAACATGGCCCTGTCTACATCAATGGGGACGAAGTAGAAATGATTGAGAGCTTCAAGTTTCTAGGTGTCCAGATCACCAACAACCTGTCCTGGTCCTTCCATGCCGACACTATAGATAATAAAGCTCACCCACGCCTCTACTTTCTCAGAAGACTAAGGAAACTTGGCATGTCAGCTACAACTCTCACCAACTTTTACACATGTACCATAGAAAGCATTCTTTCTGGTTGTATCACAGCTTGGTATGGCTCCTGCTCTGCCCAAGAAACGACAAAAGGTCGTGAATGTAGCCCAATCCATCACGCAAACCAGCCTCCCATCCATTGACTCTGTCTACACTTCCCACTGCCTCGGCAAAGCAGAGAGCATAATTAAGGCCCCACGCACCCCAGATATACTCTCTTCCACCTTCTTCCATCGGGAAAAAGATACAAAAGTCTGTGGTCGTGTACCAACTGACTCAAGAACAGCTTCTTCCCTGCTGCCATCAGACTTTTGAATGGACCTACCTTGCATTAAGTTGATCTTTCTCTACATCCTAGCTATGACTGTAACACTACATTCTGCATTCTCTCATTTCCTTCTCCATGAACGGTATGCTTTGCGCAAGAAACAATGCTTTTCACTGTATACTAATACATGTGGCAATAATAAATCAAATCAAACATGAGAGAATTGCTGAACTAAACAGGACTGAATTAAAGTGGTACGCTTTCACTCATTTTCTTCAATTTTCCCATGATATCTGGAGATGGAAGCTTCATCCCTGTGAATGATGTTGTAATTTTGTTTTGTTATTGGATGAACACGATCTCCATTTTGCTGGTTCACATTATAGGTCAAAACAACAAGCAGAATGTAAATGGAATAGACTGTACAATTACACTATTTATTATGTTTGGAGGCATAACTTTAAACACAACTTTCAAGGGCTAATAAAAGGTCACCTTTCATTTACGATTGTAATAAATAATCACAAATAGATTTTGCAAGCCTTAGGCTTAATCTTAAATATGCATTTTATTGAATCTCAGAAGTGCTATGTTAAGTTTAATCACAATTTATCAAGCGATATTTAAAACTGAGTTACCATCAGCAAGTACGAGTGTCTGGAGCAAACTAGAGTCTTAATCTGATATTGACTCTTCACGAGGTCTGCTCTCTACCTGGCAATGGTGGTATCTGTGCAAAGATTCACAACTCAGGTGGTATAGAAGACTAAACCTCCAATGATAAAAGCATTCAAAGAATGCTATTGCACATCTACTTATTATTCAAATTGTGCTTGCAACCTCACTATTATTTTACATCTTTGTGCCCAATCAAACCAATCCATTGTTGTAGAACTGGACAAGGAGGACACACACTGCCCTTTCTACTCTTAGGATTTGGATGCAAATCCAGCCCAGACAGCTGGGATGAGGCACAAATCAAAGCCAGGTGCAAGGTCCCTATGAGTTGATGTAATCTCAAATGGATTCTGTGTGGACATTTCATACATTCAGGTCACAAAACTTATACTAATGTTGTGGTCCTATCTTTGACCAGCACTGACATATCACAAAGCACTAGCCAACAACGTAGTCTGCAGGAAAACAACTGAAGACTGACAATGTACAGCTGCCTCAATAGTGCACTAGAGAATGAACCTACCTTACATGCAGCAGCACTTGAGCCCACGACATTTTGACTGTGGAGTGTGCTAGGAATTAAACCAACATTTAGTTTTACTCCTGAAAACCACCCCTATTGATAAGGGGCTATGAAGACAGTCACAGGAGTCTGTAATCACAGTGCCAGTTCCATTTTGTAGCCAATAAACATGCACACGAAATGGTATCTGTAAATGACCTGAATGACAGAAGCTCTATGTTAATTGCATGGTTTAAGATTCCAAATTATAATGAGAAAAGCTGGAAACAAATGGAAACAACATCCAGTGCCATAACCCGTCCTCCATCCAACATTAACTATGCCGTTTGCTGAATAGGCAAATCAACATTTAATTAACATGAAATATCTCCCTGATCTATTTTGTTCTGGTGCAGTAATTGTCTAAAAATATGTTTTTCAGAAGCAGCCCAAGTCAAAGTCACACTGGCCTCCAATTCACAAGGGCTATTTAGTTAAAATAAACAGACTTGAATGATCTGGTGTGCAATCTGTTGTGACAGTTAATCTCATGCTCACTCGCCACTACAAATTAATGTATGCTTACTGTATTTTTTTAAGCATTTCATCTGCTGTCATCAAAAGGCAAACCATGAACCTGAAGGTTTTAAGATCTGTCAAGCAGCATCAAGGGCAAACACCTATCCTGTCAGAAGAATTAAAGCCTGATAATAACTTTATAGTTAATTTTGAGACATTTTTCGTACTGACCCGAATATGACAGATTAAAGACCTTTCGGCAAAGTCATTATTTGGCAACGGTTGGTGTTTAAAACGTCAAACATAAAGCTGAATTATTTGAGATGACATTTTTCCTGGACATGCTTAAGAATACAGGTCATATCTATAGCCTTGGCAATCATCAATAATGTGGCCCCCAGTCATAGTTCCTTTTATTGACCGTTTTGGCAAAGCTCCTACCAAGCTTATTTCAGGGCAGCACGGTGGCAGTGGTTAGCACTGCTGCCTCACAGCGCCAGGGGCCCAGGTTCAATTCCCGGCTTGGGTCACTGTCTGTGTGGAGTCTTGATGTGGAGATGCCGGCATTGGACTGGGGTAAACACAGTAAGAAGTCTAACAACACCAGGTTAAAGTCCAACAGGTTTATTTGGTAGCAAAAGCCACCTTTTGCTGCCAAATAAACCTGTTGGACTTTAACCTGGTGTTGTTAGACTTCTTACTGTGTGGAGTCTGCTCATTGTCTCCTTGGTTTCCTCCAAGTGTTCTGGTTTCCTCCCATACTACAAAGACGTGCTGGTTAGGTGCAATGGCCATGCTAAATTCTCCCCGTGTACACGAACAGGCGCCGGAGTGTGGCGACTAGGGGATTTTCACTTTATTGCAGGATTGATGTAAGCCTACATGTGACACTAAGAAATAAACTTTAAACTTCACTAAACTTTAGATAAAGGAGGAAAAGGAAAACCACTTGATGATCTTCTGACATTGCATGAAGTGTTTTTTTTTAAGAAGAACCATCAAACTTGAAACCCGAATGCTTACCTACAAATATTTTCAGCTACAAGTACAGTGTCAGTCAACTTAATAAATCCAAAAATCTCAGCATCAGTTCACACATGGTCGCACATGCAGCAACAACATTTTTATGGCACCTTCAATGTACTAAAATGTCCCAAAGGAATATGGTGAGACAAAACATAACACTGAGCAACATAAGGAGATATTTTGGGAAGTCAAAAGCTCGGTCAAGCATGCAGATTTTAAGGGGAGTCTGAAAAGAGGAAAGAGACGTAGAGAAGTTTAGGGAGGGAATTTTAGAGTTCAGGATCTTGGCAGCTGAAAGCATGGCCACCAATGGTGGAGCAATTACACTCAAGGATGCACTAGAGGCTAGAGTTGGAGGCGCACATATAGCTCAGTGAATTGTAGACTTGAAGAAGGTGACAGGGATAGAGAGGGGCAAGGACGGATTTGAAGACAAGGACAGAAATTTTAATATTAAGGTGTTTTTCATTGGGTGCCAATGCAGGATCAAGCACAGGGGTGATGGATGAATTGGTCTCAATAAAAATAAAAATGTAAATCAAAATTTGTAAGAGTTCAAGTTTATGGAGAGTTAAAATTGGAAAACGAAACTGGAGTTGATTGGAAGTCATGTCAAGAGGTCATTAAGATATGGATGAGGGTTTCAGCTGCAGATGAGCTGAGGCAGAGGCCTCTGGAATTGGGCAGTGTTACAGAGATCGAGATAAATGGTCTCAGTCATGGCGCAGCTGAATGGTGGAAAGTTAATCTCAGAGTGAACATAAGAATCAGGACGAGCCAGCCATTCTGCCCCTTGGCCTGCTCTGCCATGTGATAAGATCATGACTGGTTGGATTGTGGCCTCTACCTTCTATAGGTCTACTCTCTATACCCTTAAACTCTCTTGTCAGTCAAGATGGGAGAAAATAGGATAAATTAGCCTGAGTGGAGATGCATGATGGAAAGGTCAGTCAGAGTAGGATAGGGCAGCTCGGACTGCCGCTTGTAATGAGGTAGCAACAAATGTTCAAGGGCCTGAGGATGCCAAGAGAGGCATAGGGCATAGTTGTAAACTTATTGAAGCAGTGGTCAAAGTGGGGCAGTGGCAGGGAAGCAGAAAAGTTAAAGAATGCTGGAGGGTCGGGCGGAGGATTTGAGAGGCAAACTGACCCTTCTGCCACTGGAAACAGCTTCTCTTCATTTATACTATCAAAACCCTTGAAGATTTTGAACTCCTCTATCAAATCTCCCTTAATCCCATCTGGTCTTTGGAGGAAAACCCCAGTTTGTGTTTTTTTCAATTATGGCAAATGAAATCTCTCTCAATAAACATCTTGCATGAAACAATTACAAGAACATTAATAATTTTTGTTCCAACGTTTGACTTATAAAAAGGCACTTCGAATTAACAAACTGAAACTTGCACACGTATTACAAACTGTGAACAAGATAAGGTGTCGTGCAACTATCAATTGCTTCTTAATTAAGGAAGCCACATTGGGTGCCCAGTAGGTTCTACTGTGTAACTCCATGATGTAACAACCATACTGTTCGACTATTAGGTACAGAGCAACTCTGCTAGTAACTACATTGGATACGATGGTCTTGTCTTCAAGTAATGGACTAACAAACTAAAGGTTAAATCCCATCAGGACAAGCTCAGAAATTGATTTCAATAAATTTGATAATGTGTGGGCGAGCATTAGAAAAATGAAATTGAGAGCTGGGACTGATATCCTTCAGGGAAGGAAACCTGCCACCTTTACCCAGTCTGGCATACATAGTGTGGCAGCTGTTGACCTTTATGACAGGTGATGAGGCACAGCTAGGCATGCCTAATCTAGCCAGCATGCTACCATAGCAACAGGTCCTTCCTATGGAATCCTATCACCCAACTTTTTAAAATATATTTTAACAAAGTACATTTGAAAAACATTCAGTCAATGTATTAACTTAAAGAATGAATGAAAGAACTATTCTGCATTTTGCCAAATTTCCCTTGAATTCTCTAAACATTAAGTAAAGATAGCGCTATATGTAGAAAGGTACAGGGTGATGGAGGTCAGAGAAGCAGAAGTAGATTCTGGCAATAAAATTCTATCCAATTTCACTGGCTGCAATCCAAACTGTGGCTCAGATTTTGCCAGTTACAGTGTAAAGATTGTTCTGTACATCTGCATATCAACAGCAACATTGACTTCCCGCTCACATTTGATGCACAAGATTTCAAACATCTTACTTGCCGCATCTGACAAGTGGCTCTGCCTGCATGCTGACTGCAGTTGGTTCCTGCTATCTTCTTTAGAGACTGAGTTCTAAAATAACTGTTGCAAAAGAAATAACCAATGGGTTTATCGGCAACATCCCGGCTACCGGATTACAAATCTCAAGTAATTCCAGTTCAGTGGATCCTGCACCATCACTGAGTACCTATGTCCCATGCCCACACTGGGAAAAGCTGTCCCATTGACGATACAAGCAGCAATCAGAGAAGAGTTCAAAGAATTACATTTTTCAGACAACATCCTAGACTCCGCCTTCACTAATCCTAGATATGTTCTGTCCCAGTGGAAGGGCAGACACACCAGAGGTCTCAACGGCAGGACAGATTGACGAATGCTGGGGTCAAAGTGGCACACACAGGCCTCTGAGCATAGCCCTCGGTGGTCTCAACATAGGAATTAGGAGCAGAAGTAGGTAAATTCAGCCCTTCGAGCCTGCTCTGCCATTCAATCAGATCATGGCTGATCTTTCCCTGGTCTCAAATCCACCTCCCCACCTGTTCTCCATATCCTCTTATCCATTTGTTATTCGAAATACATCTATCAATGTTGAATCTGGACTTCATGAAGTTTCAGGATATCAAATCAAAGGTTATTGGGGGGGGGGGGGGGCTGTACACAATATCCAACATGTGGCCTAAGGTTTTAAAAAGAGTCACCATTATATAAGAACCTAATAGGAGGAGAAGACCATAAAGTTCCTTAAAGCCTGTGCTGTCATTCAGCAAGATCATGGCTGAACTAAATCAACTCAATTTTCCCATCCCACCCCCTATTCCTTACTGTTCAAAAATCTATCAAGCTCTATGAATATACTCAACAACTGAAAATCCACAGTCCCTGGGATTGAGAATTCAACTTCTAGATTGCAGATTGAATTTTAGTAAGATCTTAAACTGGCTATTTCTGAAGGACAGCTACCCTGTATATCCACTGTAGTATTAAAAATATGTTTTCCTTCTTGGATGCAGGATTCTTTTGCCACAATCAATAATATCTCATAAGTATGGTTTTCCTCTTGAGCTTTCCATTGATTCGGCAGTAATTTGTTCCACTTACATTTTGCTTCAGAACAGCTCAGTATATTACTTCAAGGAGATAGATTTGCGGTTCTGATACAGCACCACCTAATATCAGAGGCACTGAAATCATATACAAAAAAAACAAGTACATACTGTACGTATGTAACGCCTTTAATATAACAAAACATTCCAAAGCACTTTGCAGGAGCATAATCTGATCGAAAAAAATTATAGGAACAAGATATTAGCTTTTATGACTAAAAGATTGGTCAAAGTGGTTAATTTTAAAAGGGGCATATTAAAAAAAGAAACCGATGGAGAGACTCTGGAAGGGAATCAATGAACCGAGGGTTTAGATGGCTGAAGGAATACCTGACAATTATTGGACAAAATAAATTGGTTAAACACAAGAGACCACAGATAGAGGAACTGAGAGTTCTTGGACGGAAGTAGGGTAGGAAAAAACACCTACACATTCAGGAAATCAAGGGATATGGGAAGAGGGCATGAAAGTGGAGATGAGAGAGACTGGCCAAGGTCTTATTGAATTGTGGAACAGGCTCAAGGGGCCATTGACCTACTCTTGTTCCGATTGTTACGAACAAAGATAAGAAAGGGGTGAGGCCAGAGAGCATTTTGAACGCAATTGATCAGAACTTTGAAACCAACATGTTGGTGACTGAAAATAAATGTTGGTCAGCAAGCCAACGGTTATGGTGTTGGTTAGAAAACAGGCAGCATAGCTTTGAATGAGATCAGGTTTATGAATGATGACAGATGGGAGGCCAGCCAGGACAGCATTGGAATACCTGAGGTGCGAGGGAACAAAAGCTTCGAGACCAGTCACCTGACTTTCCTTCATTTGTGAACCTGGCCAGTTCAAGTCACATATGCTGACTCTTAACAATGTTAAAAACATTTGAATTAGGTCACTTTGCAAACAATTATTTTACATCTGACAGTACTTAGGCTTTTCAACCTTGTAATTTGCACATGAACTGCAAGAGTGTGCAGCTGATATTTATGCTGAAGGAATCCAGTGTGTTGATGTCCAATAGCCAAATGGTGTTCAAGAGTATTAAGATCACTGGCATTTTCACCAGCAATTAAACTATGCAGTCACACAGCACAAGCCCCTGAAGCCATGGCATCTGTTCATGGAAATCTCTTGTAATAAATATCCTCCTGTTTTGGCGGCTAACTTCCTCCCATAGATCAGAAGAGGACAAGGAAACTAACTGAATGAAATGTTAGGATTTAAAGAGAGTCAAGTGTTCTTAAATGCCACTGTGTTCAAGAATACAGAACGTACCGTGTTAATGCCAAAAACAATCACACATCAAGAAGAATTTATAATAACCTGAGCAAACAGTCATTGGTGTTCACTTATCACATATATATCTGAATATGGACAACACATTTAATTCATTCAACAAGAAAAGAAACATAAATATATTTTAGGTTAACCTAGAAACATTACTTGCAAGGGTAGCTTATTTGTGCAAGTTTAATCCAAATCTTAGGCTACAGTCCATACATACAGACCAATACTTATATCTCCCTTCTACACTTAAAAGAAGTTTATTGGAATTCACTTAAAGCTGTATTTCCTTACAACCAAAATAAAGGTTTCCTATTTTTAAAGGCTGTTAATTCTGACTGGATCTACCACTGCACTTAGGAATATGCATCTCTCATAGTCATGGCCATAGTCCAGAACATGGGGGCATGGTTTCTAATGTTTATCATGGTCTCATTATACTGTGAATGCAGGAACATGGCAACTCTCAGGCTCTTAAGTCAGGGAGTTATGGATTCCAGCCATCAGAAATTGATGACACAAGGTAGGTTGATTGATTGGCATCCTTCTCTGTGAAAGATGATGGCGATACAGCCTCAGAACATTGGTGAGATCAGCATAAATTATCAGTTGCACTTTTTTTGATGGCTGAACAAGTTGATTCTGGAACGGCAAGGTCAGCCAGAAGTGCCACACATGAAATTGTCCCTTGTTGGTGGTGTGAGATAATCTCTGCTGATGCCTGGTTTGCAGGGCTGGTGCTTGCTTTCGAGCTTGTGGAACCATGCCATTGTGATGGCAAACTCTTGCCCTCAGCTGGTGTTGCCCCATTTCCTTTGGTCATCAGCTAGAGTTTTCCACTTGTTGTGATTAATGTTGAAGGCTTTCTCTTTTGAGACTGATGTAGATTGAAATTTCAATGCAACACTGAGGCAACTACTGTTGGCCGCATTGTTCTTTGATGCAATGTTAGATCAGATGGCCTATTGCAGTGGTTCAGGTGGACATGAAAAATGTAATGGAAATAAACAAAACAGGATTTCTTCCGCTTTCTTCACTATGCCATAACCAGTAAACAAGAGAAGCTGATCCTTTTTCGCCCAATTTTTTGTGGGAACTTGCTGTGCACAAAATGGTTGTTGTGTTCACTGTGGCACAATGTTAGCAGTTCAAAGTAATTCAATGCATATGAAGCGCTTTGAGTTGCTTGAAAGACATGAGAATGCACTTTACAAATACAAGAGCTTCCTTCCTTTCTTTTCTGGCCCTGGAATGAAGTTCCCAATGCTTATCATAATCCCTAGCTATGCCATGATATCTAATCAAGATGGCTGTTCATCCATCTCCACAAACTTGGAATGCATCACATGCTTGAGGCAAGATTATATAGCACAGGTCACATCTATCTGGCCTATCATGTTGCAATATCCTTACTTCCTTATCTATCACTAAACTGGATTCAGTTATGGCTTTGACAAGGGAACTGAATAATTATAAGAGAAAGAATTTGCAGGCTGCAGGAGAAAGCATGTGAAGCTCAGTTGTTCTTCCAATAGGAGGCATAGACATGACGGGCCAGTAGCCTCCTTCTGTGCTGCAATCATTCTAAGATTTATCCCTCAACTTTTCTGCAGTCTTTGACATAGTGGATCACACCACTCTACTCCATTGTTGTACCTCCATCATTCAGCTCAGTAGGACTATCCTTGCCTGGTTCCAACACTTGACTTTCTAATTATGGCCAGAGCATCTCCAGAAATAATTTTATCTCCCACCACCCCTCTGTGACTTGCTGAATTTCTGAAGTCTCCCTGATCTTTTTATTTTTCATTTTGCCCCATTTGAAGCTGTGGGTTTGGTTTCACATGCATGCTAACAACACTCAGCTCAACTGCACCATCATCTCTCTCGATTGCATGGCTGCTTCTGCATTATCAGACTGCTTAGCCGGCATCCAGGCTTCAAATTTTAAGGGTTTTAAATAGAGAGGTTGAGGAAATTCCAACACCCTACTTAAAATCCAGTTGTTTGATCAAGATTATGGTCACCCCTCCCAACTCACTATATTTTGGTGAAGCAGTTTGGGATGTTATTCCACGCTTAAAATGCTATTTAAATGCATGTTGTTGTTGTTTTCTCCGTCAACTACTTGATTCAGCTCAATTGCCTCTTTTCTTCTCTCAGCTCCATGGGAATAATTCCACTGCTCCTTTTTCCAATAACCCAGTGCAACTTCAGCAATGGTGCTCATCCCAGTCCTGTACAGTCATCTTGAATACCCCTCAGGTTATAGCCTCAGCATGGAGTCACCATCCAGCTGAATTTCTCCACTAGTTCCCTTGATCCCACAACCACTTACTGCAAGCGCTCAAGGTGCAGATGAGAAAAAGATTTTGGCAAGTGAACATCAAGACAAAAGCCGTCAGTCTCATTCTCTGGCAAAACTTTCATCCCCCTGCCACTGATCCCCGCATCTCCCTGGCCACCTGCTCAGGCTGAACCAAGTCTTTACCAACAACTGTACCTCAGGCAGGGCTTCATACCCACATTCCAGTTCCACAACTTAATTCCTGATTCATTCCAACATCTGACCAAGTGTTTCCTGTTGTGTTCACATGATTGAGGTGAGGAGGCCACTGAGGTTCAACAAACCAAGGAGCTTTATTAAGGAGATGTGTTCAGTATAGGCTGCAAACCTACCCTGCACAGTTACCTGTGCAAACCGTCAATAACATCACTTCCGGTGATATCATGCATGCATTATTTTAAAGTTCCCCATTCAGCTTCAATGCCGTTGGTAAGAGATCGCTATAAATACTATAAAAGGGGAAACATTTATTTCCCCTTTAAATAAAACATCCCCAATACATTAAACAAGTATAACGAACAATCTATTCAAAATAAGTCAATAAGTCAGACGATTTGGAAGTCATTGTTCTCCAAATGCTTATTGACGAACCTCAGGCGCTTGCTTCTTGGAACTTGCTGTAACCTCTGGTGTCTTTGGCTTGTTGCGAACATCACCAGCGGTTGTTTTAACTGGAGCTGATGTTATGATTTGAGGTTGACACAATGCTTGATTTGCAATGTTTTCCCCAAGTGGTTCTGTTAGTGTCAGGTTTTCAGGAAGGTCCAGGCCGTAACTCGGCACAGTTGGATTCGGACTCACCACAGCACTCTTGTTGCTGCTGAATTGCGACTGCCGAACCTGCAGTTTCACAGCTTTCTCTTCAGAGGCCAGCCTCCTCTCCTTCACTCCCTCCCGGTTATATTTTTCTTGCAGTTCATCCTCGTGCTTCTGGTTTCTGGAGTGCAACTTCCAAACTATCCAGTTGAAACTGCTGCTCCTAAAGATTTTCAGAAGGGGTCTCAGCCTTTAAGAACATATCAAATTTAGTCTTTACGGTTGAGTTGTTGAGATGCTGCTGGCTGTGAGGAGACTTTCCCTTCTGACCTGCTCATGGTAATTTGTCTTGCTGTTGGCCTGTTCATTGAACTTCAAATGCTGCTACACAGAGTGAAATAGGAAAGGGACTTGGGTATTGCAGACGACACCCTGACCAGCTTCAACTCCTTTCATTTGATCAGCTGGGGCAACTCCCAGTAAGACATCCTTCATGAGTTTCTGTGCTGGCTGCTTTTGCTCCTGTTGTTGCAGTTATTTACGATCAGCAATCTTTTTATTCTTGTCGACCAGTGATGCATGAAGGAAGTCAGCAGCTCTTTTTTTCAAATAAAATATTCTTTCCAATAAACTCAAGAGTTTTCTCCTGGTAAGGTGCGCCTCAATTTTTTGTTCTTCTGTGGTTTGACATTTACAATGCGAACATGTAAATGCATTCCAGTAATCCTCACCGTATTTCTCAGTGTTCTTTTGACCTTCATTTTGGTCAAAACATTCATATGCATCTTTTGTAAACCCTTCATCCCTTGTTTCTGGACCACGTTTGTTACAGTATGCTGACCCTTTGTCACCTTGGTCTCTGCACAGCTGGACCGAGCCTTGGCCACAACTGCTTTTAGAGCTTTCTGAGCAGCTGCTACTTTCTGTTTCTTTAGAATTTTGGTAATGTCTGATTCTGAATTTATTTTGGCCCAATTCAGTTGGATCTTTTCCAACCAAACTTGACCCATTAATGCCAGATAATGGTCTTTGACGATGTGCAAGGATAAATCTGCCATCCGTCCATTTAATTGTATTGCTACCGCGATACGGCCCTTCAATGGAACCGCTTCTCCAGTGTGAGTTTTTAACACTATTTTCAAGGGTCTGAGAAGAATATGTTGGAGCATTTCTTTAAAAACAGTCTCTGGCACCAGTGAGACTGCTGTCCCAGCGTCTACTCCATTTTTACTGGCTGTCCATCCAACAGTGGAGTGACCCAGTATCTATTTGTAAGCACCAGCAATGGTTAGGACATTCAATGACAATTTGTCCTTATCCTTATTTACATGGACACTTTTTCCTTTGTTCTGTTCGCCAGTTGCTTTGTTCAGCTCTTGCTTTTTGCTACTTTTGCCTGATGCTTGCTTCTTTTTCCAACGTGTGCTCAATGTTGCCTTTTCTTTAACAGTTTCTGCACGTGGTATATTTGCACCAATAATCTGCTGCCAAGTCTTCACACATCTATGGACAAAATTGAGTCTGTGTTTGTGTTTTGGCCAACATCTTGTGAATCCTTGTATTTGAACTCAACTGCTGAGCTTCTTTGGCTGCCAGCTCCATTGATACAACAACTTCCATGGCCTTCTTTAAAGGAGGATTCACCATGGACTATTCCACGGAATCGGTTACATTCTTGGAGACTTGCATCTCCATCATGAGTTTCAGCACTTCACTGTACCGCAAGCCCATGGATAACCTCACAATGCTCCACTTCTCCAGCTTCCACCTTAAACATGTTAAAGAAGCCATCCCGTAAGGACAAGCCCTCCGTATACACAGGATCTGCTCAGACTCCTCCAGACGCTGAAAGATGCCATCATAAGCACAGGATATGGCGCCTCGACTCATTGATTGACAGTTCCGACGCGCCAAAGCGAAAAACCGCACCGACCTCCTCAGAAGACAAACACGGGACACAGCGGACAGAGTACACTTCGTTGTCCAGTACTTCCCTGGAGCAGAGAAGCTACGACATCTGCTCCAGAGCCTTCAACATATCATCGATGAAGATGAACATCTCGCCAAGGCCATCCCCACACCCCCACTTCTTGCCTTCAAACAACCGCACAACCTCAAACAGACCATTGTCCGCAGCAAACTACCCAGCCTTCAGAAGAACAGTGACCATGACACCACACAACACTGCCACAGCAACCTCTGCAAGACGTGCCGGATCATTGACACGGATGCCATCATCTCGCATGAGAACACCATCCACCAGGTACACGGTACATACTCTTGCGACTTGGCCAACGTTGTCTACCTGATACGCTGCACGAAAGGATGTCTCGAGGCATGGTACATTGACGAGACCATGCAGACACTACAACAACGGATGAATGAACATCGCTCGACAATCACCAGGCAGGAGTGTTCTCTTCCTGTCGGGGAACACTTCAGCAGTCAAGGGTATTCAGCCTCTGATCTTCGGCTAAGTGTTCTCCAAGGCGGCCTTCACGACAACGCAGAATCGCCGAGCAAAAACCGATTGCCAAGTTCCGCACTCACGAGGACGGCCTCAACCGGGATCTTGGGTTCGTGTCACACTATCTGTAAATCCCATGACTTGCCTGGACTTCCAAAATCTCACTAACTGTCCTGTCTGGAGACAATACACATCTCGTTTCCTCCCACATTCTGAAAGACGTGCTGGTTAGGTGCATTGACCCGAACAGGCGCCTAGTGCAATTTCACAGTAACTTCATTGCAGTGATAACGTAAGCTTTACTTGTGACTAATAAATAAACTTTTACTTTTATTTTACTCTGCCAGCCTTTTCAGTGAAGCCACAAATTGTGTAATCGATTCCCTCTTCTTGATTGCACTTTTGAAATCTAAACCTTTCCACAATAGCTAAAGGTTTTGGTGAACAGTGGCCCTGCAAAATTTCCACTGTCTCGTCATATGTCTTTGTGCCTGGCTTTGCCGGCTACACCAGACTCCCAAGGAGGTTAAATGATTTCCCCCACATTATGCTTCGGAATGTGGGAACTTTTATATCCTCTTCTATCTTGTTGGCTTGTACAAAATAGTCAAACCATTCTGTACAAGAGTCCCATTGCTGTGTATCCTCGTCAAACGGCCCCACTGTGCCAAAAACTCGTGCCTTTTTTTTTATAAATGGAGGGACCTGTATGAGCACATGTGCCATGAATTTTTGGCACTACCTCACTTTTCCTCTCTGAAAACAAGGCACAACCCGAGCTTCAGCCTGCTTTTTTTGGTTTAAAACACCCCCGGCTTTAGATTTGCTGCTGCAGAGTAATCGTTACCCATACCTCCAGAGTTTGGTCCAGCTGGAGCATGTGGAGAACTTCTCTTCAAAGTTTAACATATTTGAATATTTCTCCCCGGTGCCTAGCAAGTGCTGTTCGCCATTCTCGTCACTGGTTTGTGTGTTGTGTTCACAGGGTTGAGGTTAGGAGGCCTCAGAAGTTCAACAAACTAAGGAACTTCATGAAAGGGAGGTGTTCAGTACAGGCTGCAAACTTACTCTGCAGTTACCTGTGCAAATGGTCGGTGACAACACTTCTGGTGACATCCACTTATCTTAAAGTGCACTGTTTAGCTTCAATGCTGCTGGTAAGAAATCACTACAAATACTACAACGACACAACACTCCCGATATCTTTGATATGTAGTGCCATATGCAAGCTGATTTCTCCGATGACCTCCTTGACACCTTGCTGTCCTCAGCTCTTTTGAACTGTTCAAAAAAAAAACTGCGCATATCCCGAGTTGCCATTTGCTTGGAATCCCTGAGTTACATTGACTCAAGGGCCACCCAGATCACCAGATTTAAAATCCTCAATCTTGACATTAAATCATTGCATGGTCTAACCCTATTGTACTTCTACCATTAGAGTAATCGAACTTCAGCACATCATAAGGTTGCTGCTAAGTGTCAAAATGCATTTTTGTTTGAAGAAGGTCCTTGCTAGAATAATCTCAGAATAGATTGGGTAATCAAAAGCAATTCGAAAGGCAAATACCTCTGACCTAATGTTAATGTTTAAGTAACATATATCTCGTTCATAAATCATGACAATTAAACACATATTCTGTCTAACTGGTATAATTGTGGCATTTGAATCACTAGCTGATGGGAGTAGATAGGTCAGCAACTCAATTTCATTTTCCAAAATATTATACAGTGGAACATACCATATCTTTTAACTTGGCCAACATGTAGAGGAAAATATAATCTGTAAAACTTGGTCTTATTGCCAACATAAATTCATTAATCACAGAGACAGAGGGGGAAAAAATACAAGGCACTGCCAGAGGCAACCTTAACTTGGACAGATGTCTCATTAACTTAGTCTTTGGTGGGAGGAACTCAACCACATAAGGAATAAGATAGAAAACGTGCTCAAAATAGCACAAGTATGTTTCATTCCATTAGCAGATCACTTGTAATTCAATCTTTGTATTCTTTTGCGCCTCAGTGAACAAAAACAAGATTAAGTGACATTTGTTTAGGACATTTTTAATGTGGGTAAAAATATCTTTAATGTTGGAAGAAAGTTTTTAATATTTATAATCTAATTATGAAACTGTGTGAGGAGGCAAGCTGTCCAAGGTTGAATGGTAAAATCTGAAATTATATGAAAATGTTGTAGAATTTTGAACGTCAGTGAGAGCACATCAATCGTCATTTTTTTCTTTATTCTTTCATAGAATCCCTACAGTGCAAGGGGGACCATTGGGCCCATCGAGTCCACACTGACTCTCTGAAAGAGCATCATACCCAGCTGCTCTCCCCGTTCTATCCCTGTAACCCCACACATTCACCATGGCTAATCCATCTAACCTATACATCTTGGGACATAAGGGGCAATTTAGCATGGCAAATCCACCAATCCTGCACATCTTTGGACTGTGGGAGGAAATCGGGGCACCCAGAGAAAACCCACGCAGGCATGGGGAGAATGTGTAAACTCCACACAGAGTCACTCGAGGCTGGAACTGAACCTGGGTCCATGGAGCTGTGAGGCAGCAGAGCTAACCACTGTGCCACCTTGCCGCCCCTATCAGATCACATCATGAAATCTGAGCATTGCTGACACGGCGAATATTTGTTGCCCATCCCTAATTGTTCTCAAATTGAATGGCTTGCCATGCAATTTAGTGTCAGCCGCATTGATGTGGGTCTGGAATCACATGTCAGCCAGACTGGGTAAGGATGAAGGACATTAATGAACGAGATGGGTTTTTACAACAGATAGTTTCATAGTCACCAACATGAGATTAACTTTATATTCCAGATTTATCAATTGAATTTAAATTCCACCAGTTAACATGGTTGGATTTGAACACATGTTCCCAGAAGGCCAATGATATGACCATGACACCACTGCAGCACTTTTTCTCAGAAGATGAAATGGGAGGGATGAAGGATTCAGCCTATCATAGGGTTAACCCACCTCCTTCTGACAATCACATACTGAGATTACTGCCTACAATATAATTAGAAAAACACCATCTCATGAAGATAACCTCAATCAATGAGTACAATATAATTGGCAAAACAATGTGATCCTAATTTCTCCCTCACACTCATAATGGTAACTGCCTATTAAATTTGTCATGCTGTAATTACACCCTGCTTCTAGTGGTGGTGCTATAGTGGGTCAGGAATTCATCTCCAAGCTTTTCAATCGATGAAATGAAAAAAATCCTATTTTCCAACCAATTCTTATTCTCAGATTCTCAAATTTTCCTGTGTTTGTCATTTAATCATAATTAAAAATATGAAGTAAAAGTAAGGAGACGACTTGCAAGTAACACAATAACACGATTGTGACATGTCTGCTTTTTTCCTCAACAGAGGTCTCCCCCACCTGTGGTTGACAGGGTACTCAACCAGGTTTGATCCATTGCCCGCACCTCTAACCCACACATCTTTCCATCCCTCCCTCCCTCCTTCCCTCCCAGAACCATGATAGGATCCCTCTTGTCCTCAATTTCTCCCACCAACCTCCGTATTCAAAAGATCATCCTCCGCCATTTCCAACAACCACAAAACACATTTTTCCATACACCGTTCCCCCCTTTCTGCCAGCATTCTGCAGGTACCACTCCTATTAAATCGTCCATTGACCTCTGGCAGGATTTTCCGGTTTTGGGGTGAGCGTGTCTGGAAAATCCCACCCTAAATCTTTATTGGCTCTTAGAACTATTTACAAATATACAGTAAAGGGTACAAGGTAGGAGCTCACTCCATGCTCGCTGGTACGCATGGTTTGTCCAACACCAGTCAGGAAAACCTGTACTCAGAATGCAACTTTTCGCAATTTGTTTTTAGTCTTTCATGGGGTATCACCACCGTTGACAACTCCAACATTTGTTGCTCATTTCCAATTATCCTGTAGAAGGTGGTGGTGAGCTGCCTTCTTGAACCATTGTAGTCCATCTGTAGTGTTATTGGCTGAAGCCATCTTAGCAACTAACATGGACGATAAACAAAGCAACTGACAAAGCAGGAATTTAATGCAACCAAGAAAAATGTTACAAATGTGCACCAAAACCTATATCCAAGTTTAAGTGATTTTGTTTTCTGTACATAAACTTGGAAAACAATTAAGTAGTGCATATTGGAGTGTTATATTTTGAACTTCTGGAGTCTGGACTCAATTACTGTGCAGAACAGGTGACGCAAAGGTTTACTCCCTCGGCCAGCTGTTAAAGGTCCTAAGTGAAGTAAAATTTGGCATTTTCAACTGGCGTGATTCCACATTGCAAAGCCAGTCTCAATTCACCGTTACTTAACCTTAACTGGCTGTCACCTTCAGAGAGTGGTGTGGAGATGCCGGCGTTGGACTGGGGTAAACACAGTAAGGAGTCTAACAACACCAGGTTAAAGTCCAACAGGTTTATTTGGTAGCAAATGCCACTAGCTTTCGGAGCGCTGCTCCTTCGTCAGGTGAGTGGGATCCTTACTACCTTCAGAGAGCCCAGAGGATGGGGAAATAACACGGAAAATTAAATGACAATTGGATATCAAGAATAAATATTCACCTTTGCCTGCAAGTACTGCGTCCGAGCCATCTGGGTGTGTGAAAGGCCACTAAGTTTAGAAAATGATAGTCACGTACCATAGAACCATAGAAAATTACAGCTCAGAAACAGGCCTTTTGGCCCTTCTTGTCTGTGCCGAACCATTTTATGCCTAGTCCCACTGACCTGCACTTGGACCATATCCCTCCACACCCCTCTCATCCACGTAACAAAGATGTGAAGATGATGACAGATTGCTTGTGCAATGTATTAAGTGCTGCCACTTGCTGCACCATAAATTGGTAGGAGTCCGAGATTTCCACACATATCAAGTTCCTGATTTTAGCTGGGATACCCTGGAGAAATCTTGAATGCAGTTAGTAACGAGAAGGGAATCATGAGCACCTTTGGTTACTTTTCAAGTTGTGAGATTGCGTGTGAAATCCACAGGCCATTTGGAAGAAAATATGTCTTTATAATTAGAAAGCCTTGCAAACAACGATACACATTTTTCGGCAACACTGAATTTAATTTAAAAAGGACATTAGGATAAAAATCAGAAAAATTGCCCCTGTAGATTCAACATAACCGTACCTGGTATTTCTAGATTCTATGATGAGAAAAGATTTGGGAAATTCAAAAATGGTCTCTAATAGCAAATGGTGAAAAGCTATCAAATGAAAGTAATTTGTATCGAAAAATAACTTCAGATATCAGCCAATACCTTGATTTCTGACTCAGACCATACCTCAGCAATGGATGGAAGATAACCGTGATGTTCCGAGCTCCAGGTTTGCAGACAAATTTAGTCCCTCCTCCTTCAATTAGATTGTCATCGGCCCCTCCTATAAGAAAAACACAAACAGGATTATACTCTCCAGCCAAATACTGTGACTCCAAAAGGACCTCACTGCAAGGAGATATGATGAACTAAATGGTTATTTGACTGCTTCAGTCTGTTGTACCTGAACTGGATAATATTGCTGGAGTAAACGGATATATGACTGCATGAAAGTTGCTTGTTGCCATGGTCCAGAGTCTTGAACCCTATATAGTGCTCACATACCACCACTGCAAAATTTGCTCTGGGAAAATCTCTTAGGTCAGCCATCAATGTATTCCATTCCTGCAACAGTTCAATTAACTCTGCAGCTTAGTTATTTAGTAGTGAAGGAACCCACATTGTCATTGGAAGCATCTGAATTCCCCCTCGAAACCTCTCTGCCTATTTAGCTGTCTCTCTCCTCCTATCTCTTTGACCAACATTTTCATCACTTGTTCTCATATCTCAGAAGAATATGGAGGTTTGGGATGAGGGTACAGAAAAGATTTACCAGGATGTTGCCTGGTATGGAGGGCATTAGCTATGAGGAGAGGTTGGAGAAACTTGGTTTGTTCTCACTGGAACGACGGCGGTTGAGGGGCGACCTGATAGAAGTCTACAAGATTATGAGAGGCATGGACAGAGTGGATAGTCAGAAGCTTTATCCCAGGGTGGAAGAGTCAATTACTAGGGGGCATAGGTTTAAGGTGCGAGCTGCAAGGTTTAAAGGAGATATATGAGGCAGCTTTTTTTTTTTTACACAGAGAGTAGTGGGTGCCTGGAACTCATTGCCGGGGGGGATAGTGGAAGCGGATACGGTAGTGACTTTTAAGGGGCGTCTTGACAAGTACATGAATAGGATGGGAAGAGGGGGATATGGTCCCCGGAAGGGTAGGGGGTTTTAGTTCAGTCGGGCAGCATGGTCGGTGCAGGCTTGGGGGGCCAAAGGGCCTGTTCCAGTGCTGTAATTTTCTTTGTTACCTCCCTTATTTGGCTTGGTGTCAAATTTTGGTTGATTACACTCCTATGGGATGCTTTGCAACATTTTACTAGGTTAAAGGTACTATAGAAATACAAGTTGCTGTTACTTTTTTATTTATTTGTGGGATGATGGCATTACTAGTAGGACCAGCATTTATCACCCACCCCGAATTGGCCTTGAGAAGGTGTTATTGAATCACTGCAGACCTTGATGTGTAGGTGCATCAACAGTGCTGTTAGAGAGGGAGTTCCAGAACTGTGACCCAGCGACAGGAAAGTAACAGATATCAAGTTACGAAGTCAGGATGGCACGTGACTTGGAGGGAAACTTACAGGTGGCATTTACATGCATCTGCTGCTCCTGCTTTACAGGTTTGGAACAAGTCTTGGTCAGTTTCTGTGGTACATCTTGCAGATGGTACACACTGCCACCACTGTGCATTGGTGATGGAGGGGGTGAAAGTTCAAAGTTGTGGGTGGAGTGCCCATCAAAAAGCTGTTTTGTCCTGCATGGTATCAATCATCTTGAATGTTATTTTGGCAGCACTCATGCATGCTAACTTGTTGGCAGTGGACAGGTTTTGGCGGCTGAGTTAGGAATTATGCGTTGCAGAATTCCCATCCTCTTATTTGCTCTTGTTCCCAAGTATTTATGGGGCTGGTCCAGTTAAGGTTCTGATCAATCACCCAGGATGTTGATGGTAGGGGATTTCAGCAATCATAAGGCTGTTAAACATGGCTAGTCATTGGCTCGCATTGTGTAGTGTGAAAGTTATTTATTTTTGCTGCTGTTGTTATCATCATTATCAGATGAAGACCAGCAAGAATCAGAAATGATTATCCATGATCCCAAGAGGCACACAGCACGAACCATCATTCTGTTACACAATATGTTGACCATGCCAGGCCCAACTAAAAGAGGCTAAGGTTTAGCACTGAGTCAGCGACAGATCTGTGTATATTTGGAAGGCTTCCAGACATCATGTAACAGCAGTGCTGCCATATCAGTGGCCAACAAGTCATTGTGGTTTTCAATGTTTACATATTTGGTCATTTTCAGGTTTGTTTTGGGACCATCTGCAGTTTTGGCTCGCTTGTGGTCACTGGACCTATCAGGCCACAGAATACATCATTCAGAAGGCTCAACAACTTCTTCACATTTGGCCACTGGACAGACAAGAGAGTTTATTTATTAGTCACAAGTAAGGCTTACATTAACACTGCAATGAAGTTATTGTGAAATTCCCCTAGTCGCCACAGTCCGGCGCCTGTTCGGGTCAATGCACTAATCAGCACATCTTTCAGATTGTGGGAGGAAACTGGAACACCCGGAGGAAACCCACGCAGTTACTTGGAGAATGTGCAAACTCCACACAGACAGTGACCAAAGCCGGGAATCGAACCCAGGTCCCTGACGCTGTGAGGCAGCAGTGCTAACTGTGCCAGCGTGCCGCCCATGTCAACAATCGGCATTCCTCAAATGTGAAGCGCTATTGATGTACGTGGACGGTCACTACGCAATGACATATTGCAGACAACTCTGAAGGTAATGTACTTTCTCAATGTGGACTTGTTATGCTGTCAGAAGCACATCAATGCCTACTTCTGCAGAAGCACTCATGATTCCTTAATCCATGGCAGCCTTGTTTCAAGGAAGTGAAAAATGACATGAAAACTTGAGAGCTGCATACTCCATGGTTCATGACATCCATGAACAGAAGGAGAATCGAATGGAGTGACTTTTATCTGTGTTGTGTGAAATGTGAATATTGGGAGAGGACTGCCCTGTTTAAGTGGGGTGACTAACATGCCATTACAGTGAGTCCTTGCTTTGAGTCACCCTGCTTAACATCTTTTTGTTTATTCGTGATGGCCTGTTTTTTCGATTTGCAATGCCATTTTCAGTTTTACATCAGCTGCATTTTGGCACTGTGCACTGCACTCTGGGCCAGCTGCCACCATGCTCTGACAGTGGAGTTGCCGCTGCTGTTACCAGTGGCCAAGGCTGCAAGGACAGAATGAGGCCTGAGATCAGGCAGCACTGCAGGGATGAGAAGCTGCCACCACATCCAACCTGGGAGATCCCAAAGTGGGGCAGAGGAGTGGGGGGGCTGGGTGTCAGCACTGTAGTTAACCAAGAGTTGGAAGTGGTTTTAATTCTCCTTACTTCTCCCAGGTAACTATTGCTGCAAGACAGTCGGAGTCACCCAAAGTTAGGTATTCAAACCAGAGTTTTGGATGGGTCCCAGCGCCATCCAATCCTTGCACTGAGACTTCCCCGGTCAGGGGGAGGTGTCCCAGCGCACCTTTGAGGTACCCCCGGAGTATGAAGCAGCGGAAATCCGAAGTTATGGGCCAACATAGTTTTTCTCTTGCATTCAGTGATGCATTTTACTTTACAAGTTATTCCAGCTTAATGCACAGTGCTGCTCAAGTACAAGTATTTCAACTTGTAAATTTGTTTTTCCAGGCAAGAAATGTCCAAAGGACCCTAGCTTGGGCATTAATATTGATTTCTTAATATTCTTCCACTTAAAGGAACAATTTTCAGGATTGCAACCACAGCTTTAGTGTGGACTGATTGTACTATTAAGGAATTTCTTTGTCAAAAACTGCACAGCTTCAACGACCATCTGCTGGAATCCTGTTGGTCTTGTATCTCCTTCAGCTAAACATCACAAGGAGCTATAAAATCAGCCAGCAAGGACACAACATAACATCGTACGTAGCAGGAAGATAGGCCATTTGGCGCAGTGAGCCTGTTCTGCCATTCGATAAATCATGGTTGATCTGATTGTAGCCTTAACTCCACTTTCCTGCCAGTCCTCACAATCCTTGACTGCCTTGTCGATCAAAAATCTGACTCAGTTTTGAACATGTTCAATGAATCAGTCTGCTCTGCTCTTTATGGAAGAGAACTCCAAAGACGAACAAATCCCTGAGTGAATAAAAAATTCCTCACCTCAGTCTTAAATGGAGGCCTCTAAATTTTAAATTCTGTCCCATTGTTCTAGATTTTCCCACAAAATGAAACATCCTCCCAGAGTTTAACCTGTGAAGCCTTCTCAGAATTTCACGTTTCAATAAGATCATCTCTCATTCTTCTAAACTTCCATTGGCATAGGCCCAACCTGCTCAACCTTTCCTCATTCGGCAACCACTTCATCCCAGGAATCAACTGGGTGAACCTTCTCTGAACTGCTTCCAATGAAAGTATATCCCTCCTTTGCCGCGGAAGGTTGTGGATGCCAGGTCATTGAGTGTCTTTAAGACAGAGAAAGATAGGTTCTTGATTAATAAGGGATCAGGGATGATGGGGAAAAGGCAGGAGAATGGGGATGAGAAAAATATCAGCCATGATTGAATGACAGAGCAGACTTGATGGGCCGAGTGGTCTCATTCTGCTCCTTTGAGACCAAAACTGCGAACAGTACTGCAGCAAGACTTCCTTACTTTTATACTCAATCTCCCTTGTTTGCCTTCCTAATTACTTGCTGCCCCTGAATTCTAATTTTCTTGTGATTCACGGACCAGGACATCCAAATCCCTCTGTACTGCAGCAGTCTGTAGTCTCTCTCTATTAAATAATATTCTGCTTTTCCATTCTCCCTGCCGAAACAGACAACCTCAAAATCCCCACATTATATTCCGTTGTCTATTTTTTTGCCCATTAACCGATTTCTATCCCTTTGCAGACTTTTTGCCTTCTCACAGGTTACTGTCCTACCTATCTTTGTAACATCTGCAAATTTGGCTACAATACAGTCCATCAACCCCAGCACTGATGTTTGCTGCCTTCAATCAATTATATTTGCCATCTGAAAAATGATGCATTTATCCCAACTCTGTTTCCTATCAGCCAATTCTCTACCTATGCAACTACATCACCTCCAACATGAGCTCTTATTCTGTGCCTTTTGGAAATTTACTACATCACTACAGGTTCCTTTTTATTCATCCTGCTTGTTCTCTTCTCAAAAGGACTTTAATAAATTTGGCAAACACAATAGGTGCTTTCTGCTACCTCAAGCCCTTCCAGGATTGAGGGGTTGTGGGGTGATGGAAAATGATCAGCGCTCATGGTAGAAACAAAATATTTTTGTAGGTCTCTGATCACCTTCCTATACATAAGCACAGGGGTGATGGGCGAACTGGATCTGGTGTGTACAGGGAGCAGTGCTTTACATCGGTTTACATAAGTTTACATCGGTGAGAAGGGAGGCTGATCAAGAGAGCATTGAATAGTCAAGTCTGGAGATAAAAAAAGGCATAGCAGTGCTATAATGTCCTTTTACCTCTTCCCTTCATACCATCCAAGGCCCCAAACACTCCTCCTTTCAATTTGGTGTACTATTTGCTACTCATGATGTGGTGGCCTCTACATTGGAGGCATTAAACACAGATTGGATAATCACTTTGGGGAACAGCTCCACTCAGCTTCCCATGACCTGCAATTTCAATTCTTCACCTTGCTTTCACTCTGACCTCTCTGTCATTAGCCTCTGAAGTGTTCCAATGAAGTTCAACACAAGCTTGAAGGACAACATCTCACCTTTGACTTTCTGGACTTTGAGTTCAGCAATATTAGATCATGAGCTCTGCCCCAATTTGTTTTGTGTTTTTTTTTACTGGTTCATTTGTTTTTTGTTTTTTCTTAATCTCTTTCCTATTCATTTGGATAGCTCCTATCCTGTCATCCACTCCTCTACACATCTTTTGTTTCTTTACTTGTCCCATCACCATTCCCTTTGGCTTTGTACAATGAGAGCTTTTGCTTTTTAAGCTGTCCTGCTCTCCATCCTATCACAGAACTTTCCATTGGTTCTTCTTCCTATCCTCACTCCTTTCACTTGCTCAAACCCTATTGCAATAAAATCCTAATGAGTTGAATCTAAATAGATCTGCTCACAAATTCACATTAAATGGAACTTCATGATAGCTGAGGAGGTCCCAATCCCACACGAATGCATTTCAATGTAAATGATATGCCTTCAGATGCAGTCAGTGTCAAAAGTAACAGATTCAAATGCCAAATTAAAACACAGGAAAGCAGTGTGAAAAAGCCTTTATTCAATTGGTTTACATTTTACAATGGCCTGACCTTGTAAAAGGCTGGAGCTGTGCATTTAAAAATGCTGGGAGTTAGCTCTGTAAAATCTCTGAAATCTTTTTCTGCTTACTGTCCGTGATGTTTTTAGTGTGTACGTGCTGCAGTGAGAAATCCGGAAGCATCTCGACAGTCGATGTGAAATTATCTGGGGAAATCAGGCAGACAAGCATTCACTGAACTCTTCAAGGTCATCGGTCTCTTTCACCTTCTCATTTGAAGAATGTACTGTGCATCATCTGTTAGTTCCACCGCAGCACAGGGCACCTTCCACGACCGCATAAGTTTCTAGGTTGTCTCTGCTGGAATTTCCATGCCGGCAAGAGGTACCTTGTTGGTTCCTCACCGTGTTCCTCCTTGTTCTGCGTTTCCTCATGGTGGACAAACCTGATGGTGGATTGGCCCATTCCTTCACAATCTCTGCTTTGTGCTTCGCCCGAGGTTTTCAACCTGCTGTATCAACTTCACCTACTCTCTGAACGACAATACTCCTAACTTTCTCACAGGGTTAGCCATACCCACAAGCTCTGAACATCCTTTCACAGTGAAATCCCAATGCCCAGCACGCCATGATTTCACGCTCATGTGTGATCTAACTTCACTATGATGAGCCAGGTGGTCAAGTGATAAACTTAGACAATTGGCTATAGGAGATATCAGTGTGAAAGTTTGGCTTCTCATGGGCATCATTGTATGGGATCGGCTAATGACTGACACAACTGGAATTTTGTGCCATATGGGTTTGATTCATTGCAATTCCACTGTCCACTTCAAACTGTGCTCAGTTCAGCTCCTTCCCTGCGGCCATCAGACTTTTGAATGGACCTAGCATATTATTAAGCTGATCTTTCTCTAAACCTGATCTGTAACTGCAACACTATATTCTGCATCCTCTCCTTTCCTTCTCCCCTATGTGCTCTATGAATGGCATGTTTTGTCTGTATAGTGCGCAAGAAACAACACTTCACTGTATTCCAATACATGTGACAATAATAAATCAAATTCTACTGAAAGATTATCGATGCAAAATGTTTCTCTCTCCATGGATGTTGCCAGACCTGCTGAGTGTTTCCAGCATTTTCTGCTTTTATTATTGTATAACCTGATGCTGTGCTTTCCCAAGATGCCACCAAGAAGCAGCAAGTAGATACAAAACAGAAGGGCGTAAAGCATAAATTCTTCATCTGTTAAATGGAAATTTTACTGATACTTTGGGGATTGTAATCTGCAATAAATCACAATTCAGTGGTGTTGCTCATTTTGTTATTTTGTTCAAAAATAGCAGACTTCCACCTAAAAGGCACCAGACAGCATGCTACCAAACAGCAATAGCAGTTTTTGTTTTTTACTAGTGCTCATCTCATATTCATTGATATCTTCAGGGAGGATGTCATTGCCTCTGGATATATCTCCAATACCCAGCAACATCTGAGCCTGTCCTTGGAGTCTGATTATTCTTCCTCAAGTCACAGGGAACAAATTATAAAGGTCCCAATTAGGTACTTCAGAATTGTGTCTCTTTGCAGTCAAGGCTTTCGTGACCTTTTTTGAGCTCTGCTCACAGAGACTTCCCTTTGTCTTTGCACAGATATAGTTTGAGGCAATTCATGTGAAAGAATCTAAACTGTGTCAACCAAGGCACAGTTGATAACACAAGCTGGTGTGGGCTAAGGAGGGCTCAAATCACGCTCCAGAGACTTGAGCCCAAAACCCTACGCTGACAGTGACCTTTAACTCAGTACCCGAAGGAATGTTGCACTCAGAGAAGATATTGGCTTTCGAATGAAACATTAAACTCTGGTCCCATCTGCTCCCTCGGCTGGACACAAAAGACCCCTTGGAACTACCCTGAAGAAGAGTTGGAGAGTTGTCCTTGGGGTCCAAGTCAATACTCATCACTCAACTAACTGCATGAAAATAATAAGATCAAGGCAAAATACTGCGGAAGTTGGAATCAAACAAAAACAAAAAATGCTGGAAAATCTCAGCAGGTCGGACAGCATCTATGGGGAGAGAATGGAGCCAATGTTGAGAGTCTGGATGACCCTTCCTCAGAGCTAAAGACAAGATAATAGGACGAGATTTATCCTGAGAGAGTGAGGGAGGGATTGGGGAAGGGCAGTAATTTATAGTAATGGCAGGGGCAAAGGGAATGTAAATGATGATGATAAAGGCTGAGAATGGTGCACAGAGCATTCATTAAGAGGTCGGAATGTATGAATGGCAGAATAAAGGTGTAGCGTGTCAAAAGGCAACCTCAGGTCTTGGTAAAGCACTTTGGGAATGCCTGAGGCTGCAAAATGCATGATACAAGTGTAAGTTTTCCTTTATGGTTCTGTACCCTGCTAGCACAGTTATTACCATTTTCACAAGTTTAGGATAGGCACCTCAACTCCAATGCCCTGGACCAGAACTGGCGGGAGGAAGACAATGTTTGTGATTTCTTAGCAAGTGACTTACTTTATAAGCAGTTGTTCTGGGAGGGCCTTGTTACCTCCTCACAGGAAAGGAGCAAGCATTGCCTAGGTAATTCATATCTGCCACCAGCTTGATAATGCCGCTGCCAGATTAGGCTGCAAGAACAGACCTCCTGTCTTCATGAAAGGCAATAACATATTTAGGTCAAAACAAAAAATTCTCAATCCACAATTGCAGTCTTGGTTTATGCAATTACAGGCCAAACTTTGCTGGTTCCGAGCATGCAACATAAGTTCGATCTTTTGTAGCACCCATTTGATTGAATATAATCCGTGCCATAAATTGCTGGAAGTGTAAATTGATAAGAAACAAGGCAAATGGGGAATCTGGGACCTGACAATGATAGGGCCAACAATATATCTGCTTATCTAATGAGATTAAGGATGGAAAAAAAGACATGAATGGCAGGGAAGGAGGGTGAGTAGAAGTAAAATCTGATGCAGAAATATTAAGAGGAAAGTATTGGGATGACTGACAGTCAGACGACAGAAATAAACAAATAAAACCTGTAAATTTCATTTCTGATCATTTAATTTCTGCACTATTGCAGCCAATTTAATATGATATCCAAAACGTATTTATACATTTGGAGTCTTTTGGTGACTGTTATGAAAATCTGTTAATGCCATTTTCCCTCGCAGGTTAAGTGTCTTGTCAGTTATCATAGAAAGAGTTCTCCTGCTTGAAAAAACAACAAGGGAGAGTTACAAGCCCATAATCTTAATTTTCTCCCAGATTCACAAAAGAAATCTCCATAAATACCCTTCAGAAAAAAAAAATCTGATGATGATTAGCATGATTGGTTAGCAGTGGTTAACACTACTGTCTCAATGCGCTAGGGACCTGGGTTCAATTCCAGCCTTGGGTGACTGTGTGGAGTTTGCACATTCTCCCCGTGTCTGCGTGGGTTTCCTCCGGGTACTCTAGTTTCCTCCCACAGTCCAATGATGTGCAGGTTAGTGAATTAGCTGTGCTAAATTGTCCCCTAGTGTCCAAAGATGTGTAGATTAGGGGGACTGGCGAGTCCCCCTAAATATATGGGTTTACAGGGATAGGGCGGAGGGTGGGCCCGAGTAAGATGTATCGGAGAGTCGGTGCAGACTCAAGGGACCAAATGGCCTCCTTCTGCACTATAGGGATTCTATGATGTACAGTGATTGTACCTGTCCCTAATTTATTCTACGAGGCTTCCCTAAGAATAACATTTCTATCATGGTAAGCAGTTAAACTACCCAGAATTCAAAAAGGAAATCAGTGTACATTTCTGTCCTCCATAGCTCCACTCAACTAATATCCAATGAGCAACACATCGCAGAAGATTTGAATAAATTGCAGAAGGCACACACAATGCTGCAGCTGAGGCCCAGGCTTGCTTGTACCCACTAGGTGACGCCAAGCTCAACTCCCTTTTTTGCAGGTCTGCCATCAATCCCAACAAATACTTACAATGTTGAAGAAAAACAGGATTTTGTTTTGATGTGCGTGAGGACAAAGGGATAGGGAAGGGGTGCAAAAGAGAAAGCAAGAGCCCTTGAATGAGAGCAAGTGAGAGTGAGCGAGAAAGAGCGAGAAAGAAAGAAAGCTAGTTACCGGTTCAGGTTACCACAACTAAACTCAATTCATACTTCTTTTTGCCTCCTTAATTATGACAGGGTATACATCCATACATTTAGTTAAATCTAAAATTACCAAATGTGTTTAAGAAAAATAGACTTGCATATATATTATGCTTTTCACAGCCACTGGACATCTTGAAGTGCTTTACACTCAATGAGTTTCTGTAGTGACTAGTGTAGGCAATGACTATTTGTAATGTCTTATTAGGCAATCACTTGGAATTTAGGATAGCTTGATTCCAGTGCAGTTCAATTGGTTTTTAGATGGCTGATAGATTCAATGTTGATCTGCAGAGTTTGGCAGGTGGTGCTTGAAGGGTTGGGTAGATGGGCTGTTTGGAGGTTTGAGCACTCGCTCTGCTACCTTGACTTCGCCTCTGCATAATCCCAAAGAAGACTGTCAATGTGGTTGGTGTCTTCCAGAATGAGAGTTCGCTGTTTAGGTTGGCCAGGATCTCCCAAGAGTTGAATACCTTTAACCTCTTCAGGGATGATTTGAGGGCATCTCTAAAGCGTTTCCACTGTCCTCCCTCGGCTGGATAGTCTTTACTTTAATGCCAGGAGTACAGTATGTAAGATAGATATTTTAAGGGCATGGATTCATATATGTGTTATATTGTTGCCATCACAGAGACATGGTTGAGGGGAGGGCAGGACTGATTTCAGGGTGTGGATCTTTAGGCAAGACAGAGGAAGATGAGGAGAGGAGGTGGTGTTGACCTATTAATTAATGAGTCAATTACTGCAATAAGGAGAGATGATATCTTGGAAAGGTCTGCAAATGAGACTTAGTGGGTAGAACTTAGAAATAAAAAGGGGTAGTTATGTTACTGGGAGTATTTTATAGGCCCCCAAACAATCAGCGGGAAATAGAGGAGCAGATATGTGGGCATATTCTGAGGTGTGTCAGAATAAAAATTGGGTAATTATATTATGGGACTTCAACTTCCTCAACGTAAATTGGGATAGTTACAAGTGTTTAGAGGGGACAGATTTCTTGAAATGTATTCAGGGGAGTTTTTCCATCAATATGTAGAAGGCCCAACAAGGGATGGTGCCGTGCTGGATCTGGTTATGAGCAACAAAGTCAGACAACTGTACAGTGTGGCAGTGGGGGAGCATTTTAGCAAAAGTGACCACAACATGGTACGGTTCAAGTTTGTTATGGACAAGGAGAAAGATGGCCTGCAAAAGATGGCTTTGGATTGGGGGAAGGCAGATGTTATTAAAATCAGACAGGATCTGGCCAAAGCTGACTAGGAATAACTCCCTGTGGGAAAATCTACAGTGGAGAGCATTAAAAAAGGAAATTGGGAGTGTACAGGTCCCTATAGGGGGAAATGTAGGAGCAATAAGTTCAGAGAACCTGGATGTCTAGGACAATTCAGGTAGGATAAGGAAGAAGAGAAAAGCTTTTAGCAAGCTCAAAAGGAGCAATTTAGCTGCAGCCCTAGAGGAAAATAGGAAATGCAAGGAGGAACTCAAAAAATAAATTAGAACAACAAAAATGGGGCATGAAAAAGATTTTGCAAACAAGATTAGGGAGAATCAGACGATATTCTAAATATATTAAAGGTCTAAATATATTAAAGGAAAGAGGTAAACGAGTAAAGAGTGGGGCCCATTAGAGACCAAGGGAGCAATCTGCATGTGAAGCTACAGGACATTGGAAGGGCGTTAAATTAACAGTTCTCATCGGTCTTCACTTAGGAAAAGCAGAATGTAGGTCCAGAATTCAGAAAGGGACTGTGAGGACCTTGAACAGTTTGACATTGGAAGTGAGGAGGGAATGGAGGCTTTGACAGGCTTAAAAATTGACAAAACTCCAGGCCCGGATGAATTGCATCCCAGGCTGCTGTGGGAGATGAGGCAGGAAATTGCAGGGGCTCTGACGCAAATGTTTAATTCCTCCCCTGTCACGGGATAAGTGCCGTGGAGGGGACTGGAGGATGGCTAATGTGGTTCCACTTTTCAAGAAAGGTGGTAGAGGTGAACCAGGGAATTACAGACCGGTGAGTCTCATGTCAGTGGCAGGGAAACTATTGGCGAAAATTCTGAAGGAGTGTATTAATCTCCACGTGGAAAGGCATGGGTTAGAACAAAGAACAAAGAATAAAGAAAATTACAGTACAGGAACAGGCCCTTCGGCCCTCCAAGCCTGCACCAACCATGCTGCCCGACTTAACTAAAACCCCCTACCCTTCTGGGGACCACATCCCTCTATTCCCATCTTATTCATGTACTTGTCAAGAAGCCCCTAAAAAGTCATTACCGTATCCGCTTCTACTACCTCCCCCGGCAATGAATTCCAGGCACCCACTACTCTGTGTAAAAAATCTGCCTCGTACATCTCCTTTAAACCTTGCCCCTCGCACCCTAAACCTATGCCCCTGCCCTGATTAGGGATAGTCAGCATGGCTTTATCAGAGGGAGGTCATGCCTAACAAATTTGGTAGAATTTTTTGAAAAAGTGATTGAGTGTGTGGATGAGGGAAGTGCAGTTGACGTGGTTTATAAGATGTTAACAAAGCCTTTGACAAGGTCCCACATAGGGGACGGATTGAGAAGGGAGAAGCACATAGAATTCAGGGATACTTGGAGAGATGGTCCTGAGACTGGCTTAGTAATAGGACACAAAGGGTGGTGGTAGAAGGCTGTTTGAATGACTGGAGGCCAGTGTCCAGTGGCATACCACAAGGTTCAGTGGTGAATCCCTTATTGTTTGTTATATACATAAATGATATAGATGATAACATTGGGGGAAATGAGAAGCAAGTTTGCAGATGACAGCAAGATTGGTAGGGTTGTTAACGGTGTAGAAGAAGGTCGTGGGTTACAACAAGATACAAGTGGGTTAGTCAGTTAGGCAGAGCAGTGGCGGATGGTTTTTAACCTAGATCAGTGCATGGTGATGCACTTTGGAAGAAGTGACAAGACATGGGAGCATTTAATGAATGGCAGGACATTAAGAAGCTTAGAGAACCAGATGGATCTTGGCGTACTTATTCACAGATCCCTGAAGGTGGCAGAATAGAGTAATTAAGATGGCATATGGAACACTTCCTTTTATCAATTGTGGTACTTAGTATAAGAGCAAGGAGGTAATAGAACATAGAAAAAATACAGCACAAACAGGCCCTTCGGCCCACAAGTTGCGCCGGTCATGTCCCTACCTACCTAGGCTTATATATAGGCTTACCTATAACCCTCAATCCTATCAAGTTCCATGTACTCATCCAGAAGTCTCTTAAAAGACCCTATCGAGTTTGCCTCCACCACCACTGACGGCAGCCGATTCCACTCACCCACCACGCTCTGCGTGAAAAACCTACCCCTGACATCTCCTCTGTACCTACTCCCCAGCACCTTAAACCTGTGTCCTCTCGTAGCAGCCATTTCAGCCCTGGGAAAAATTTCTAAGAATTTTAAAATTTTAACAAGTTTCTAAATGTAATGTTGGAGCTGTACAAAACATCGGTTAGGCCACAGCTGGGTGCAGTTCGCCTTACTATAGGAATTGATTTATTGTCACATGTATTAGTATACAGTATAAAGTATTGTTTCTTGCGTGCTATACAGACAAAGCATACTCATCATAGAGAAGGAGAGGGTGCAGGATGTAGTGTTCCAGTCATAGATGGGGTGTAGAGAAAGATCAACTTTTCAGGAGGTAGGTCCATTCAAACGTCTGATGACAACAGGGAAGAAATTGTTCTCGAGTTGGTTGGTATGTGATCGCAGACTTTTGTATCTTTTTCCTGAAGGAAGAAGGCGGAAGAGTACGCCCAGGATCCGTGATTATGCTGGCTGCTTTACCGAGGCAGCAGGAAGTGTAGACAAAGTCAATGGATGGGAGACTGGTTTGCGTGATGGACTGGACTTTGTTCACAACCCTTTGTAGTTTCTTGCGGTCTTGGACAGAGCAGGAGCCATGTCAAGTTGTGATACAACTGGAAAGAATGCTTTTTATGGTGCATCTATAAAAGTTGGTGAGAGTTATAGCGGACATGCCAAATTTCCTTAGCCGCCTGAGAAAGTAGAGGCGTTGGTGGGCTTTCTTAACTATAGCGTCAGCGTGGAGGGGCTGGGACAGGTTGTTGGTGATCTTAGAATCTTAGAAACCCTACAGCACAGATCTGTACACCTAGAAACTTGAAGCTCTCGACCATTTCCACTTCATCCCGAATGATGTAGACAGAGGCATGTCGCCACTAAGATTGCACTCGAGAGGGTACAGAGGAAGTTCACCAGGATGTTGCCCGGGATGGAGCATTTGAGCCATAAGGAGAGACTGGAAAGGCTTGGATTGTTTTCTTTAGGATAGAGAAGGCTGAGGGGGGGGGGGGGGGGGGTCATAACTGAGGTGTAAAATTATGAGGCATGGACAGGGTGAGTAGGGAGCAGCTGTCCCCCTTGGTTTTGGGGTCAATCATGAGTGGGCATAGTTTAAGGGGCAGGAAATTCAGAGGGGATTTGAGAAAAAAAAGACCACTCAGAGGGTGGTGAGAATCTGGAATGCACTGCCTGTGAAGGTAGTGGAGGCCGGAAATCTTACAACCTTTAAAGAGTATTTGGATGAGCACTTGAAATATCGTAACATTCAAGGATATGGGACAAGTGCTGGAAAATGGGATTAATATGACCTTAGTAGTAGTTGTCAGTGCAAACTCAATGTGCCGTAGGGCCTTTTCTGCACTGTATGACTCCCGGGATTCTCTTACTGCAACTGAGCTCCAAGCAAAGCAACTGCTTCAGGAGTCTGATGTCAGGCAAACAAACGACATGTCAGAAACACAATGCCAGAAGCGCTCTCAATCTTTTGGACAAACTCCAACATGTGTCGGTAGTGCATGCATTTTGTAAAATTCCAATTTAAAGTCAAGAATTCCTTTCAACGGAAAGTAAGCTTCACCCTTCAAGGGCAAATCATCAGCATGCAAATCTTCTTAAGTTATAAACACAGAGGTTTGCAAGGTTAAATAATTTAACTGATTGTAATTATTTTATTACTTGACAACCTATTCATGCAACTTTGAGCAAATATGTCAATGTTAATGAATTCTGATCCTGTTCTGTGGTAGACTACATAAATAAAATGCTATTTGTCAAAATTAACTTGTTAAATTCAATTAAGAATAAAATGCATAAATATATATAACAAACTAAACATCTTAAGGAAAATGTCACCTTTAACTGGAATAGCTATGGTTTCTTTTATGAGATTTGGATGAATGTAGTCATTTTATGCCATAAACACTGCTCAAAAATCAAAGCTCCAGTAAAAGTTTAGTTATATCTCGTGGCAACTCTATCAACTGGAGTCAATCATCCGGGGGAAATTCTCATTACCCAACATTTTAATTAAATTGCATGTGAAGGTAAGGGAAACAGTAGCAGGAACAATACAAAGAAAATCAACAAGCTCTGACCCCAAGACTGAATGAGCTGACTCTTGTTACTGGCAACTCTCCCAGAGCCACCATCAATTTGATGAATAAAAATGGCAGTGCCAAAATGGAAGCAGCAGCTCTGCTAATACCCTGCAGATAGCGGACTTTCTTCAAGACAAATCTTGCTCTGACCCTCACAATCAGTTTCTAAATTCCCAAGATGAAAGAGCTGATTTGAACCCTAATCATCTTGCAGGATGGGTTGGGTGAGTGGTTAGAAAGGTGACCATGTGTTACATTGCTGAGCGTTTGAGTGTGTGTGTTGTAATTTTAGCTGTCTATTTACTGGCAGCATTGGGACTGTCTGCAGCAGGCATCAGGGGCCTCATCAATATTTAAGAGCAGTAAAATCTCGTCACAAGAAAGATCAACCCCAGAAGAGGCTCAGTTAAGTTTAACTGCTAATTGTTTCTTGTGTGTCAGAAGGAGCAAGAGTGTTCCTCTGGGCTCCAAAAGGGATCCTTGGACCTTCCTACCCTGAGCCGTGCTCCCCTTCCCATGCATATGATGCTATCTCAAACTTCCTCACTCCCCCGCCCTGCTTTCCATTTTCACCATATTCCACATGATCTGCTACCACTTCAGATTTTCAATATTTGCACGTCTTCTCATTTTATTTGCATTTGTTATCTTGCAATTTAAAAAAAATTCTCTTCAGACATATGGTTCCTTCCTCCAATATTTAAATGTAGACTTGAAAAGTAATTTTTCTTCTAATTCACCTTCTCATTTCCCACTTTACTGACCTCACTTTTCCACCCCCTAAAGGGTGGGCTTTCTGGTACACCAAACCCAACCATACAACAATTATTGGAATCCCACTTCCAGTAAAATATTAATCTGCTGGAGTACGAAATCAAACACTTGACATAACATCAGTCCAAGTAACTCTGCTTCACATGTTGTGTTAAGGCACTGTCACAGGTTCAGTCTGTGATATTGCTTAGGCTGGCTACTTTACTCCTTGGTGTCAAGTTCCTCACAGCTATCAAGCAGCAATTCTCTTCCTCTTTTCTTCATTCACAAGATGTGGGCTTTGCTGGCTGGACAGCATTCATCCCTAATTGTCCTCAAGAAAGTGGTGGTGAGCTGCCTTCTTGAACCGCTGCAGTTCACGTGATGTAGGTACACCCACAGTGTTGTTAGGCAGTGAGTTCCAAGGATTTTGACCCAGCAACAGTGAAGGAACAGCGATGTATTTCCAAGTCAGGATGGTGAGTAATTTGGTGGAGAACCTCCAGGTGGTGATGTTCCCATCTAACTCCCGCCCTTGTCCTTGTCTCAAGTAGGCGTACATTAACAGTGCAATGAAGTTACTGAGAAAATCCCCGAGTCACCACACTCCGGTGTCTGTTCAGGTACATTGAGGGAATTTAGCATGGCCAATGCACCTAACCAGCACGTCTTTTGGACTGTGGGAGGAAACCGGAGCACCTGGAGGAAATCCATGCAGACATGGGGAGAATGTGCAGACTCTGCACAGACAGTGACCCAAACCAGGAATTGAACCTGGGTCCCTGGTGCTAACCACTGTGCTGCCCCAGCAAAGTATATAATTTCTCAATTCTATTTCTTGTCCATCTTTTGCTTTAAACCATCACTTAAAAGCACTAAGAATGGCAATACCTGTATTTTCAGAAGCTTCCAATGCTCCAAATTCAAACAATTTAATGATGTTCCTTGAAGTCAAATGAAAAGATTTAAAGCTTAATTAACCATCAAGATTTACAATTACTTTTGTACTTTTTTGTGTCTCTTCCTTTACGCGAAACAATATAGTTTTTTTTTAAAAAATCGAGCAAACCTACCTGCTACCCTCCAATACGAGCCTTGACACTGATCTGTACAACTATATCTTGCTCCAATTCAGTCCAATGTTCTTTAGTCTACACCATGACACAATTTGCTTCATTAATGACCAATTATCTGATCAGAATGTTCAGAACATCATTGCTGGGACCTCCCAAATTCTGTTAACTATGGCTTGTAAACAAGTCTCTTAAATACTGTTAAATGCTCTTATTACCTTGTATGGTTATCTACATTAAAAATCCATCTGTGCATTTCAACTCCTCTACCCAGTTGGTTCCATTTATTATTTATCCACATGACTTTCTGACATTGAAGACCCAAGACTTTGCACCTCACCGTTTACAAATGTTGTAAATGGGGAGAGGGGGCACAATTTGGATTGAACTATTTGGCTTTATTTAAGCCCGCCATACACAAAACCAAAGACATATTCACTGAGCCACGCAGGGAATATCAAGGGAAATGGGGATAGGGGTAGGCACTGAAACACACTGCTGATTAGAAATGAAATCATAATGTATTTTACCAAAAAAATCAATCGAAGCAAGAGTGGTCCTTTTGGCTGCATCAAGTTGAGAGGACCATGAAGTATTAACAGAAAAAAATAATGAGCCACTGAGAAAGAGCCCATGAACTAATCTTTACTTAATATTGTTACGAGCAGGTGAAGAGGGGTAGAATGGCTCCACTTTTTTCTCACTCCTCATTTGAATGCAGCAGGGTTGCCTCGATAATGCCTGGGTAAGAAACTCTTTCAGAGAGTTAGTGCATGCTCAATGGGCCAAATGGTCTCCTTCTGCACTGCAGAGATTTTGTGGTTCTATGGTACTTAACATCTGGTCTAAAATAGAAATAATAAAACGCTCCACTGTTACATAAATATATATTCAAGGTTTGACACACACACAAGTAAACGACAAAGTGGAGGGATAGATTAAGCAGTTTCAGACTGGACACAGTGTTATTTGCAAATTTCACAAGGGGTCAATTTCAATATGATGGATGGTTTCCACTTGGAGCAGAAGGGAAGAGGAAGAAAGAGAGATCTTTCCATGCCAGCGTCTTTTCTGCTTCTGTTCTTCTGCCGAGAGTAAAACAGTTTCTCAAACATGAAAGAAATTCATTAGCTCATCGCATGTTCCCTCTCACCAATTGACCAATTACCCAAACATGGTCAGAGCAAGTTGATCCAGCGGTATGGTGTAGACAATGATTAGATTATGGCTGGACAAATTCCTTTGCCAGCCAGAATCCATTGTCCAAAGTGATTGGCCCATAAAGTTCTGGCTGCCCAACATTGGATGTGGCGAGGTACTCCAAAGGTGCATTGGGGAAGGGCTTCCCCAGCAATTGTTCGGATGTGTTCATTTCTCCTGGACAATGGCAGTGCACTGCAAACTATCCGACAAAGTGATTCAAATCACCAACTTTGGATGGTTTATACTAATAGTTACTCTGAAAGAGAAATGAGACTAAGCCATGCATTGGATACACCCCACACTCTGCACGCCCCACTCCTCCCTCCCCCGCCCTCTGCTCGCACCCTGCCTTCCCCTCCAAGCCACAGGCCCCTGACTCTAACTTGTCCCCCCTCCATGATCCAACACAACCCACAGCAACTGCCCCTCACCCTGCGACCTGCCAAATCTGGATACTAAGCTTCTCCCTGGCCTGTCAGTTGTACTGGGCTCTTTAAGTCTTCCTGCTTGAACTTTTCTAGCCAATGAAGTACAAAAGGGAACGTGGCCTCCCTGAGCTTGCTGATGTTGCATTGCGCTGTGGCCATCAGGGACTCTTGCTGCCGACTCCAAGCAGCTCCAGCCAGTGGAGGTTTGAAAAGTTTTTCAAAGCAACTCAATGTGCTTTAAACCAGACTAATTCCAGCGGACCATCACTTTACACCATGGGTCAAAGTTGTGGCCCATTATGTCTAATGGCTTATTCCGCAGCCAGTTGAAGATGCAGGTGCTCTCTGGATGTTTTATGAGTAGGGCAGAAGATGTGATCATTCATATTGCCATGATGTGGAGATGCCGGCGATGGACTGGGGTAAGCACAGTAAGAAGTCCCACAACACCAGGTTAAAGTCCAACAGGTTTATTTGGTCGCACAAGCCACAAGCTTTCGGAGCGCTGCCCCTTCATCAGGTAAGTGGGATTTCAGTTCACAAACAGGGCAGATAAAGACAAACTCAATTTACAAAATAATGGTTGGAATGCGAGTCTTTACAGGTAATCAAGTCTTAAAGGTACAGACAATGTGAGTGGAGAGAGGGTTAAGCACAGGTTAAAGAGATGTGTATTGTCTCCAGCTGGGACAGTTAGATTTTGCAAGTCCAGGCAAGTCATGGGGTGTTACAGATAGTGTAACATGAACCCAAGATCCCAGTTGAGGCCGTCCTCATGTGTGCGGAACTTGGCTACCAGTTTTTGCTCAGCGAGTCTGCATTGTCGTGTGTCGTGAAGGCTGCCTTGGAGAACGCTTACAAAATTGATGAAGGGGCAGTGCTCCGAAAGCCGGTGGCTTGTGCTACCAAATAAACCTGTTGGACTTTAACCAGGTGTTGTGAGACTGCTTACCATTCATATTGCTGCAGGGTAATTGTCTTTGATGGGTTCTTCCAGACAGACTGACTCCATTTTAATGGTTGTGATACGTGTCATGGACAGTCATGCAAATGTTCCACCATCTTCGAAACAATTGTTTGACATCTCTGGGATGCTGTTTCAGTCTTTTAAAACTCAATCGGTGGCTTCAGCCCAATAATTAAATAAAGTCATTTTTGATATGGTTTTACAACAATATTGACAAATTAGAAGTATGTTTAGCTTCATGTAATTCTGTTCAGAGCTTTTATTTCTTGTGTCTGTTGCAATGTTTTGTAATTTAATCAATTAAGATTGCATTACATAGCAAAAAATATCATACTTCCTAGAATAATTCTATTATGGCATAACTCTCCTTTTAATACAGAATGGTTTGCCTCTGGAGGGAAAGAATGATATTGGAATAAAGCAGTGAAAATGTAAAGGAATCCAAAAACCAATAAGATGCATAGTAATTGGACATTAACAAAGCAGAGAGAACAGCCAAAAACTTTAATTACAATTCTTGCAGCAGAGCCCTGCTACACTGTGATCTGTGTGAGGAAGTGACCCTAATATTACAGGTAATAAAAGCCATTTCCAACTCAACAGGAACACTGTTTTAATAAAAAAAAGTCGATAGAAGTCTGCTTTTCATCAACAGCACGACTTCTGACAGACTTCAGTAAATGTTAGTCATGTGTAGCCAAATTTTTCTTTTTCAGTCCTTTCAGAGGACCCGAGTATCGTTCGGCCAGCGTTTGCCCCAATCCCTAATTGCCCGACAAGGTGGTGGTGAGCCACTGTCTTGAACTGCTGCAGTCCATTTGGTGTAGGTACAGCCACCATGCTGTTAGATTTTGACCCAGCGACAGTGAAGGCACAGCAATAGAGTTTCAAGTCAGGATGGTGTGTGGCTTGTTGGGGAAACCTGTAGGTGGTGGTGTTCCCATGCTGCTGCACTTGTCCTTCAAGATGGTAAAGATCATGGGTTCAGAAGCTCCTGTCAGAGGAGGCTTAGCGAGTTGCTGTAGTGCATCTTATAAATGGTACACATTGCTGCCATTGTGCACCAGTTGTGGGAAGACTCAGTGTTTAAAGTTTATTTATTTGTGTCACAAGTAGGCTTACGTTAACACATGCAATGAAGTTACTGTGAAAATCCCCTAGTTGCCACACTCCGGTGCCAGTTCGGGTACACTGAAGGGGAATTTAGCATGGCTAATACACCTAACCAGCATGTCTTTCTGACGGTGGGTGGAAACCAGAGCACCCAGAGGAAACCCGTGCAGACGCAGGGAGAATGTGCAGATTCCACACAGATAGTGACCCAAGCTGGGAATCGAATCCGGGTGCCCGGCGCTGTGAGGCAGCAGTGCTAACTACTGTGCCACCCACAGTGCGAAGGAAGATAGAGTGACAATCAAATGTGCTGTTTGTCCTGTATAGCATTGAACTTCGAGTGGCGTTGGTGCCACAATCATCCAGGTAAGCGAAATAAATCAATAAAAACGATTGTCAAAGGTGTCCAGAATGAACAAAACAAATTGACATTCACCAGGTGTAAGGAAAACAATTTGTAAATTAGCAGAGATTCACAAAACATGTGTGGTCAAATTAATATTTTTGTTGCAACAGTATTTCTTCAAATACAAGAGTTCTAGTTGTTATTTTATCAAAGACTTAAAACAGAATCCAAGTTACTCATTCTGGAAAAGCTAAATAAAGCTGCTCAGACATAAAAAAGGCTTAGGAAAATAAATACAAGTTTTGTTAAGAGTCTGGCTTTGTCACTTGTTTATTGTCACAGACGATGGAACTTTGATTGGACACAGCTTCCTCCTGGGTTTAAAAGGCAGGTTTGCATCTGATGGGCTAAATATTATTAGAGGACTAAAAACTATACTTCCTTAAAATTTGTCTGCTTTAATTTCAGTACCGATCATTGAAGACGACAGCCTCCTGGCTACCAATCCTGTTCTATGACAATGTTCTTAATTTAGGTTTTGCGTTTCATAGCAACATTATAACTTCATTTAGTTCCAAAGTTTGTGCAGTCACTGGAGTTAAGACTGTGTAGAAACTCTGGAGGGAATAGACTGCTATCATCTTTGCTTATAGCACCAACACTGACGTATTCTTTTAATACACTTGACAACTTTTCTAAGGTTTAAAATTTTTAAAAATCTATTGAGTTGTCATTTTTAGCACAAGGGATAGCTTCCCAAATAATAAATTGCATCAAATAGCTGTCCTTGGGATTTTGCCACACTGAACCAATTCCATCATCTCACCTCTCCAAAGCCATCTCTTCCCCTGCCATCCTCATCTCGCTCATTAATCCCATCCCATATGGAAACAATTTCTCCAGCCAGGATAATTTTGCAATGAAGGGGAAGCCCAACAACAATGTTCATCCTCCACGAATTGCTCGCACCCTGCCCCCACCACATCATGCGCTGTGGTCCTCATACCTCCACGTGAGCCAGGCATCATCCACCAATCGATGAGCCCCAGAAGCTAACCACTCAAAAGTATTTGGACAGACAAAAATTGAGTATCATCATAGACTCATGGACTAGGGACAACTGGTGATGCAGCAGAAGACCAGATATTATTAGAATAATACTTTTTGAATTAGTCAACATTTGCTTTGAACTGAGAACCATAGACCCAACTGTCTAGCAATCAATAATGGATAAAAGAATGGAAACCATTTTCAAGAGCTGAGTTAAGACATAACCATAGAGTGATAGTTTAACAAGAAATTGCTGGCATGGATTAAAAATGGACAGTTTGCTTGATAAATCTCAACCGTTTTAAGGAGGTTACAAAAAAAAAGGTTAATTCAACTTGACATTCTCTCCAAGTACCTTTGAAGATCTCCCAAGAGACATGACAGGAAAAGCTTTGAGAATCCAGATTATTAAGTGATACTGCACAAAAGATGTGAGCAAACCATGTTTCGTACGAGTCAATGAGAAAGTACTGAGTGCAACAGAGTCCACTGCTTGGATCCCTTTTGTTTATTAACTTCGTACAGAACCTGAAGCAATTATAATTTTATTAAATTCATGGATAGCTCAAACAGACAGTTTTTAGGACGATGTTAATTTCAGTTAAGTTGTTGGAGGATTAAGAGCAATTTTCTGACCTAACCTGACAAGTGGCGTATGTCAACTGAGTACTGTATGAGTACTAAATGCCAAGCACGGTCAATTGGTCAGAAAAAATTAGCAATGCAAATACTCAATAAGGGTCACAGAATTAGCACAAGGGGCCTTGGAACATTTGGTTCATTAACAATAACATCAATATTGAAATGATGGGGGTAATTTTCAACTTCACTGCCTTGGAGAGGCCACGGGACAAGTTAGTGAAGCAACTGCAGAACCTGTGATGATTTCATGATGGGATGATAATCAGGTAGATCATCAACCCCAATGTGTAGAAATAATTAAAAGCATAAATTCAAAGTTGGGAGGGATAGCCAGAAGATTGCAGCACAAGTTTAAGAAGCAACTCTGAATCGTTATTGGACTCTTTCTGAAGCCATTATTGAACAATTTTGATCACAACTTCATTAGGAAGTGGACAGGCCAAACAGAAAGGTTTGGGAATAATTTCAAGTGTCAAGCAATCAATGATGAAAGAATAGGACAAGGTAGATGGAAGTAGGCAGTACCCAGTAGTTGAGGAGGTGGAGAACAAGGCACCTTCTCTACAAGATTAACTGCAAAAGATTTAAAACAGATTATAGAAATCATAGAAACCCTACAGTACAAAAGGAGGCCATTCAGCCCATCGAGTCTGCACTGCCAACAATCCCACCTAGGCCCTATCCCCATAACTCCACATATTTACTCCACTAACCTCTCTAACCTACGCATCCCATGACACTAAGGGACAATCAACCCAACCTGCACATCTTTGGACCGTGGGTGGAAACCTGAGGAAACCCATGGAGACACGGGGAGAATGTGCAAACTCCATACAGGCAGTGACCCAAGCCAGGAATCGAACCCAGATCCCTGGAGCTGAGAGGCAGCAGTGTGAACCACTGAGCCATCGTGCTGCCCTGATGGCAGAAGAAACTTGGTCACATAAACAGTTGATGTGGCATTTGCTTCCAGCATTAATATCAGGCAGAAATGGTCAACACTGAAGATTAGATTGGGTAGTTGGTTGAAGGAATGGAGGCAAAGGAACTGAAAGAATATGGGAACAGAGTGGGTAAATGTAATTAGAATCATTAACACACTAAGGGTAAGCCCAGGTACTAGACTGATTAGTCTCAATTATATGTTTCTATTGTCCATGTATTTCTTTGTTTGAGCTGTGAAGAGAAATTATTGAAATTTAAGCTCTCCAATTCAGAGGGAATATGGTCAGTGGGGTAGATGTGCAGATGGTGGGAAGATGAGAAATCACTCGCGTGGAAAGTATTATGAAGGGTAAAATGAACGAAGAATATTGCTTCAATGAAAATCAGATCAATAGATCAAGAGAACATAAGTTTAAATTAGTTGAAATTAAATTGGAAAAACAATCTTTACTCAGACATTTGGAATAACCTCGCAGCAGAGTCAAAGATATTAATTACAAAAAGCAACTGGGCATTAGGTTGGATGAGTTTCAACACTGGAAGCATGAGTCAAGATGACTGAATAGCTTTGTTTCTCATCCCCGATGTTTTTCTTCATGTCCATGCTGTGCTGTGAATTGTGACATAGTGCATACTTTCTCTTCATAGACGATTGATTCCAGAAGACCTTAATCAGAGGTAAATTACTCCTTTGATTATGGCACTTTTCAACCATGATATATGATGGCACCATTTTTGCACAGTCTCATCTCTGCTGGTCAGACACCAAAGTGAAATGAGTTGCAAATCTATCAACTCAGCAAATCGTACAAATGGCACAAAAGTACTTGTACTTCCAACTGATGCCAAATTCACTGTTAGACAGGCACAGGTAAAGGTATGACTGAAACTGAACCAGATTTTATTTTGTCTTTCTACTCTCCCTTCAGTTTTGCTCGTTATTTCATTACTTTGGTTTCTCTTTGTTCCTGACTTGGTTTGATGATCCCCTTTTTGTTCATTCATTTTCATCTTCCTCCTGCTTGTCTTTGTGAATGTTAGGAAGGTAGGACAAGGTGGAGGCTTTTAGACTCTGTGCGATTGGAGCTGGAGGTGGGGATGGGAGAAAAGTAATGCGACAATTGGAACTGTTCTGTTGAAGGAAGGACTTCGACATGGGTTAACATAGATTCCAGAAAATTGGCAGGAACCAATGCAAGGACTGTTGCCCTTTTTACTTGTTCTTGATTAAACAAAACAAAGCAAATAATCTGTGATTGTTGCGACAAAGCCACAACCTTGCTCATCCGTGTCACCGCCGCCGCTTCCTTTAATACTTTTGCATTTTGCAACTTCAGAGTAATTTCTAGCTGTAAGTTCAAATGCTTGGTTCAAAGAGAGTGCACTTTGCCTTCAAATCCCATTCCAAGGTTTAAGAATATCTAAAATTTGCTGTTATTTGGGCAAGTAGTAGTAAACCCTGGCCCTATTTGTGCATTGATGCCATGATACTCTCTGAAGAACTGTAGAGTGCTTCCCCAGTAGTCCTAATCGTTATTTATTCGTCAACCTCCACCAAATTGGTTATTTATCTCAGTTTTGTTTCTGAGACCTGATAATGGACAAATTGACTGCTACAAAGTTCGTTACTACAATTCAAAATTAATTCAAAGACTGCAAAGCAACCCTGGAGTTGTGAAAGACACTATCAGAAAGGCACTTTCTTGCCCATTTGCATGCTCAACCAAAAGCATCCGCTGCTCTCCCTCCATGCGCCACTTCTTCCCCTCCCAAAATAAGCACCCGAACAAAAGACAATCTCTAAAATAGACATGTATATTTTTCTATTGAAACAACTGCTACACTACAAATGTAACAGCTACTGTTGCTAGCACCACTATTAAAGCACTCTTGAATGAAGAACTAAAGCTCATATACAAAAATTATAGGCCAAATAAACCTTTACGTGGGATTATTTATCATGACCTTGTATTAGAACAGGTCTGTTCATCCTCTTCTGATGAAAGATCATTGACCTAACAAGGTTAACTCGGTTTCTTTCCAGGGATGTTGCCTGACCTGCTGAGCATTTCCAGCACTTATTTTACATTTCCAGCGTACGCAGTATTCCACGTTATTATGTGTAAAGTTGAAACTCGTCCCTTACTCATCAACTTATTTCACTGTATCCATGGAATCCATATATGGGTGGGAAGCCAAGGAGACAACATGCGAAGAATTGCTGTCAATTTTCACTGTTACAGAAATGATCTGAATAACCACAATTGTCTGTGACAAGAGCGATGGTGGACAGATCCTCAGTTCCAAATTGTGAACCATTTAGTTGGTGGTGAGAAGATTTTACTTTTTCTCCACTGTGTGCAAATTAATCACTGCTTATTACGAACATTTGTCTCAGAAAACATCCCAAGGCATCAAAGGTATGCAGTTATTTTAATGCAATCATTATCAAGAAGGAGAATCAAGTTTCTCTGAACTAAAAGTGAACATCATGAATATTCAGAGTCATTGTAACCACTAATTCTACATGTTTATATGTAAATTGTTTTACAGCCCCTGGCAATCCTGTGATCCCAAGAGTAAAACTAGTCTGCAAAAGAAATTGGTCATAACATCCAAATCTGCAAGAGCTTCAGAAGCACACAACAGTGAAATGTCAATATGTTGTTCATCAGTAACAGTCCCACATAACTGAAAATTAAGGTGTTATTCTGCCCTTGAACAGATAATAGTAATAACTCAAAAGCGCGTGATTCAAAATTAGTCATGAAAAGCATTGGCCTTTATGTATCTAAATATTCATTTTTGCGAACTGCACAAACAAAAAGGTATTCTAATTGCTTAGCTTGAGTCCTTGGTTCTGTACTAAATGTTTTTTCAATATTTGTGCACCCACATTGCAATCATTTCTGAAGTCAAGACTTCTAGTGAGTGGCCAACAGTGCCTTTTGAATAAGCATTTTTTATGTCTCCAGTTTCTGGACCAATACATGCTAAAGGGTCAACAGAGGCAAGTGAAATGAAGTGTCAGTTCTGCAACTCAAGCCACCTGGGCAGGAAACATACTCATTTGAGTTATTAGATCATCTCGAGTGGTCAACTACTCACAAGCAAGTGAACAATGTCAGATTGCTAGCTGATGATACATGACAACACCACCATCTGCAAGTTCCCCTCCAAGCCACTCACTATCCTGACTTGGAAATATCTTGCTGTTCCTTCGCAGTTGCTGGGTCGAAATCCTGGAATTCCTTCCCCAACGGCATTGTGGGTCAACCCACAGCACATGGACTGCAGCGATTCAAAAGGCAGCTCACCACCACCTTCTCAAGGGCAACTAGGAATGAGCAATAAATACTGATGTGGAGACTGCTGGCCACTTACAATAAATACTGGCCAGCCCATGTCCCATGAATGAATTTTTAAAAAATCACTACATTTACTTAAATCTATCAATGTCAAAATATTTTCGAAGTTTAGAACGTTCGTTGGCAATGACTATCTCAATCTCACTGTCTATATTTCTTCTTTTCAGGAACATTAAATTCATTTTAGGTAAGAACAACAAAAAAAAAGCAAAGTATACCTCACCAGTTATCTATGGAATACAACATAATGCCTTTTTTGGGAGAAAGAAGACTGATCAAACCTGGTTTGGCACCAGGTCTTCGAGATGGGACCTAGTTATGAATGTTTGGGAGTCAAGCACAAACAGAAATCAAATCAGAAAACATTTATATATAAACCAGACACGACAGTAAGGCAGGCAACCTGCTACCTGGGTGACTTCTCTCTTCCATAGCAACAAATAGGCATTCCAAGTTCTAAATAGCTAATATAAAATCATGAATAGTAAGTAGTTAGATGGCAACAACCATCAGGGAATGTGATACATTTTGCTTTGCTATTGGCTGAAATGCGAAAATTTAATTGTCATTGCCTCATCAATTAAGCATTTGTGCTCTGTGTTGAAACAAAATATTACTGAGGTGCAGCAAATGTGAAATGACTGCAATTGTGCTCAGTTTAATTTTGCAACGTATTTATCAACGAGTATGCCTTTCACACCAAATCCCTTGGGTTTAAGATTCTCAGTCGAAGCCAGGTGTGTAATGTATCACACCTCATCTCAACTGACATTTAACCTGAGACATCCAATTGATAGATAGCCTTTCATTGCATTAAGCATGATTCAAACCCTGAAATACCTCACAATAAATGATCACAATTTGAAATAGTCAATACTTGGATCCATTTTTAGATGCTAAGCATGACTTTAAAATTGATGAACATTTCTCTGCCATATACAGGAGCAGTTCACATTTTTCTTTCGTTCATGTTCACCATCAAGTGGGATTGCTAAGCTACTAGGAGCTTAACATTGTATTACAGAAGAGATTTCTCAAGAAGGTTTTACACACATGGGGGGAATTGTGAAAATACACACAGGATCCACTAGTTGGTGAGAAGAAAGACCCAAAAGAGCTGCACACATGGGAAACAAAAAAACAAAGCAACTGCAGAAGTAGTCTCTGGCAAAACCAACAAAGAACAGTACAGCACAGGAACAGGCCCTTCGGCCCTCCAAGTCTGTGCCGATCATGATGCCTGCCGAATCGAAAACCGTATACACTTAGGGAGTCCGTATCCTTCCATCCTTGTCCTATTCATGTATTTGTCTAGTTACCCCTTAAATGTTGCTATCGTACCTGCTCCCACTACCTCCCCAGGCAGCGTATTCCAGACATTCACCACCCTCTGCGTAAAAAAACTTGCCTCGCACATCTCCTCTAAACGTTTCCCTATGCACCTTAAACCCATGTCCCCGAGTATTTGACTTTTCCACCCTCGGAAAGAACATCTGACTATCCACTCTGTCCATGCCACTCAATCTTGTAAACCTCTATCGGGTCACCCCCTCAACCTCCATCGTTCCAGTGAGAACAAACTGAGTTAATCCAACCTCTACTCATAGCTAATACCTTCCAGACCAGGCAACATCCTGGTAAATCTCTTCTGTACCCTCTCCAAAGCATTCACATCCTTCTGGTAGTGTGGCGACCAGAATTGGACACAATATTCTAAATGAGGCCTAACTAAGGTTCTATATAGCTGCAGCATGACCTGCCAATTTTTATACTCAATACCCCGACGGATGAAGGGCAAGCATGCCTTCTGCTTTCTTGACTACCTTCTCCACCTGCGTTGCCACTTTCAGTGATTAGTGGACATGTACGCCCAGATCTCTCTGTCCGTCAATATTCCTAAGGGTTTTACCATTTATTATATAGTACAGTACACTGTACAAATACTGAAATGTTTTACTGGGAGAGATATCAGTGCGCCAAATTGAAGTGGTCTGTTCCTTTGATTTTCACATTTAAGAAGGGCTGTGAACATCAAAAGGTTTTTTCAACCATGCTGCAGGAACCTAAGATGCAGTTACATTGTTCTTTCAACACGAATGCCAATGCTTCTGTAGCATATGCAACGTAAATTCAGTTTCAGACGATCCAAACCCAGAATCATTTACTTGCTTACTTGACAAAACCCAATTTTCAAAGCCCCAAATAATCAGCTTCAATAAAAAATGCAAACTAAAGGACAGATAGCACAATTCCACTCTTTAATACTGACACCAAATGGTACTAATATAACCCAAAATACTGGAGTCCTCTGAAAGGGATCTCCCTGCTGGAGGTCACAGACTGGATTAGTGCAAAAATAACTGTGAAAACTGAAAGAAATAGATTAAGATTTCTGCATTGCAGTGCAGACCGTGCCAAGTTGATGTGCATCACAGCTGCTCAAAATTGTGGCTTAATATGTTGGCATTTTCAGGACTTTTAGGGCAAATGCTGGAAGGCATATATCCTTGGAGATCCCAGCCAAATCCCATTTATGTAATGTAGTCATTAAAGACAGAGATTAATTTCATTTGGTGCCATGCTAGCAAGACTGTATTGATCAAAATTGTGCTGGCTAAGCTGATTGGTCAGCAGTTGAGTAGTCCCAGCAGTGTCAGAAGCAAGTAGTGGCTGTTGCCGGGCTAGAACTGCAGCAATGCCCAAGAAGGAAGGAAGGAAGAAAGATGTCTCCCTGACTTCTGGTCGGGAGGGACTGGGGGGCCCTTAGTGTGGGGTTCGGGGCACAAAGGAGGGGCTAACATCTTTGGGAGTGAGCCAGTGGGCACAGGGAACAGGGAACTCCCCTGGCTTCAAAGGAGGTAACCCCCCGCAACCCTCTTTGTCACCTTTTAGGCCGAGCTGTTAAAGTTCTGGGCTTACTTTACTCCCACCTTCACAAGCTACACGTATAACTGCAGCAGATGAGGAATGGGGTTCTTAAGTTGCCATTAATTTGCAACTTAAGGACCTCAATGGGCCTAAGTATGAGGCCTAACTAAGTATGAGTTTGTATCTTCATATGCCCTGTTTGTGAACAGAACTCCCACTCACCTGACGAAGGAGCAGCAAGCGCTCCGAAAGCTAGTGGCTTTTGCTACCAAATAAACCTGTTGGACTTTAACCTGGTGTTGTGAGACTTCTTCCTAAGTATGAGCACATTGCCTGAAGCCTTCCCCACCCTCTGTAACATGAGGGGCAACCTCAGGGATGTGCGGGAGGGTGGTAGGATGGCTGCTGCAAATACATCCGTTGGGGTTAGGGAGGCGGGGGGGGGGGGGGGGCATGGTTCTTTTACAAATGAAGAAAACAATCACTTCAGTCTGAGTTTCAAGCAATGTTTCAACTTGATTCTGAGCAGAAACCAGTGCATGAAAAGAATCCACGTGTACAACAGAACTATGGACCTGCAGAAGTTGCACCTTTCAATACTTTTCACTCAAGCTTTACACGATGTTAAATTACACTATGCTAAATTAAGCACCACTCCAGAGACCGGAATACATAAACAGTGGCGTTTTTGTATTTTAGATATTGCTTCTCTCAGGTGAATGAAAAAGCTACCTCGTCATTCGTGCCATCGTTGGACTAATGGCATAATTTCTCAGGACAGTTACCCAGTGTCGTAGCATTTATCTCTTCACGAACATCACCAAACATACATTATCATTTATCGCAATGCTGCTTGTGGACCTTGCTGTGCACAATCGGCTGTCCATTTATCAACAATGACTATGCTTCAAAATGTTACTCACCACTGGCTATGAATTGTTTTGAGATCAAAAGCTAAAGATTAAACTTTGACAAAGGGTCATCTGGACTCGAAACGTCAGCTCTTTTCTCTCCTTACAGCTGCTGCCAGGCCTGCTAAGATTTTCCAGCATTTTCTCTTTTGGTTTCAGATTCCAGCATCTGCAGTAATTTGCTTTTATCCAATTGTTTTGAGATGTTTGAAGATGATGAAAGGGAATATTTTGTTTCACTATCATTTATTAATCTGTTGTTTGTGGCGCTTACTCCCCGTGCAATGTGCCTGCTGAACGGGCAGCACGGTGGCACAGTGGTTAGCACTGCTGCCTCACAGCGCCAGGGACCCGGGTTCAATTTTGGCTTGGGTCACTGCCTGTGTGGAGCTTGCACTTTCTCCCCGTGTCTGCGTGGGTTTCCACCAGGTGCTCCGGTTTCCTCCCAAAGTCTGAAAGACGTGCTGGTTAGGTGCGTTGACCTGAACAGGCACTGGAGTGTGGCAACTAGAGGAATTTCACAGTAACTTCATTGCAGTGTTAATGTAAGCCTTACTTGTGACTAATAAATAAACTTTTACCTTGAATTTGCAGACATTACAGCGACTGTGTTTCAGAAGTAGTTTGGCATTTAAGTCATGTTAGGGTGTGCTGAATATGGAGCACAAAATAAATGTACTTCTTTTTTCAGAAAAGGGAATGGGATTGGTTGGGAAAGAAAGTGATTCAGTCTACTGCTGTCCAATGACATACTAGTACTGACTGCAACCAGCCCACGATCAAGAAGAACATGCAAAAGAGTGTGGAAAGAAAAGAGAATAATGAGGAGAAATATCACATTAAATTGATCATACCAGAAATGTTTTAAAATCAATTTATTTACATACATTAGTGGACCATAGTAAACAAAAAAATGTAAATCAGTTAGCTCTACATTTAGGTACACGCTGTGAGTGAGAGCCAAAGATAATGCAGTAATGTAACAGAATCTTTCACTGGGTACAATACTTCCTCTCTTCAAGGACTTCTTGCATTCCACCTTTAATCAAAAGTAGGTTAGCAATCCCTTGCCAAGTACCTGGTTACCAGAGGGTGTATCAGAAAGGTGTAGGCTGACTTAATCTCCTTCTTGCTTGCTTCTGTTCAGCACCTCCCCTCTCAACTTAGAGATCTGGAGCCTAACACATGGGAAATTGTTAGGAATAATTCACATCCTCTGATGCCGTGCCACTGTGTCATCCCTTTATTGTAGACTCTTGATACAAGTCAATCACACTGTTTTTTTGAGATTGGTGCAATTTGTTAAACAGAATCATGTTGGCATCACTTCTGAACACTCAGAAATTCTACTCACCTCTCACAACTCTCTCACTGCTGACTTCCCTGATGCCGCCAGGTCCATTTTAGCAGTATTTATGAAGATTTATGATTGCACTTTGCTGCAGTTACTTTTGTATTATTTGGTCAATACAATGATTCCAACTCAACATATTAGCAGTGGAGTATCATCTTCACTCAGATCAGTTAGAGTGTCACAAAAGTCACAAAGTCGTGCCTTTACAGGGAGGGAAAGACACAATGGCCAGAATTTTCCAGCTGTTCACACCAGCGGGATATTCTGGTCCCACCAACAGCATACCCCTGCCAAAAGATTGCTATGGCAATTGTTATTGCAAGCATTAAAAAAATCATGTGCAGACAACTCAAAAATGATCATATCGATATTTACCGACTCGTTAAAAATCTCGTACACATCAAACACTTGCTGTAACTGTCACTTCAGCTTCTTCTTTTATAAATCAGTGTACCCTCTGACTCATGAAAATGCCACTATATTGGATAAGTTATAGTTTACTGAATGCTACTGTGCTACACACGTTCTGTTTTCAAATGGACTAAAATGAACACAGCATGTTAGGGTTTAATCTATGAAGAGAAATATTTAATCTATACAAATTCTGTGAGTGAAGATGTAAAAGGCAGTTGAGTATAAAATGACCAAGTCTCAAGAAAAAATAAAAAGTCAAAACAATTAAGATCGAAAAAAAGAGCCCAGAGTTGTGACTATGTGGAACGGAATTCCAGATTAAGCAGTTCATGAATTTACACCTTTGACATATACAGTGAAAAGGATTGTTCCTTGCGCACCATACAGACAAAGCATACCATTCACAGAGAAGGAAAGGAGAGTGTGCAGAATGTAGTGTTACAGTCATAGCTACGAAGTTGAGAAATAACTTAATATCAGGTAAGTCCATTCAAAAGTCTGATGACAGCAAAGGTTAGAAGATTAAATATATCTGGAGATGATCACATTATGTGAAAACAAGGATAGTGCGCGAGTTGGCGGGTCCATTGAAATGCTCTGCCAAGGAAGTTTAGTGGGTAGAACACAAGATTCAGAATGAAAAGTTGAATGGGTACTGAAGAGTTCTGAACTCCATCAGATAAATGCACGGAAGTATGAATGCTGTTTAAACAGCACCCTTTTATTGCAATTGCCCATCGTTACAAACACAATGGATAGGAGGAACTTCCTCCCCCATCTAGAAGTACCAGTTCAGGGAACAACACATGTTCACACTGTAGCAGAAACAATTTCATCACGTAACACATTCACAAGTTCAAAGCTTCCGAAAAAGAATGTTAACTTAGGGCACATGCAGGGAGTTCATTTTTTCAGTCAGTAACTTGGGTGGTTCTGATCTTTTAAAAAAAAGTTGATCTCTTCAAGCTAAAACAGTATTCACAGAGAATGAGTTTTCCACATACCAAATAAATTGGGAAACTTCATTTCAGTGAAAAGTAATTGCGCAAAGAAGAATGCAATGAGTTAGATAATAAAAATGAAATACTGAAATTTCAGTCTCGGAAGATTAAGAAAACCCAATTAGTTAGATATGACTAAGCACAGTGACTTCATATACAGTTTATTAGCTTGACTGGTCTGGAGATTCATAATAGAGATTGTATCACTAAAAATTTACTAAGGCTGAGAGCCAGGTTTTTAATCCAATTTTTGCAATTCTCTAGCAAATCCTTGGACCCTTTTTTAATATCACATGACTTTCATTTATTATTGCTGTCTACCTTTACATCCTCAGTTTCTGAAGCCAAAAACAAAAATCATAATTTAGAGGAGGGGGTGGAGGAGGAAGAAGGGGATTCAAACTCTCACAGGGGTATTCAATGTTTCTCAGCAGAATTGTAGGTCTCATTACGAAATGACAGCAGCAAAGAGCTCAATAATTAGAAATACTATCTGATGGATTCTTTTCATCTGCAATGTACCTGGGTTATCTGAAGGATAGATGCTATCCTTCACAGAACCTCTGTTACGTGATTTTGGTCTCAAGTGGGAAAAGATTAAATATCTTTAAGAAATAAAGTGCAAAAAAAAGAAGCTGGCTGATAAAGTGGATGAGGGTGATTTTGTGAAAGAATGTGAAGGTAAAACAAAGATCTTAAACTCAATAATGTTGCGAAGTGGGAGCTAATGAGAGTTTGCAAAGATATGAGCAATGGACTTGATGTCAGACAAAATATGGGTAATTGAGTTTTGAACAAATGAGAACTTACATGGAGCAAGGGAGAGAGCAGAGGAGCTCTTAGAGTCGACCAATGATAAACAAAGACTTGAGCAGCACCCCAGGGATAAAGTGGAGCTGGTGAAAGAGCGATGTTGCACAGCGGCATTGTGCTATTGGCTGTGGATAGAATGTGGGTCCAAGCACAGGTGTTGGTTTGTAATGGTGCCAAGGTTTAGTTGAGCCAATGGCTGGGAAGCAGGCTCAAGTCAGCAACATGGAAGAGGGCCTGACAGTGGGGATTGAAAATAATGGCTTCTCTTATCCCAACAATTAGATGGAGGAAATTTTGTCTCATCCACAGATTAATGTCAATCAACCTGATATCAGCCATGTTATCAAGTCACGTGCCAGAATCAAACGTGGTGTCATCACCATATGGGAACTGGCCACATGTTTAGAAATTATATAGCTGAACAATTGCATACCAGTAGAAAAGGGCCAAAGACAAACACTTAAAGACTCTGGATAGGATAGTTTGGCACAGGAAGAAAGACAGTTGTTGAATTTGTGTTGGGTATGATTGGAGAGCTAGAAGCGGAACCACATGACGGCTGTTCCATCAGGGTTAACTGCTGGAAACCTAAAAGTTTACCTTCACTTAATGTAAAGAAAACTACCAAATAAAAGTTTGGCAAATTTCACTTTCAGAAATCTAATAAGGAATAAATTTTATGCACCACCCAACAGTACGCCTGATGTATGCAATTCTCAATCGTGCCATTTGCATGACACTGAATTACTTTGATGGGATAAAATAGTAAACACCACATCACAAGTCACATTTAAACCCCTCAAGGCTGTGGCCAACGGTTAACAGGGAAGTTATTATGTTCCAGTACAGGGGTTCAGGATAAGGTCAGATAAAGCAAAGTCAAATATCAATTCAACATCCTCAATGCCATTTGAAATAGCATCTTAATCCAATCTTTTTCCCCCTTTCCCACAAATTGTTTTCTCATCTTTGAGTGAAATGGTCCACTTGAGTGAAATGCAAGACTAGTTTTCTGTTAGGATAGTCCATCAATTAAAAATAAAGTTGACACTGTTTAATATGAGTGGATCTGATTGGCAAGAAGTGAATCTTCTCTCTCATCAGCCTGGGCTGGATATCCAGTCAGCAATATACAGGATATTCAGCAATTCAGGATGTCCAAATTATGCAGGTTATGAACCTGAGCAACTCTATTTCACTTGTGCTTTGACATTGTGACACACGAGGCTCAATGATATTCACCTAATTGGCGAAGATGACAAGAAATTGAGATTTTCCATTCTTGATACCACCTAGATAACCTTCTTGGTTTCTGCCTGGCTGAAACTTGAACTATCCTGTTTACCGTAGCGATTACTAGGCTTACCTGTAACCCTCTATCTTAAGTTCCATGTACTTAGAAGGAAAACGGGCACATGTCTGGATATATACATTGAAGGAGTCCTTCCCAACAATTTGAAGTAAAATTATTTAGAGGCCAATCTCTGAAGAGTTGCTGCTTTCTAAACGTGTGATCTAAGACCAGAAAATTTACAAAGTGCCCAACAATACATTCTGAACATTGTGGGTAAGCCATTTCAACAATGCACAAGGAAGGCAGTCCAACACCAGCAGTCTCTTCGGAGCCAACATGACCAGCATTGAGGTGCTAATCACTCATACCAACTCTGCTGAGGACATGTCATTTGTATGTCTGACATCAGACACCCAAAGCGACTGTTCTGCGTTGAATTCGATTGCAGCAGGAGAGATCTTGGAGGATGACAGAAATACCTCCATGATGTCCTGAAGCATCCCTGAAGAGGACAAATATGCCCTCCGACTCAAAAGGTGTTCCTGGCTTACAACTGACCAAAATATAGGATAACTTGAGCGCAGAAGCAATGTTGAGGGACCAGAGAGAGCACAAATCTCCAACCAACTCATCAACCTGACACTCCAAGCACGAATTGCCGCCTGTGGGAGAGTCCACAGATTGCACATATCAGACATCTCAGAATCCAATGGAAGCAAGTCTTAGAAGTCTGAGAAGTCTTAGAAACCCTACAGCACAGAAAGACGCCATTTGGCCCATCGAGTCTGCACCGACCACAATCCCACCCAGTCCCTACCCTCATATCCCTACATATTTACCCACTAATCCCTCTAACCTACGCATCCCAGGACACTAAGGGCAATTTTAGCATGGCCAATCAACCTAACCCGCACATCTTTGGACTGTGGGAGGAAACCGGAGCACCCGGAGGAAACCCACGCAGACACGAGGAGAATGTGCAAACTCCACACAGACAATGACCCAAGCCGGGAATCGAACCCAGGTCCCTGGAGCTGTTAAGCAGCAGTGCTAACCACTGTGCTACCGTGCTGCCCTCGGAGTCATCCTCAATCCTGAAGACATAAAACCAAACTCCAAGCAATGGCAAACTGAATGCAAGTCATCTTTTCTATCTCAGTTTAAATCTTGACTGTGGACAGAAAATGCCAGATGAGTGTCAATGCAAAGTGCAAATTGCTCCATTCCAGTGACAAGCAGTTGTGACAGCGGACACCAAGATAGCAAGGAAGCTTGTACTGTCCCGTAACATAGCCCAGTCAGATTATATTGCAGCCTTAAGAATATTACAATGTCTGCTTTACCTCACTCAAGAATAGAAACATACAAACATAGAAAAACTACAGCACAATACAGGCCCTTCAGCCCAAAAAGATGTGCCGAACATGTCCTTACCGTAGCGATTACTAGGCTTACCTGTAACCCTCTATCTTAAGTTCCATGTACTTATCTAAAAGTCTCTTAAAAGACCCTATCGAATCCGCCTCCACCACTGTTGCCAGCAGCCCATTCCATGCACCCACCGCCCTCCGAGTGAAAAACTTACCCCTGACATCTCCTCTGTACCTATACCCCAGCACCTTAAACCGGTGTCCTCTTGTGGCAACCATTTCAGCCCTGGGAAAAAGCCCCTGACTGTCCACTCGATCAATAGAACGTCTAATTTAGAAACAATTTATGCCTTTGTATCAGATCTGGGATCAATTAATAAAGTGGAGATGTGTAGTCCTGATAAAAGCTATTCCTTGCCAAAATGACACAGTCTCTCACGAACACAGCAGCCACACAATATGTGATATAGTCTCATTACAGATGAGAGGCTGCAGAAAAGTAGTTCTTATCAGAGGCTCCTTTCAGTTAAGCTGGAATTGCTGTTGCAATTGCAGATTATCAGAGCTCCACTTCAGCAGGAATTGAACAAAAGTCTGCGCAGAGACGACAGGGGAGGGAGCCACATCTTGCACCAGGGGTACCAATGTATAACCGCAAAGCTGTAGTTTGGGGGGCAAACAAAATTACAATGGGCTTCCCAGATAAATAAATTGGTAATTACCCTACATGATTTGTTGCTTGGCCACAGAGACCAGAGTGTGCTTTGGTGATTACCTTCAATCAGGAGATGGCTGGTACCACCAGAGGCTTTAATGCATCTGTGCTTTGGGGAAGGAAATCAGCCAAGGCTTCTTGATTCTGATTGCTATCCAGTGAGCCTGCTGGAAAGGACATGTGCATGTTGTTTCAATGATATGATGAATCTCTCAGTGATGCCACCCATCCATCACCAGTCAGAAAGTATGCCAGTGCCATTAAAAATCATCATTTTACTAAGATAACGTTGGGCTCCCAGTGCCTCATACCCCAGTGGGATCATACCACAGGTCGAGTCCAGGTGTTCAGAACAGAGAATAAAAAGAAAATTTCTAAACCCAAGAACTATGAAGGTTAGAGCAAAACATATAGAAATAATTTCTTAATAATCTTTAGGGCATGCATTCATTCAGTATTTATTTTCGTGGAAGATATTTATGACCATATTTATGAGTTCACAAAGATTAGTTAACTTTTAAGACTTAAAGAACAAAGCAAAACAGGGGGTATAAGAGAAACAAAATGTAAGTGAAAAGATTATAACGCAGAAGGAGAAAAATATTTTAAAATTGGAAAAGAAATTGCCAAAAAATCCTTCATATATATATTATATTTATATATAGTCCTTGAATCAATATATTTAGAATTCAACAGTGGGGGAATATACTCCAACAGTCACTTTCTATTTTCCCTTCTGAATGGACTACAAAACTTTATATGCTTTCAATATCACCCAATTATGACCTTTCATCAACTTTAAATTATTGCAAGTGCAACAACAATTTATTCAGCTGATGCTCGGGTAAATTAAACAAAAACAATGCAATCACAATCCAGCCCAATACAAAATTTATCATGTCCTGCCAATATTAACAATGACACTATTGCTCTGTCCACTCCAAGATAAAGTGATTATTGCAAAACAAGGCTGCTGTAGTTAGCACTATTAACGCCAAGTACTCATCGAATATTCTGTTCTGCTTTGTGTCAAAGCCTTGGGCCATCCCTTCCCCCAGCACGTGCGCTCAAGCAATGGGTGCATGTTGTCGAAGAATGGGTACAGTTTCTTTTAAATATTAAAAGTGGAAGAATCTGGAAAATGTGTTTTGAATAATATTCAAAGACAGATTATAAGGAACAGTCCAATCTTCAGGGCATTTTTGACAAAAAGCTAGGCCACAGACTACTCACTCCACAACACTACCTATGACGCAGACTTGGCATTTATCTCAACGGCACAGTTCCCCTGCAAAATACTTTTAACCAGATTGACCAACATGTGGTAAACATAATCTTTCCACATAAAATAAAATCACCGTGGGGCTACCAATGGCCTGTGGAACATCTGGGTCATACTGACCACGAAGATTCCAGTTCTGATTCTCTTGCTCTACTCAGTTAGCTGAACTCAGTTGGGTGACACTAGATTGGCCCCAGTCCCTCTGCGTTCGGGGGTGGTAAAAATGGACAGGTTTTCCATTGCTGATAGATATCTGAAAAACTCTGATCTAGGAGGGTTGCATCCTGTCAGCACGAAGTACCACACAGCCAAACAGTCTGCCAACATTCACTTTCAAGGCTCAAATTTCAACATTGATCATTTCAGGAATTGATGTGCTCACATATTCCACCCCAGTAAGTCAGAAAGTCCAGATAGGAGAGGTGAGAGGTTGTGATAGAACAAACAGAAAGGAGTGACTCAGCAGCTACATGGAGTTCATTTATTGACTGAATGAATCATAGAATCTACAGTGCAGGAGGAGGCCATTTGGCCCATCGAGCCTGCACCGACAACAATCCCACCCAGGCCCTATCCCCGTAACCCCACGTATTTACCCTCCTAATTCCCCTGACACCAAGGGGCAATTTGTCATGGACAATCAACCTAACCTGCACATCTTTGGCCTGTGATAAAGCGGAGGACAAACCTTCCATCATCTCCTACAAACAGGTCCTCCTAATTATCCCGCCGGTCGTAATCAAGATGGCCTTCACTAACTTGTACCTTCGAGCCACACAACTTTACATAACAATTTCATAATTATTCATGAAATGAACATTTTTTAATTTTGGAAAAAGAAATGATGGTTCCTGTGGGCTTCCTTGCAGTGAAAACTTGGACGGTTAGAAATGTTCTCATTAAACAGGATTTTCTAACATTTCTTTTCCAACCTGCTCCGTTACTGCTACATTTTCTTCACAAATCTGTCTCAGCAGTAATGAGAATTAAGTCTGGATGTGTGTAGCCAACCATCCGAAGTATAAGATTACATGCAGGTACCGAGCCAGACTGGACTGTTTGTACCACTGAATCAGCAATCAACTTACCAGCCAACAGAAAATTACTGCACAAGCGAATGTTGGCTGAAGATAATTAGTCTTAAACTCATTTTAGCATGAATATTTTATTACAGAGAACAAAACTCGTTACTGAGAGAAATTAGAGAGTCAGAATGTCTGAAATAAGCCATGCTGTGATCAGTCAGAACTTGATAAACCCTTCCAGAACTAGAGTTTACCAATGTATCAAAACATTGCTGAATTTCATTAGAAATTGTATGAAGTGCCTCATGTTTGTGACAAAACAAACTGTGCTTCTGCATGTTAAATTATTGAATTCTTCAGTGACCCATCTTGTGACCAAAGGAGAGAAAACCCGAGGAATTATTTTTTAAATTTTTTGCCCAATAAACACTCTTTCCCAGTCCTTGATATAATTATCTTCTCATGTCACCCAAGTCACTGAGAAAATTGGAAGAGCCGAGGCAAGTAAAATCACTGAGAAAGACCAAACGTTCAGGTTCAGAAAGCAGGGGCCAATCAAGAAATCTGGAGTCAGCTTCAAACTCAGTCAGTCCAAACAACAATTCTTAATTAACTCAATGAATCATCCCTTCCTTTTTTTTTAAAAACAAATGCCTACTTTACAATGCATGTTGAAAACTGCAATAAACAGCACAAACAATTTACATGATGTCAAGCAAATGATGCATTTAACCCCTTTATCATGCCTAGCCACAGACCAAACATACCACTAAACACTGGGGTATTAAAACATTGAAAGGACAGCCATACTAATAGGAGTAGCAGCACAAAACTAATCCACAAAGTGACAAACACAATGTACAATTATTGCCATGGAAAATGACACCATGAGGCACAAATCTACAAAGAGATTTATTTTATGAGGATAAATACATACATACCCAACCACAGCCTCATTCACAAGAATTTGTCGAATAATAACCTCCCACCATTCTAATAGCGGTCAAAATATTAATTATTTTGGAAATGTTCACGACTGAACATTAAATCCAATGTATGCAGTCTGACTGCACCATCTTTTTCAGAACAATTGCCGTAAATAATTTATCCAAAAATAAATGTAGAAATTGATCCAGCAGTTGTTGCTTGAATGCTGCACATCTCTTGTTAGAAGAAGCTAGAAATTCACTAACATCCATTGCATCAGACAATTTTTCACGTAAGAATTAGTTTTCCTATAATTATATAACTATAATTGCAGGGAAGTCATTCAAGGTTTATATTTTTGACTTGTAAAAAACTGAGAAAGCACATTACGCTCCACACAGTACCAAGGAGATTTGGGAACCCCATTTGACTTTAATCTTTTCCTCTTGTGGCCTGTTTATGCCCGCAAGAAAATTCAGCGCAGTGTGGAGATTTAGATGATGCACATTTCAGGTACTGTTGTGAAAAACTGTCAGACAGTGTGGCTCTGGGGAAAACAGAACTTGGGCCATTGGGCAGAAGAGATTTCTAGAGATCCATAAAGATAGAAAGTGAAAAACTGACAGATGAATGATGGATGCGTCATTCACACAAAACAATGTTTGATTTTGTTTCATTGCATGGCAGCCCACACATTTCCTTGTGAACAGACAATGTTGTCTCTGAAGACTTCCATACCCTTCCTCTCTGGGCCCTGCCAATTCTTCAACGTTTCCACCCACGGTAATAATGAGTGCCTGATGTGTAACATCGAGCAAAAAAAAATACACCAATCTTTTTTTAAAAAATACAGTTGATTGTGGCTGAATTGACAATATTCATTGTTCTAACCTTGCAAAGTTTCTACCCAAATCAGAATAATGATAATAGATTTCTCACGCACAATAAGGCTTTCCCAACTGGGGAGCTGAGTCAGTATGGGCAATAGATCTGCCTTTGCTGGTCACTGCTACTCCAGTGGGCTAGCAGCTGTTATAAATCAAAAGTGGCAAGCTAGTCGAGATCAGTTTTCCTATCTTATCAAATTAGGCACATCTCCCCATGATGTCAAAGCAAGCAAATAGGTTGGCACTCAAACTCATCACCAGCAAGTCAGGTACTCCTCCTACTTGAGCTACAACAGCTGCCCATGAGTTACACAGATCGTAGACTAAGTGAATAAATCCCGATTTTTGTAATATTCCTCAAAATCTTGATTTACTTACTTCCTTCATACACTTACCATACTCAAGAAAATAATTCAAGTCTTTGCAGTTAGGTGCCAAGAAAAAGTAACCCAATTCATGCTGAACTTGCATACCTCGGGATGATAGGGAGGAAATAGCTTGATCTGGGTTTCAGACAAAGCTCAGCACAACATCGTGGGCCGAAGGGCCTGTTCTGTGCTGTACTGTTCTATGTTCTATGTTCTAACTGCACTCCTTTATACCTGCTCATTTATATCACATTTTGCCTCATGTACAAAGAAAAATTCATAGGGAACAAAATAAACTATAGACAATTACAATATTGTTTCAAATGCTGGACTTTATAATATAGATAGTTATATTTTAAACAGTCTTTAGAGTAGTTTAGAAAGAGGGATGTGACCTTCTCCTAAGTCCACCCATGGTTAAGACGAGGTGTCCTCAAACTGAATCTTCTCGAAGACAATCCCAGGTGACCTGGTTGTCATGTGGACAGGAGCTCAGGTCAAAATGTAAGGTACAATATTAACACTTGGTCACAGAGGGGACAGTTGATATTGTTGCACTCAGACTCAGGGATATGGGGAAGGAGACCCACAACAGGTGCTGTAACACCAAACATGGAAAAAAGGGCCATCTTTGGGAAAATCACCATGCAGAGTGCTGGTGAAGTCAGCTCCCCTCCACTCCCACTCCCACCCCACTTTGCGATCTGACCCTCATCTTGCCAGGACGATCAAACTGGAATCCCAAAGAGGCACTGGGGATCCCTCCCACCCAAGCCCCCAGATCATGACTGCATGGCAATTGCCTGGGAAGTTCAAACTTCCATTGGGCAATTGCCCTGCAATGAGAACCATCCGAAAATACAATTTAAATTGCAAACTTCAGATGTTTCCAACTGCCTCACCAGAATAGTAATCCAGGAAAAGTTAGAAGAATTAAAATCGCTTTAAACGAACTCCTCCATCTGACCATTTAACCCCACCCTCCCACTGAATACCCCCAACAATCAATAGACCCCCCCCCACCCGACAACCTGACTAACCAACCCACCCCCCCAATGCTACCCACTTACCTTACAAACTTACCTTCTCCCTGGATTCTGAAAGTGACTGAACCTTTAAACTTAACCTGCTTTATGGCAGCTAGTGCCTTAAAAAAAAAGGTGGCGTGGTTTCCTTACCTCTGACTCTCCAACCCCTGACACAAGGCCTCAGGAATGTGCTGCACAAGACAGTTCTCATCGGGTTTGAGTTGGAAGGTTGGGCGAGAAAGGAGTGGTTGGATTTCCAGGTATGAAACTAGGAGCGGAGTGGCAATCTGACACCGATTGCCACTTCACCAAAGTTCAAGCCAATTAATAGCTTGTTGCGCAATTCCTTTGTGCTGGTCACAGCAAAATTAACATTTTTTTAAGTTATTGTTCTCATAACAATTGTGCAATATTAATGATTAAAAAAGACATGCGTTTATATAATCCTCATCAACCATGTCAACTGTCCATGACTCCAAGTTTCCCAACTTAAGTCAAGACAAACTCTCATGAAGCGCCTTCAACCCTGATTTGGTACGTCAGCAACATTACCAATCAATGCAAGAAAATAGTTTACCATTCAGTCTCCAATCCGCAACACTGACCAACTGTAATTAAGATCCATGAGACTATCCTTTTTTAAAATCATTGTTTGAATATGAAGTGGGCAGATTGGGAGGGTTTCCCAGTGGACCTGGTTGCAGCTAAAATTTAGCTGGTACACCCGGCAGCCATGATAATTTTGTGGAACTGACAAAGATGAAAAAATGAATATATCCCTCTGCACAAGCTATATTCAGTTTTATCTGGTGAAATTGAAGAACTGCATGTTGATTACATAGAATGCTTCCAGAAAAATCTTTTCATTAATAGCAGGTGACAAACTAATTACTGCAAATATAAATGAATGGTATAAAACTAACCGCAGCAAGAAAACTTGGGGAAACCATACAAACCCTCAGCAATGAATCCACAAAACTGAACTGAATTCACATGTCACATTACCCACTAACTTCTCCTAAATTACTGAATAAGTTCAAACCATAACAACGAAAGGGTCCAAAATGCTGAAATCTTTTGATCTCCAATATCCTAGGCTTGCAAGACTCTTCATCACGTCGAAGCTGTTAGACTGCATCAAGATATGAAAAAATAATGAAGCATCGGGTTCTGACAGCAAACGTGAGCATATCAAAACACTTTGCACCAAAAACATTTCGTTGGCTTCCTGATTTGCTCAAAATACATTCAGTGATGTCAGATCCCCAATATCTGACATTGCACAAGGTGAGTGAAGGGGCAATGCTCTGAAAGCTTGTGCTGCCAAATAAACCCGTTCGACTTTAACCTGGTGTTCGGAGACTGCTTACTGAGCCAAAAGAACTCCAGACTAATGGCTCTGTGTCATATACTTCAGAATCATACAGCAAAGGAGGGAGTCACTTGGTTCATCAGATCAACTAGTCCCACTTGTCTGCAGCTTCTCCACCCCAACCCTCCACACCCCCCCATCTTTACCAAATTCCTTTTTGCAAGTTCCTATTAGACTTGCTGATAGCATTCTTCAATTCAAGATCGTAACGTGAAGAAAGAAAAATCTCCCATCTCTTCGGTTATTTTGCCGATCAACTTAACTTTGAGTTACTAACACTGCTGGCAGCGGAAACAGTTTATTTGCATTTGCTCCATCAATACACACATTCTGAGCAAGTTGATTGAATCTCCCCATAACCTTCTTGGGTCTCAGGAGAACAATCCCAACTTCTCTCCAGTTACTGTTGAAGTTACAGATAAGGCACTTAAGTTTTAACTGCTGTTTGGTTCTGGGGCACTTTTTAAACACTTAAAATCTGTGTTGGGAATCAGATCACGCGATTAGCATTGCAAGCGCACATCTGCTTCAGCTGTCCTCATTTTCAAGCCAGTGGTCAAATTTAAACTGCCAGCAGCTTAAGCAGAACTGGAGATAGCTGTCAAAGTAAATTCATAAGCCAGCAGCTATAATCATATATCAAGCGAAAAACAGTGATGTGTACAAAATGGTAATGACATAACACTCAAAATGGCTCAAACATTATTGTCACTGGAGTAAGGGTGACATATTTCATTGATGCTAATGGAAAGAATAAGCCCAAGTGTTTTTCCATTCACCTTACACAAGTACCACTTCTATTGCATGCAGTAACACCAAGTAAGATCGGGATGGAATCTTGAAGCACTGATGCATATCAAGGGGTTGTGGTGACAAGTTCACGCGTGGTTCTCAGTCCTACCTGTTCGCCTCCCATAACATGGAGGTGAGATAAAAGCGGCAAGGCCCAGAGTACAAAGGATCAGCCAAGTTGGAGAGCTGAAGTGAACCATTGTGAGATGAAAATTTTCAATTTTAACTACCCTGAGTGTGCAAGTGGAAGCACAGAGAGAAGCAAGTAAGCCTCAAGGTTCTCAAAAACAGTGAGCTAAAGAAGGTGGTCTCGAGGTGAGTCTTGGGGCGGAATTTATTTCCCTCCCAAGGCAACTTGGGAGGGGGGGGGGATTAAATCTTGGAGTGTAGTAGGTGGGAACCCCATAGCCTTTTTACCTCTGCCCTCATTATTGCAAGGGCCTTATCCCTCTGCTTTGGTGGCATTGAACCAACGGTGGGAAAGGGAGTCAACTAACTTGCAGACAGAGCAAAGTAACTGAATTAATATTTAGCATACTCAAAGTCATGGTCTTTGCAAGCGCAGTTAAAGAGGCAAATCATGAGAACCACATCTTTGTGAAAACAAATTAAGCAATGCATTTTATGGGTTTCTTGGGTTCTTCATTCAATGTACAATGATTTAGGAAGGTTTAAATAGATTGGTACTCTCTTCTCCAGAAAAAAAGAACAGGTGACATGATAGAGGTCATTAAGATTATGAAAGTGTTTAATAGGGTAGGCAGAAAAGATGTTTCCACTTTGGGGTGAGACCAGAACTGAAGTCCAAGATAATTACTAACAAAGCAAAAAAGGAAGTCAGGAGAAACTCCTTTGCTCAGAGAATGGTCAGAATAGGGAACTTGCTACGACAAAGAGCAGTTGAGGCAAATAGCATTGATGCATTTAAACATAAACTGGATAAACATGAGGGAGAAAAGAACAGAAAAATATACTGGATGTGGTTTAATGCAGAAGCCTAGGAATAGGTTCATAAACAGCATAAAAGTGGTCTGGACATGCTGGACTGAATGACCCGTTTCTGTGCTGTAAAATAACATATCAGCTAGAGAAAATACAGAATCCCATAATGCAAAGCCAGCAAGCTTAGCTAAAGTAAAGATGCAGTTTCTATTCCCAGGATGTTGTAGTGTTGGTGTTGTGGTTAATTCGGTACTGTTACATTGCCAGACTCAGCAATCGCTCTCAATCTGCTTAGAAACTGTTTCATTCAAAGAAAGAAAAAAGTAAACCCGAAATTTAAAAACGTTGTTTTGCACTATCATCAGGACAGAAGAGGTTTGATGAGTGATGGTTACTGTTATATATAGACGCTTTATATCTCTTTCTAGGACCCATCTAAACTCAGTAACAATGGGAACATTTTCCTGTGCATTTAATAATCGGCATCAATTAAAAGATGTGGCATTATTTCAAAAGGAGCACTGGGTGCTCCTTTTGAAATGGGTGCTCTGTTTCTAGCTCTGACGAAGGGTCATCCAGACTCAAAATGTTGGCTCTATTCTCTCTCCACAGATGCTGTCAGACCTGCTCCCTTTAACCAATTCCTTAAACCTACCTTTGTGACAAAGCTTCAGTCGCATGTCGTATTATCGGCTTCCTTCACTGTCATTTTGTGGTCTGATTACTCTTACGCAGTGTTTCGGGATGTTTTGTTTCAATGCAACATATAAATGCAAGTTGATGCTATTGTATGGTTCAGGTGCCACAGCTGACTTCTAACGTACTTGGTGCCTCTGCAAATCTGCACAAAAAATTGGAAGTCTCAGCTGTGCCATGATGAGAAGGTAGCAATCTGAGGTCAAGCATTTGTTTGCAGGGAAGTCAAGGTGGTGGTTTGTGCAGGATGGGGGCAGACAGTAGCAGAATATAATGCAAGGTTGCAGACTTCAATTTCATGGTTATACTGCTGTTGAACAAATTTGTCAAGTTGCAGAAGATTTAACTTTGCACACAATATGTCTGTCAAAACAGTTTAAAGAAGTGAGCTAGTATGCAGAGTATGTATTCGATATATCTGTTAACTGTTTTCCTGCTTTTGTGCATGGGTGACAAAGGATGAACAATGTACATGCACCAGTATTAACTGCAAAAATAAATGGTCACTCCTGTAACCATCTTCCAATAATCACAGGGCAGAGGTTCACTGGTTCAATACTTCATATAGAAATATGCTGAAGTTCAATTCTATTAGACAGCACAGCACATTTGATACAAAATACTGACAAATTGCAATATTGGGGAAACCACTTGATGAGAATGCTTTCCAATTCCTGTCGTCTAAATCAATAACCTGATTTGTGTGGACAAAATCACTGGGCAGAGAATGATGAATCCAATGGGTCGGATTTTGCTGCAGCAGGAACATCAGGTGGCATCTTCTCGGAGTTATAGCGAGTCCTGCAAGCTTAAACTCTGAATAATTTTGCCTACAATATAGCTGAACATGTGAACTCATTGCAAGAAAAACAGAACACCTCGAACCCAAGAGTACAGGGCAGCCATGGGGGCTTAATCGATGAGATTTAAAGATTGGAAAATAAACAGTGGAAGGCCATAGTGATTTAAAGGTCACATGAATTCAATGGCAAATCAGGCACAGAAACAGAGGTAAAGGGAAGGAAAGAAAGATTGGATTGAGAGAAAAAACAAAGGAAAAGAAAGAAAAGTAAAATTTAAAAGATATTTTTAGAATGACTAATAATTTAAATCTGTATTTGGAATAATTAATTTTCATAGTCAGAGAGGTGACTGGCAGTGATTTTAAATCATTAAGACCAGAAGACATAGAAACAGAATTAGGCCACTCAGCCCATCAAGTCTGCTCTGCCATTCAATCATAGCTGATATTTTTCTCATCCCCATTCTTCTGCCTTTTCTCCATAACCCCTGATCCCCTTATTAATCAAGAACCTATCTATCTGTCTTAAAGACACTCAATGACCTGGCCTCCACAGCCTTCTGTGGCAAAGAGTTCCACAGATTCACCACTCTCTGGCTGAAGAAATTCCTCACCATCTCTGTTTTAAAGGATCGCCCCTTCAGCCTGAGGTTGTGTCCTCTGGTTCTAGTCTTTCTTACTAGTGGAAACATCCTCTCTACGTCAGGGTACTAACAATGAAATCAACAAGACTGAGCTTCCTATTATGAGTTTAGCTCCAATATCCCATGCTAAGACAGCAAATTCATGTCTTTCAAAGCTTTTCAATGGTAAGGCGGCCGAATGAGACACTGAGGCAATTGAGTGAGATTTCTCCTTAACAAAGCCAATTGGGGGGCAACACAATTTGGACAGCAACTTTCAGATATTTACAGATAACGGTTTCTTACCTAAATTAGTCGTATCATTCATGCATAAATAATGGTATTCACCAATAGCCTGTTATTTTGACAGGAAATTGTTTCAATATTTTTCTCATCTCATGTAGCTCAAATTTTTCAAGGAACCCCACCTAAAACAATTCATTCTTGCATTATATTCAAAAAGTAGACAATAATTTCAATTACTTCTCTCTTCAAAGGGTGGTTTTCAATATTGTGTGTATACAGTCGAGTAGCGCAGGTCATACGTGGATCATATATTCAGCAATTCTGTAGAATTTCAATCTTTAATTTGAATAATTTGGGAAAAAAAGGCAAAAGTGGACAATGTAGTCCGACAGCAACCATACATTTGCAGAGCCTCTGACCAAAAGAAGCAGTGTAATTGTGGTGTTAATGTATTGGAGAGAACAAGGACTGCATTTTCAGTAAATGCATCTACATACTAGTGTATGTTTCATTTAATAATGTCAGCAAGTCATTAGAATATTGTTCACTTCAGCAGGACAGAAATTCACTTTCTCACGCTTGACTAATTTGTGTTTATCACTGATCCTGAAGTGAATCAAATTTGAACGACTGCACGAAGACTCCCAGACTGCTGGAGGCTGGTTAAAAGATACTCACTCTGGTATTATTTTTGGATACAGTTGGGGGGAGTATTTTTATTTATAACCTTTATTTAGCAGTAAAGATTAATTGTGTCTTATCTGCCAAATGTATTGTAATAGATGACAATTCCATATACATGTTTGTGGGACTACATGAGTAATTGCAAGTTCTACTGGTCAATATCAATTACATTGTTTATCGAGGAAGGATGTTGAGCACATTGACAAATATTACAGTCAGAGTGTTATCAATTCTTGCACCTCCCTCGGGTAACATTAAAACAGAAAGATTACTCTCTTTTAGGTGTAATAGTCATTATTCTTTCAAGTTTAGATCCAACTTAGCATGTGCAAGGCAAGATACTGAATTGGAAAAATCATAGCGGCATTCTTTTATGGGATTTCAGGCAAAACTGCTCATTCCATCTGCACTATCACCACATTACACAATCTTATTCTTTCCAGATACAGCCAGACAATAGTGGAAGAGGATGGATTTCTACATGCAGTCGTAATAATGCAAAATAATTTCACATGCGATGGAAAACAGCACAACACAAATTACATATTAATTGCACAGATCTGGATTTTCCCCTTAAGCAGTGGAATCAATAACACTGAAATAGGAGAAGAAATAAGGAACAAATTGCCTGATCTTCCAGGACCAGATTGCCTGCATTTGGGTTCACTGGTTAGACACATCAGCCCAAAGGGATTCTCAATGATTAGCCAGCGAAAAACAGACCTGAAGTGGGTTTTTCAACTCCACTATAGAGGTCCTGGAAGTAGCATACTTGTGTCATTTCATTCTCATTTGGACATATGCAGAATATGTAGAGTTTCTTCACTCCAAGGGCTTCTGCACGATAGCCTTTTCAAAGGCTAACATTATTTGATAACCCAGAAGAAAAATTCTTGAGTTCTGAAATTGTTTTGCAGGTTCTTGTGTTAATCTGAAATGTCTCCTTCTGTTATTTCAGGACATCTGTTTGCATCTTAAATAGCAGAGAGGTGAATTTCAGGCAAGCTCATAAATCTCCAGGTACCAGTATTCTCTTGGGCAATTTGCTCACAGATTTGCCAAATTGGCCTTACCTAATGAGAGCGAGTTTGACTATCACCTAAAAACTCCAATTTCCAAGTCCCTGATTAAGTCTGGACATGCAAAATTCACCTGTAATACAGCCAACATTTCCTGTTTAAAATTGACTATGTTTGGTATTCTGAATTGATATCCACACATTTATATTAATGCAAACATATTCAACAGTTGCTTTACTAAAGTTCAAAATCCAAAGGTATTTTGAAACGGTTGTGTTTGAAGGGTTATGCAGTGTCTTGCACTTTTTAAGCCACTACAATTCCCAGTGTTCTGAAGCCCAATTGCACACAAAGCATAATTTAATCATTTTCATGCTTGGACCTTTTCAGCTAACATAAACCAAAGATGCAGCCAAACAATCAGTCAATGAAGGATAGTAAATTACAGCAATTCCACAAAGTTTGGTCCCTGTGGCCTGTTGTAATTTTCCCCTCGCTGAATTAAATGCTCGAGTATCCTGACATTTTATCTGGTTGCCATGATGTCAATCAGGGGTTGGCATCTTTACTGTTGATGTCAAATAATAACTCATTCGTAAAACATTTTGATGAAATCAGTCAGCTTTCATCAGTTGTGGCTGCATTAAACTGCAGTTCCTCCAGTGTCAAGTACAGTCAAAGAACTTACATGGTATCTGTCCCATCAGAGTAATTCCATCATAAATTGTCCAATTACACACAAAGAACTCAACAGAGGTGCCCTTGTTGAACAACACCCTGTATATGTTGATGCTCTCAATATCAATGCCTCATTTTTCTGCACATATCTATTTCCCCAATTCTTTGAAGGACTTTTCAGTTTTGAAAACACAAGGTTCTTTCTTTAAACATCATCCAAAAAGAACGTTCTGTACAGCATTTCCAAAACAATCAGAATTGTTTGAATGTAGGCCACCAATACATCTAGTCTGCACTGAAATTTGAGGCCTTGAAATAAATTAACTGAACAGGGGAGTGGGACTGACTGGACTGTTCTGTGTGGAGCGACATGGGCCGTGTGGTTTCCTTTTGTGCTGTAAATGACTCTGACTCCTTCCACCATGACTTGCATGACCTCACAGCAAATTTAAGTCAACTTTTTGAACTTTAAAAATCTCAGTTTACATGAATGTAGAGTGTGTGGAAAAGGTGAGGGAGGCGATGGCTTAGTGGTATTATCACTGGACTAACTCAGCTAATGTTCCTGGGAGCCAGGTTAGAATCCCTCCATGGCAGATGGTGGAATTTGAATACAATAAAAAAATCTGGAATTAAAAATCAAATGACCACAAAACCATTGTCGATTGTCGTAAAAATCCATCTGGTTCACTAATGTCGTTTGGGTAAGGAAATTTGCCGTCCTTACCTGGTCTGGCCAACATGTGACTCCAGAGCCACAGCAATGTGGCTGACTCTCAATTGTCCTAGGGCAACTAGGAATGGACAATAAATGCTGGCCAGCCAGCAACACCCATGTCCCACGAATGAATAAAAAATACACGGCGAAACACAAGGAAAAGATGTTGAAATATCAGAAAAACTCAGCAGGTCTGGCAGCATCTGCGGGGAGGAAAAACAGAGTTTCAAATCTGTTTGACTTCATCAGAATTAAAGAGAGGGAAATTGTTCTGGATATTATACTGCAGCTTGGAGAGATGTCAACAAGATGTAGCAAACTTAAGAACAAGAGACAAATGGTGTGGTGTTGAAAGTTGGGGGGGTGCTTTTGCATTGAGACAATAAATGCCTGGGATATATATAAATGAGGATTTAAGATGGAGGAGAAAGGTCAAGTCTGAAGTTGTCAAACTCAGTGTTGACTTCTGAAAGCTGTAAAATGCCTCATCGGAAGATGAGATGTTCTTCCAGTTTAGGTTGCGCTTCCCTGGAGGAGCAGCAGCTCATCTTCTAATGTACAGTAGTTGTGAGAATTAATTTCTGGTGGAGAATGGCAATAAACGTGGCACTAAAGGAGTTAAAAGAGGAAGTAAAAATAGCTTATTCACCATTACATTAAGCTGTCCTGTCCAATCAAGGTTAACTTGATGAGCAATGATTTTGGCTGTGGAAAGAACAGCGATTTTGAACCACTTAGCTAATCAAGGGATGCCAATTAAAGATAAATATGACATTGATGTGTGAAATGATAGCTTTTCTTCTTGGGGGCTGAAGATTACTCAGAAATCATAACACCAAACAGACAGAATCTGGGGCAGCAGATTGGACCATTCTCATATGGACTTTCTGGTAATCATTTTCACTGACATACTTGCCTGGCAGGCACAAACAGCCCGCATATCATTCAGTTATTTTTCAAATGATAGCTATTCACAAAATTAGAAAACAAATTAAAAGATCCTATTCCCTTTGTGGAGAAAACCGAACTGACTTCTGAAAAATAAAACCCAGCACAATATCAAATTCAAACAGCAATCTCTTTAAATCAGCCCAGCTATGTAATGAAACTCTGAGGAATTTCAAGTGACCTCAGTCAGAGAAAAAGGCAGTGCCATTACCCAAGCCAGTCACAATCATTATTTGCTGGCAAATAAAATTACACTGAGGATAATGGATACCTCAGTGAATTACAAAGCAGGAATGCAATTGAGACTCTGCTGATGTCATGAACTGTAGGAGTGAAGCCTGAATAGCTTCCGTTCATCTGCTCAGCTGAAATCACAGTTTTGGTCACAACCACCAAACTGAACGAAGGTGTGGGTTTTTCCACAAAAAAAAAGTGTCTGAAGATAAACGTGAAAAGGTTTTGAGCAATTTGACTGCGTATATTGTTATGATCCCAGCTGATGTTACTACTGGACAGTCAGATCGCAGAGTAGAACCTGGCTCAATAGATCATAACTTGTATTTTTGAGGATGAACTGCCAATTAACTTTAAACAAACAAATAACATATATTCAACAAAAGATTTACCATAATACACTACTCCTTCATTCCCATGACAACTTCACAGATATATGCAGATCTATAAAATTTACACAAGTTACAAAATATCTTGTATCATGTTTTCAATCAATACACAGTCCATGTAAACCAACAGGCAAAATGTGGTCAGACACACCACTATCTGAAATCAAAGACGCCATCCAATTCAACTTCTGTAGATTTCTCATCAAATCCCTCCAGATGTTGTTACACTGTGAGCCAACTGGTCTCACTGAAACTCCAACTTCCACACGAGGGTTTCTAATCACCACTCGCATCGGACACACTTTGAAATTTTCTCCCACACAAGGCTTTTTGCAGATGCCTTCATCAATAATCCACATCCTGGGGGGGGAAGAGAGAGGGAGAGAGAGAGAGAGAGGAGGAGAGAAGAGAGCAGCAGGGAGTGGGAGGGGAGAGCGGTGGGGAGGGGAGAGGACAAGATGTGGGATGAGGAAGGAAGTATCATTGGCCGGGGAGGGGGCAGGGGAGATGTAAGGGAGGGGACCACAGTGGGGGAAGGTGAGGATGCAGTGGATGCATTTCGCATTTCAGAGACGATGCACTGGGCTGATTCATGAAATTAAGGGGCTGTTTTATGAAAAAAAGGTGACCTAATTTCATCTTCAACCTCCATCAGCAAATTGTTGCAGAAGTCTACTGCTTTTTCAGTCATGTGTACTTCCAGTCTATTGTATTACAGAATTGCAGGAGTGGGGTGCGGAGGGGTGGTAAAGGAGGTGAAGCATTGGAGGCAATTCAAATAAAGGTCACTTGGTTCATTCATGGAACGAGGGGTTTGTCGAATGAGGTAATGATGACCAGGTTGTGACTTTACTCATTGGAGTTCAGAAGAATTAGGCGTGATTTTCTTGAAAGATACAATATTCTGAGCTGGCTTGGCAGGGTAGATGGAGAGAGGATGTCTCTCTCCTGGGAGAATCTAGAACTAGGTGTTACAGGCTAATAGGCTGGAGGAAATAGATGTTCGGAGGGAGGATGTATTGGCAGTTTTGAATAAACTGAAGGTTGATAAGTCCCCTGGGCCTGATGAAATATATCCTAGGATTCTTTGGGAGGCAAGGGATGAGATTGCAGAGCCTTTGGCTTTGATCTTTGGGTCCTCACTGTCCACGGGGATGGTGCCAGAGGACTGGAGAGTGGCGAATGTTGTTCCTCTGTTTAAGAAAGGGAATAGAAATGACCCTAGTAATTATAGACCAGTTAGTCTTACTTCGGTGGTTGGTAAATTGATGGAAAAGGTCCTTAGGGATGGGATTTATGACCATTTAGAAAGATGCGGATCATTTCCAGGATAGTCAGCACGGATTCGTGAAGGGCAAGTCGTGCCTCACAAATTTGATAGAATTTTTTGAGGAGGTAACTAAGTGTGTTGATGAAGGTAGGGCAGTTGATGTCATATACATGGATTTTAGTAAGGCGTTTGATAAGATCCCCCATGGTCGACTTATGATGAAAGTGAGGAGGTGTGGGATAGAGGGAAAGTTGGCCGATTGGATAGGTAACTGGCTATCTGATCGAAGACAGAGGGTGGTGGTGGATGGAACATTTTCGGACTGGAGGCAGGTTGCTAGCGGAGTGCCACAGGGATCGGTGCTTGGTCCTCTGCTCTATGTGATTTTTATTAATGACTTGGAAGTTGGTGTGCATTTTGGTGATAGTGACCACAATTCGGTTACGTTCACCTTAGTGATGGAAAGGGATAGGCATGAACCTCGGGCCAGTGGTTTTAGCTGGGGGAAGGGTAATTATGAGGCTATTAGGAGAGAATTAGGAAACATAGGTTGGACTAGGAGATTACAGGGACTGGGAACGTCCGACATGTGGAGTTTTTTCAAGGAGCAGCTACTGCGAGTCTGTGATAGGTATGTCCCTGTCAGGCAAGGAGGAATTGGTAGGGCTAGGGAACCGTGGTGCACCAAAAAAGTTTCTTTGTTGGTTAAAAAGAAAAAGGAGGCTTATGTTCGGATGAGACGTGAGCACTCGGGTAGTGCACTAGAAAGCTTTAGATTGGCTAAGAGGGAGTTGAAGAGCGAGCTTAGAAGGGCTAAAAGGGGACATGAGAAGACTTTGGCGGATAGGGTTAAAGAGAATCCTAAGGCGTTCTATAGGTATGTCAAAAACAGAAGGTTGGTTAGGGCAAGTTTAGGGCCAGTTATAGATGGCAGAGGGAAGTTATGTGTGGAACCGGAGGAGATTGGTGAAGCATTGAACCAATATTTCTCTTCGGTGTTCACGCAAGGGGACATGAATATAGCTGAGGAGGACACTGGGTTGCAAGGGAGTAGAATAGACAGTATTACAGTTGATAAGGAGGATGTGCAGGATATTCTGGAGGGTCTGAAAATAGATAAATCCCCTGGTCCGGATGGGATTTATCCAAGGATTCTCTGGGAGGCAAGAGAAGTGATTGCAGAGCCTCTGGCTCTGATCTTCAGGTCGTCGTTGGCCTCTGGTATAGTACCAGAAGATTGGAGGTTAGCGAATGTTGTCCCATTGTTTAAGAAGGGGAACAGAGACTTCCCCGGGAATTATAGACCGGTGAGTCTCACTTCTGTTGTCGGCAAGATGTTGGAAAAAATTATAAGGGATAGGATTTATAGTTATTTGGAGAGTAATGAATTGATAGGTGATAGTCAGCATGGTTTTGTGGCAGGTAGGTCGTGCCTTACTAACCTTATTGAGTTTTTTGAGAAAGTGACCAAGGAGGTGGATGGGGGCAAGGCAGTGGACGTGGTATATATGGATTTTAGTAAGGCGTTTGATAAGGTTCACCATGGTAGGCTTCTGCAGAAAATGCAGATGTATGGGATTGGGGGTGATCTAGGAAATTGGATCAGGAATTGGCTAGCGGATAGGAAACAGAGGGTGGTGGTTGATAGTAAATATTCATCATGGAGTGCGGTTACAAGTGGTGTACCTCAGGGATCTGTTTTGGGGCCACTGCTGTTTGTAATATTTATTAATGATCTGGATGAGGGTATAGTTGGGTGGATTAGCAAATTTGCTGATGACACCAAAGTCGGTGGTGTGGTAGACAGTGAGGAAGGGTGTCGTAGTTTGCAGGAAGACTTAGACAGGTTGCAAAGTTGGGCCGAGAGGTGGCGGATGGAGTTTAATGCGGAGAAGTGTGAGGTAATTCACTTTGGTAGGAATAACAGATGTGTTGAGTATAGGGCTAACGGGAGGACTTTGAATAGTGTGGAGGAGCAGAGGGATCTAGGTGTATGTGTGCATAGATCCCTGAAAGTTGGGAATCAAGTAGATAAGGTTGTTAAGAAGGCATATGGTGTCTTGGCGTTTATTGGTAGGGGGATTGAATTTAGGAGTCGTAGCGTTATGTTGCAACTGTACACAACTCTGGTGCGGCCGCACTTGGAGTACTGTGTGCAGTTCTGGTCCCCACATTACAGGAAGGATGTGGAGGCTTTGGAGAGGGTGCAGAGGAGGTTTACCAGGATGTTGCCTGGTATGGAGGGGAGATCCTATGAGGAGAGGCTGAGGGATTTGGGATTGTTTTCGCTGGAAAGGCGGCGGCTAAGAGGGGATCTTATTGAAACATATAAGATGATTAGAGGTTTAGATAGGGTGGATAGTGATAGCCTTTTTCCTCTGATGGAGAAATCCAGCACGAGGGGGCATGGCTTTAAATTGAGGGGGGGTAGTTATAGAACCGATGTCAGGGGTAGGTTCTTTACCCAGAGGGTGGTGAGGGATTGGAATGCCCTGCCAGCATCAGTAGTAAATGCGCCTAGTTTGGGGGCGTTTAAGAGATCCGTAGATAGGTTCATGGACGAAAAGAAATTGGTTTAGGTTGGAGGGTCACAGTTTTTTTTTAACTGGTCGGTGCAACATCGTGGGCCGAAGGGCCTGTTCTGCGCTGTAATGTTCTATGTTCTATGTTCTAGAGGAGGGGGCTGAAGGGTGGATCAGTAAATTTGCTGATGACACCAAGATTGGTGGAGTAGTGGATGAGGTGGAGGGCTGTTGTAGGCTGCAAAGAGACATAGATAGGATGCAAAGCTGGGCTGAAAAATGGCAAATGGAGTTTAACCCTGATAAATGTGATTCATTTTGGTAGGACTAATTTAAATGTGGATTACAGGGTCACAGGTAGGGTTCTGAAGACTGTGGAGGAACAGAGAGATCTTGGGGTCCATATCAACAGATCTCTAAAGGTTGCCACTCAAGTGGATAGAGCTTGAAGAAGGCCTATAGTGTGTTAGCTTTTATTAACAGGGGGTTGGAGTTTAAGAGCCGTGGGGTTATGCTGCAACTGTACAGGACCTTGGTGAGACCACATTTGGAATAGTGTGTGCAGTTGTGGTCACCTCACTATAAGAAGGATGTGGAAGCGCTGGAAAGAGTGCAGAGGAGATTTACCAGGATGCTGCCTGGTTTGGAGGGTAGGTCTTATGAGGAAAGGTTGAGGGAGCTGGGGCTGTTCTCTCTGGAGCGGAGGAGGCTGAGGGGAGACTTAATAGAGGTTTATAAAATGATGAAGGGGATAGATAGAGTGAACGTTCAAAGACTATTTCCTCGGGTGGATGGAGCTATTACAAGGGGGCATAACTATAGGGTTCGTGGTGGGAGATATAGGAAGGATATCAGAGGTAGGTTCTTTATGCAGAGAGTGGTTGGGGTGTGGAATGGACTGCCTGCAGTGATAGTGGAGTCAGACACTTTAGGAACATTTAAGCGGTTATTGGATAGGCACATGGAGCACACCAGGATGATAGGGAGTGGGATAGCTTGATCTTGGTTTCAGATAAAGCTCGGCACAACATCGTGGGCCGAAAGGCCTGTTCTGTTCTGTACTGTTCTATGTTCTATGTTCTAGAACCATTTCAAAATAAGGAATCTCCCAAGATGAAGGTGAGAAGAAATTTCTTCTCTCAAAGGATTGTTAGTGTTTGGAATTATATACCCGAGAGAACAGTGAAGGCTGGGTCATTGAATATATTCAAGGTTGGGTTTGACAGATCTTTGGAAGATGATCTCAAGAAAGACGAGGGTTATGGTGGGGGGGGAAAAGAGATTGTGTGTGTGAGAGAGAGAAGGGGGAAGAGAGAGAGACAGATCGGCACAGACATGGAGAGTACAGGAAAGGAAGAGGAAAATTAGGAACTAATGCAATATTTAACAGAAATTTGTACAGAAATTCAAGTAACACCACATACATTCTCTTTTTGTAAATATGCACCATAAAGTGGCATTAATTCTGGATGGTGTATTGAATTTCAATTATTCCTAAAAGCTCCTTAGTTACATGGCAACTTGTGAAGCTTTTAAACAGGATAATCGTTCCTGCTTGTAATCTGATGGAATATAATAACAGAAACATTAGTATAGGGTGACTGAAGAGGAATAACTTACTTGCAAATGAGTCCCAGTTGTATAAATTTTAAGGCAATAATTGATCTTACCCATTTCCTTTCTGACAGTTCCTACACAAAGTCCTACATATTCATGTCAGCATCCAAAAACATTGCAGTTAATATTACAGTAGTCTAAGCATGATGATTCAAGCATCAGATTGACTGCTTGTATCACACTCACCTCAAGTCAAAGGCTGTGGGCTCAAGCCATAGTAATGACTTGGGCACCTCGTCCAGGATGATATTTCCAGTGCTTTGTGGAGGGACTGCCACATTGCTGGAGGTGCTGCCTTTTGTATGATGTATTAAATCAAGACCCCTGCTCCCACGACCTATCTTTTTCCCACTAAAACCGATCGTCTGATCATTATTTTGTGCGTTGAGTGTGCAGTCTCAATTGCAATTGTCTGTGGCTACATTTGTCTACATAACAACAGTGACTACACTTCAGAAGTTATCCATAGGTTGAAAAATGCTTTGGCACCTTCTCTGGAGGACATGAGAAAATGCTATTCAAATTTAAGATTTTCTTTATAAGTGGTGGAATCTCTTCCTTCCACATCTGACATCCAAATAAACTCTGGTAAATATCATGAATACTCTTGTAGAAATCAAGTTTTTTCGACCAAATTTCTAGGGAAAATATAGGGCATCATCTCATACATGAGTAATATTTTAAAGCGGTCGAAATCTATGCATGTTAGAAAGACAACTGTTATCATGAAAAATATCCACCAATTTCCAATATGTTTTTTAGTAGGCTAAGCAGCTGTAGCCGGAGTCTCCATTTCCTCAAAGGTACAATGAGGACCAAACCTCTCAATTGCCATATTCCTCTTAAAATCTACAATTAAAGACTGAGCTAACATTTTGACTTGCGTTAATTGTGGTGCCAACCTCTCCCATTGTTTCTTGTGGAAAATGTACATAATGTAAAAAAATAGGTATGGTCATAATATTTGGAAATTAAAATTACTGATAGCAACAGGTTATTTATTACAGTGTTGGCTGGTTTAGAGGACACAATTGACTGACACGCAGTTTCCGAGTCTGCCAACACTGTTGGTAATGTCTGCTGTTCATGTCCTGCCTCCGAGTGGATTCATAACTGATGGGGGTTTCACATTTCTAATACTTTTATAAGATGCAACATGGAGTGTGGTCCAAGAAGTGGTTTCAGTGTAGGGGAGTTGGTTAGCTCAGTTGGCTGGACAGCAGAGCAACGCCAACAGCATGGGTTTAGTTTCTGTACTGGCTGAGGTTATCCACTTTCTCAACCTTGCCTCTCACCTGAGGTATGGTGAGCCTCAGGTTAAATAACCACCAATCAGCTCTCCACCTCAAAAGGGGAGGGCAGCGGAAAGTCATCCGCGACTTTACCCTTTTTTTTTAGTCGTGTTACCAATAGCATTGGTAATATGACTATAAAATCAGGGAATTATCATTACTGGTACTAACTTGTGTTTACACTATTTTGGTGTAGTGTTGAACACCAAAAATCATGAAACAACACATTCCCTAAATGTATTCAAGAAATATGAAAAATTAAAGCACTTTTGGGCCAAATGTCAGGGGCCGACTTTTCCAGGACATCAACTATTACTCAAGGATATACGGTACTACACATGTGAGGGGATGCATTTTGGTAGATTGAACAAGTGCAAGATTTACTCAGTTAATGGTAGGGTGTTGGGGAGAGTTACAGAACAAAGAGACCTCGGGGTACATGTTCATAGCTCCTTGAAAGTGGAGTCACAGGTGGACAGAGTGGGCGAAGGCGGCATTCAGCATGCTTGGTTTCATTGGTCAGAACATTGAATACAGGAGTTGGGATGTCTTGTTGAACTTGTACAAGACATTGGTAAGGCCACACTTAGAATACTGTGTACAGTTCTGGTCACCCTGTTATAGAAAGGATATCATTAAACTAGAAAGAGTGCAGAAAAGACTTACGAGGATGATACCGGGACTTGATGGTTTGAGTTATAAGGAGAGGCTGGATAGACTGGGACGTTTTTCTCTGGAGTGTAGGAGGCTGAGGGGTGATCTTATGGAGGTCTATAAATTAATGAGGGGCATAGATCAGCTAGATAGTCAATATCTTTTCCCAAAAGGTAGGGGAGTCTAAAACTAGAGTGCATAAGTTGAGAGGGGAGAGATACAAAAAAGTGTCCAGAGGGGCAATTTTTTCACACAGTGGGTGGTGAGTGTCTGGAACAAGCTGCCAGAGGTAGTAGTAGAGGCGGGTACAATTTTGTCTTTTAAAAAGCATTTATAGTTACATGGATACGATGGGTATAGAGGGATATGGGCCAAGTGCGGACAATTGGTATTAGCTTAGGCGCTAGAAAAAAAGGTGGCATGGACAAGTTGGGCTGTAAACCTCTATGACTCTATGAGCACATTTGGCAAAGGTTGGGGAAAGTTTCATGGGGCAGTGGGGCAGGGGAAAGAGAACTGAACCATCAGTCCCATGAACATTGCCTGCCCTTCCAGAGGAGAACAGCATGAAAGGCGTCCGGGGCGACAAATTACTTCTCTCAAACAGTTGAGAGGCTGTAAAATTCACGACTCGAGATTGTGATGAATGCTGGGACATTGAGTAAATTTAAGGAAGAGGTGGACAGATTTTTAATTAGTAAGGGTTTGAAAGACTATGATAAACAGGTAGGAAAGTGGAGTTGAGCCGAGATGAGATCAGCCACGATCGTATTAAATGGTGGAGCAGGCTCGAGGGGTTAAATTGCTTACTCCTGCTCCTAGTTCTTACGCTTTTTTCTTCAAACTAATAATCCAACAAGACAAAGTGCTACATGAATTGTTCAGGTCAATTTTTCTCTGCAGAAAGGATTCTTTCCAACACATGCAACTGAAATTGTAAATTGCAACATTTCACTTCCCCAGATATACCATCAACTTCAAGCACATTATCAGAGCAACAAGTATTTTCATCAAGGGTGTTAAAACATCCCGATGAGAAAATATTCAGCCTACCCGGCTGAAATGTGCAATTTAAATATGGACATCTGCTCAGTACAAGCAGAATAGAATCAGTCAACTCATTTGGGGGGGGTGCTTAGTGGGGTTATAGAAATGGCAAAGCAGATAAACAAATATTTCCAAGATCATATTCATAACTTAAGCAAAAGTGGTTAAAACCTGATTAATTCATCACAGCAGGATTTTGATACCTGTATAAACTTTTCAACATCATTGCAATAAAGGAGCTGTACCCTTTCAATAAAATTCCAGATCAAGACTTGAATGTTCCTGTAAACCTCTTCCCTTCCCTGTATGCTTTGACACATGCACCAATAAATTAAGCTCTTATCTGTTTACTGTTAATCAGTGTTTTGATGCAGTTACTGTTTGACAAACAACTTGACAACTTCTGATTAAATAATGTCAAACACATTTTCTCCAATTTCAATTGTGATTTGAAAGGCACATGACCTGTGGAGCCATTTTAGAATCATGGAGAATGGAGCAAAAAAAACCAGAATTTAAATCTCAATGTGGCACTGTCTTGTTTCTCAAATTAGCATTTCCTCCCCCCCCACTGGAGTTACACATAAGAAATACACCAGAATGTGATATTTTTACTGAGTCGAGTCATAGAGGTTTAGAGCACGGAAACAGGCCCCTCGGCCCAACTTGTCCATGCCGCCTTTTTTTTAAAAAAACCCCTAAGCTAATCCCACTTGCCCACATTTGGCCCATATCCCTCTATACCCATTGTATCCATGTAACTATCTAAATGCTTTTTAAAAGACAAAATTGTACCCGCCTTTACTACCTCTGGCAGCTTGTTCCAGACACTCACCACCCTCCGTATGAAAAGATTGCCCCTCTGGACACTTTTGTATCTCTCCCCTCTCAACTTAAACCTATGCCCTCTAGTTTTAGACTCCCCTACCTTTGGGAAAAGATAATGACTATCTATCTGATCTATGCCCGTCATTATTTTATAGGTCTCTATAAGATCACCTCTCAGCCTCCTACGTTCCAGAGAAAAAGTCCCAGTCTATCCAGCCTCTCTTTATAACTCAATCCATCAAGTCCTGTTAGCATCCCAGTAAATCTTTTCTGCACTCTTTCTAGTTTAATAATATCCTTTCTAGAATAGGGTGACCAGGATTGCACACAGTATTCCAAGTGTGGCCTTAGCAATGTCTTGCACAACTTCAACAAGACATTCCAACTCCTGTATTCAATGTTCTGACCGATGAAACCAAGCATGCTGAATGCCTTCTTCACCACTCTGTCCACCTGTGACTCATAGAAAGTCATAGAAGTCATAGACTCCACTTTCAAGGAGCTATGAACATGTACCCCGAGATCTCTTTGTTCTGTAACTCTCCCCAGCGCCCTACCATTAACTGAGTAAGTCCTGCCCTGGTTCAATCTACCAAAATGCATCACCTCGCATTTGTCTAAATTAAACTCCATCTGCCATTCGTCAGCCCAAAGGCCCTATTGATCAAGATCCCGTTGCAATTGGAGATAACTTTCTTCACTGTCCACTTTGCCACCAATCTTGGTGTCATCTGCAAATCTACTAACCATGCCTCCTGTATTCTCATCCAAACCATTAATATAAATGACAAATAACAGTGGGCCCAGCACTGATCCCTGAGGCACAACACTGGTCACAGGCCTCCAGTTTAAAAAACAACCCTCTACAACCACCCTCTGGCTTCTGTCAAGAAGCCAATTTTGTATCCATTCAGATACCTCACCCTGGATCCCGTGAGATTTAACCTTATGCAACAATCTATTATGCGGTACTTTGTCAAAGGCCTTGCTAAAGTCCATGCAGACAACATCAACAGCACTGCCCTCATCTACCTTCTTGGCTACCCTTTCAAAAAACTCAATCAAATTTGTGAGACATGATTTTCCACTCACAAAGCCATGCTGACAGTCCCGAATCGGTCCTTGCGTCTCTACATGCCTGCAGATCCTGTCTCTCAAAATACCTTTCAACAATTTACCCACCACACGTGAGGCTCACTGGCCTATAGTTCCCAGGCTTTTCCCTGCAGCCCTTTTTAAACAAAGGCACAACATTTGCCACTCTCCAATCTTCAGGCACCTCACCCGTGGCTATTGATGATTCAAATATCTCGGCTAGGGGACCCGCAATTTCCTCCCTAGCCTCCCACAATGTCCTGGGATACACTTCATCAGGACCCGGGGATTTATCTACCTTGATGCGCTTTAAGACTTCCAGCACCTCCTTCTCTGTAATATGTACACTCCTCAAGACATCACTATGTATTTCCCCAAGTTCCCTAACATCCATGCTTTTCTCAACAGTAAATACTGATGAGAAATATTCATTTAGGATCTCACCCAATTCTTGGGGATCCGCACATAGATGACCTTGTTGATCCTTAAGAGGCCCTACTCTCTCCCTTGTTACTCTTTTGCCCTTTATGTATTTGTAGAAGTTCTTTGGATTCTCCTTTGCCTTATCTGCCAAAACAATCTCGTGTCCCCTTTTTGCCCTCCTGATTTCTCTCTTAACTCTACTCCTACTCCCACTATACTCTTCAAGGGATTCACTTGATCCCAGCTGCCTATGCATGTCATGTGCCTCTTTCTTCTTCTTGACCAGCGTCTCAATATCCCGAGTCATCCAGGGTTCCCTACTTCTGCCAGCCTTGCCCTTCACTCTAAGAGGAATGTGTTTACCCTGAACCCTGGTTAACACACTTGAAAGCGTGCCACTTACCAGACGTCCCTTTGCCTTCCCACAGACTCCCCCAATTAACTTTTGAAAGTTCCTGCCTGATACCATCAAAATTGGCCTTGCCCCAATTTAGAATATTAACTTTTGGGCCAGACCTATCATTCTCCATAGCTATCTTAAAACCAATAGAATTATGGTCACTGGTCCCAAAGTGATCCCTCACTAACACAATTCTGTCACCTGCTCTTCCTTATTTCCCAAGAGGTCAAGTTTTGCCCCCTCTCTAGTTGGGCCATCCACATTCTGAATGAGAAATTCCTCCTGAATACACTCAGCAAATTTCTCTCCATCCAACCCTCTAATACTATGGCTGTCCCAGTGAATGTTGGGAAAGTTAAAATCTCCGACTATCACCATGCTATTTTTCTTGTAGCTATTTGTAATCTCCTTACATATTTGCTCCTCAATTTCCCGCTGACTATTTGGGGGCCGATGGTACAACCCTAACAAAGTGATTTCCCCCTTCTTATTTCTCAGTTCTACCCATATAGACTCAGTGGCTGAACCCTCGGATATATCCCCTCTCAGTACAGCCGTGATGCTTTCCCTGATCAAAAGTGCAACTCCCTCTCCTCTCTTACCTCCTGTTCTATCTTTCCTATAGCATCTGTACCCTGGAACATTGAGCTGCCAGTTCTGTCCCTCTCTTAGCCATGTGTCAGTAATTGCTATAATATCCCAGTCCCATGTACCCATCCATGCCCTGAGTTCATCTGCCTTGCCTGTCAGGCCTCTTGCATTGAAATAAATGCAGTTTAATCTGGATTTCTCTTGCTCTCTGTCCTGCTTTTGCCTGATCTGTCTGGTACTAGGATTACTGACACTGCCTTTACGAATTCATAGAATCATAGAATCATAGAATCCCTACAGTGCAGAAGGAGGCCATTCGGCCCATCGAGTCTGCACCGACCACAATCCCACCCAGGCCCTACCTCCACATATTTTACCCACTAATCCCTCTAACCTACACATCTCAGGACTCTAAGGGGCAATTTTTAACCTGGCCAATCAACCTAACCCGCACATCTTTGGACTGTGGGAGGAAACCGGAGCACCCGGAGGAAACCCACGCAGACACGAGGAGAATGTGCAAACTCCACACAGACAGTGACCCGAGCCAGGAATCGAACCCGGGACCCTGGAGCTGTGAAGCTGCAGTGCTAACCACTGTGCTACCGTGCCGCCCATTAATGGGCGGCACGAATTAATGTGCTCTCCTTAACTTCTATGCTGTCCTCAAACTTCTCTCCCGTCTCCCGACTGCTTTGGATCCCACCCCCCTGCCAAACTAGTTTAAACCTTCCCAAGTGGCTCTCGCAAATCTCCCCGCCAGGATGTTAGCCCCCCTCCAGTTCAAATGTAACCCATCCCTCTTGAACAGATCAGCCCTTCCCCAGAAAAGATCCGAATGATCCAAAAATCTAAATCCCTGCCTCCTGCACCAGCTCTCAAGCCACGCATTCATCTGCCTAATCCTCCTATTCATACTCTCACTAGCACGTGGCAGCAGTCGTAGTCCTGAAAATACCAACTTCGAGGTCCTGCACTTTAGCCTTCTGCCTAACTCTCTATATTCACACTTCAGGACCTCATCCCTTTTCCTACCTATGTCGTTGGTACCAATATGTACAACGACCTCTAGCTGCTCACCCTCCCCCTGAAGAATGTCCTGCAAGCGCTCAGAGACGCCCTTGACCCTGGCACCAGGGAGGCAACACATCATCCTGGAGTCTCTATTGCGGCCACAGAAACACCTGTCTCTGCCTCTAACTAGCGAATCCCCGATTACTACTGCTCGCTTGCTCTTTGCCTGACCCTGTCCCACAGCAGAACCAGCTTTGGTGTCACAGGCTTGGCTGCTGCTGGTATCTCCCCCTGACAGGTTATCCCCCTCAACAGTATCCAAACGATATACCCGTTTGAAAGGGGAACAGGCACAGGAGACTCCTGCACTACCTGCCTGCCTTTCCTGGAGGTCACCCATCTACATGTCTGAACCTGTGGTGTGACAACCTCCCTGTAACTAGTAGCCATCACACTCTCTGCCTCCTGTATGCTCCGCAGTGCATCCACCTGCTGCTCCAACTGAACAATGCGGTCTGTGAGGAGTTGCAACTGGACACACGTCATAGAAATCATAGAAACCCTACAGTACAGAAAGAGGCCATTCGGCCCATCGAGTCCGCACCAACCACAATCCCACCCAGGCCCTACCCCCATATCCCTACATATATTTTACCCACTAATCCCTCTAACCTACGGATCTCAGGACACTGAGGGACAATTTTAGCATGGCCAATCAATCTAACCCGCACATCTTTGGACTGTGGGAGGAAACCGGAGTACCCGGAGGAAACCCACGCAGACACGAGGAGAATGAGCAAACCCCACACAGACAGTGACCAAGCCAGGAATCGAACCCAGGTCCCTGGAGCTGTGACAGACAAAGTTGTCAGGGAGACTAGATTGCTCCCTAATTGCCCAAATCTGGGAGGAGGAGCATGCCATTGCCCTAGCTGCCATACTGCCCTGATACAGGTAAAAGGATAAAAGAATCTCAACTCACCTGTCCCTTGCTTGTGGTCCTCCTGCCAACATTTTTTTTTGGTGAGGAGGAGGAGGTAGGGAGGTAAACATTAAAGTAGTGTTTGGGGTTTAAATGTCCCTTCACACCAGCTCCTCCACAAACCACCTTCTGGTCGCAGTGACTGCACTTATGCGAATGTGACCTGCAACCGCCAATCACCTTCACCGCTCTGCTGCCCTCACCTGGACACTTGCCTTCACTCGAAGTAGGAAGGTGACTCCCGGAAATTCACCTTTGAGTGCACTTTTGTAACTGCACTTAAAGTAACATATATAAGCATCTATTTATTTTATTTATAAATGTGATATTTGAAGTGCATCAATTGCAATTTTCGGGAATCCTCACATGCCCCAAATCTCACTCTCATTATTCTAGCATTCTTTGCGTCTCCCTTCCTTCACTCCACCTTGAGTCAGAGTCTTCAGTTAGCTCAGTCCCATAGTCCATAATCCATTCCTGCTTTGTAACCTCTCCTTCTTGCTTCAAAACATCAACATCAGCCATCTCTCTATTAAGTTTCTCTAATTTAGTTATACCTGTGTGCTTATATTATCTTTAACACAGTATATCAGTAAAATTTTTGCAGTTCAACTGGCTGAATCATTCATTGAGTGGGATTCAATTGATCTGATGTGGGTCTTGCCAACCTGTTGGAGAATGAACAGTGAACCCCAATCAACTCCACTAGGGAGGCCCAAAGGAATTACGTGGCCTTCAGGCATTTAAGTGGCCACCATTGGGCCTTCCCTAGGATTTAGGACCTCACAGTCGGAAGTCCTGCCTGCAGAGAGCTGGCAGCTCATCATTGCCAGTGGAATAGCAGTGGCACCTGCCAGTAATTTTTAAAAATGTTCACACAATGTGGGCATCGCTGGCGAGGCCAGCAATTATTGCCCATCCCTAGCTGTCCTTCAGAAGGTGGGGGCAAGCTGTCTTCTTGATTCTTGAACCGCTGCAGTCCATGAGGTGTAGGTACACCCACAGTGGACCCACCAGGGGTCCAGGCTGGCCTAGGGACCCCAGGACAAAGGTGAGTGAGGGTGGGATCATGGGTGGGGAGGCAAGAGGGAGGGGGCTGGTTTTCACTGATCACCCCCCTGCCTGATATCAGGTCCCTTGAACAGGCACTGAGTGCCTGACAATAAGGCACCTCCTGTAGAAGGTCACTGGCAAACCATGCAGCATTTGGAGAGCAACTTTCAAGAGGGACAAGAAAGCTGTGAAGCTCCCATTTAATTCATTAGCCACCATTAAATTGCACTGAGCTCAGGGATAATGAGTGTCAATTGCATCATTAATGAGCCGAACTGACAATCCACTGAGGGCAGCTGGGAATTGTGTGTCATTTCCTTCTACCTTCTGACTTAATCGGGGTAGACTACATTACATAAACTTGTAGAATATGTGCAATACATATTCTCGACTTACGGAGGCTGTCTGGAGAGAAGGATAGAGAAAATAAATTCTCCTCATCACCAATGTAGTAGTGTGTCAGTTTCCCATCACCAACACCCTTCATTGAACACCAAGGAGGAGGGTGTGCCTGCGGCTTCCAGCTAAACAGTTGGGACCGACTGCAACGGTATGGGTTGAGCAACAGGTTTAAAATTCCCGTCGACTGCGACTTATTGGATAAGCCTCCACTTGCTCAATAAGGATGCTCGTGTTCTATAAAGCCCATGGAGAGATCTATCGATGATCTCCCATGGCTTTCACGGCCATCATAACACCAATATTCAGCTGAAGGAAATTGTGACTTCTTCATGGTGAGAACAATGATCTATTAAATGGATTTAGACTGACAGGCAGGAAGGTTGGACGAAGCATACTGCTCAAAGGAGATATCAGAGGAGGAGCGGAAGGAGACCAAGGTGAAAGCTTACAAGAGGAGAAAAGAAATTCCACTCATCACCAGTGTAGGATGTTGGTTTCTTGTCACCAACAACCTTTATTGAGCACCAAAGTGCTGTGCCATGACCATGGCAGGTTGGGCAAGAAGGCTTTGTAGCAAGAGTGAATGAGAGCAAGCAAGAGATTTGCTGACTGTAAGCCAGGTTTCTGCAGATATTTAAGTTATATTACCATGTGTTTAATTCAGTTTAAAAAGGTGCAAGCAGATGTGATGCTAGATATTTGATGAAAGTAAATAGTTTCCTGCTCAGACATTTTCTCAAATTGCTTTGTTAACGAGTTGCAATGCAACAGATCAAGTCTTTACATTCCTGACTGGTCAATATGATGAGGGAGGAAGTGTTGGGTGTTTTAAAATGCATTAAGGTAGACAAGTCCCCAGGACCGGATGGAATCTATCCCAGGATGATACTATGGGAAACAAGGCAGGAATTAGCTGGGGTCTTAACAAATATCTTCACATCTTCTTTGACCACAGGCGAGGTTCCAAAGGATTGGAGAATGGCCAATGTTTAAGAAGGGAAACAGAGATAATCCAGGTAATTACAGGCCAGTGAACCCAACGTTAGTCGTGGGGAAGCTGTTGGAGAAGATTCTGAGAGACAGAATTTATTCGCATTTGGAAGTGAATGGACTTGTTCATGATAGGCAGCATGATTGTGTGTGGGGAAGGTCTTGTCTCACCAACTTCATTGAGTTTTTTGAGGAGGCGACAAGAATGAATGATGAGGGAAAGGAAGTGGATGTTGTCTACATGGACTTTAGGAAGGCATTTGACAAGGTCACTCATGGCAGGCTGGTACAAAAGGTAAAGTCTCATGGGATCTGGAGTGTGCTGGCTAGATGGATACAGAACTGGCTTGGTCATAGAGGAGAGAGTAACAGCAGTGGAAGGGTGTGTTTCAGACTAGTGGTGTTCCACAGGGATCAGTGCTCGGACCTTTGCTGTTTGTAATATATAAAAATGATTTGGAGGAAAATGTAGGTGGTCTGATTAAGTTTGGGGTTGATACAAACATTGGTGGAGTTGCAGATAGTGACAAGGATTGTCAAAGGATACAGCAGGATATATATAGATTGCAGACTTAGGCAGAGAAATGGCAGATGGCGTTTAATCCAGACAAATATGAGAGGTGATGCATTTTGAAGATCAAATTCAGGTGTGAATTATACAGTAAATGGCAGAACCCTTAGGAGTATTGGCACACAAAGGGATCTGGGTGTACGGGTCCACGGATCCCTGAAAGGGACAACACAGGTGGATTCGGTAGTCAAGAAGGCATACAGCATGCTTGCCTTCAATGGCTGAGGCATCAAGTTTAAAAGTTGGCAAGTTGTGTCACAGCTATATAAAACTTTAGTTAGGCCACATTTGGAACATGGTGTGCAGTTCTGGTCACCACACTATTAGAAGGACTTGCATGCTTTGGAGAGGGTGCAAAAAAAGGTTTACCAGGGTGTTGCCTGGTCTGGAGGGTTTTAGGTATGAGAGGTTGGATAAACTCTGTTTTCACTGGAAAGGGGGAGGCTATGGGGGCGACCTTATAGAAGTCGACCAAATTATGAGAGGCGTAGATAGGGTGGATAGTCAGACGCTTTTTCCCAGGGTGGAAGTGTCGACTACAAAAGGGCACAGGTGAGGAAGGAATAGCGCTCCGAAAGCTTGTGATTTCAAATAAACCTGGTGTCATGTGACTTCTCATCTTGTCCACCCCAGTCCAACACTGGCATCTCCACATCATGGTTTAAGGTGGTAAGTTTAAAGGGGAGCCTTGCAGGGAAAGTTTTTCACACAGAGGGTGGTGGATACCTGGAATGCACTGCCAGTGGAGGTGGTGGAAGCAGGCTTGTTAGCAATGTTTAAGGTGTATCTTGATAGACACATGACTGGGAGGCGAACATGGGGATAGAAACCATGTATCAGTGGAGGTTTGGTGGGCTGAAGGGCCTGTTCCAGTGCTGTATTGTTCTTGCATGTTAAAATTCTTTACATTTCACCTTTCTTCAGTTCTGTGAGAGAGTCATTTAGACCCAAAAAGTTAACTCTGTTTCCCTCCACAGATACTGCGAGACTTGTTGAGTTCATGCAGCATTTTCTGTTTTTACTTCAGATTTACAGCATCTGCATTATTTTGCTTTTAAAGAAAAACATGTACTGCTCTTCATTCTGCTTAGCTAAGTGGAAATGTTCTGCAGCTATGCACAAAGGTCTGCAGCTTAAGCAGCATTGTCTACATGTAAAAAATCCTATATTTTCACTACACTGAATACTAAATTAACAAATACAATTACCCATGAAAATGTAAATATTGAATACATTTAGGTAGTACAGTGGCACAATTGCAACACCAAATAACAGGAGGATATACCTGTTCAGGCACAAGATCTTCAAATGTCAAAAATTCAATCAGAATGTCAACAACAAGTGCTTCTCATGCTCAAGAGAAGAAAAGAATAAAGGGCCACCCAAGGTGCTGTGATACAGCTGCTGGAAGTTACTTCAGCATACAGAACTTGGCAGAGACCAAAGAACAGACAGTGTGCACGATTCATTGTGGAAAATCCAGAGGTGAAAGGAGATACTGACCAAAGAATTCTGCTTCAACCTCCCCAAGCCCTACAAGTATCCGAGAAGTCTGTGCTACCCCAATTCTGGCATCTTGTATATCCCCAATGTCCTTGGCTCGGACTCTGGTGGCCAACCTTCGACTGTCTAGGTCCAAAGTGTTGAAATTCTTTCCTGATACCTTTTTATCTCTCTACTTTTGTTCTTCCTTCAAAATGCTTTTAAAAATCTACCTCTGTCCAAATATCTCTTCATGTTGCTCAGTATCAACTTGAAGTCTCACTTGCAGACCTTGTGCCGCAGAGGTGGATGACCTGTTGGGTCTTGTGCTGATAGCAAGCTTGTCACAGAGCATGTCATTGAGGAAGCAGATGTCATCCATTCAACTCACATGACCCACCTGACAGTGTCACTCAAGAGGGCAAACATGCTGGAATCCCTGCACGCTGGGACTAGTCAATGCATGGGAAGTCCTCAATACTGACTGAAGTGACTGCAGACAAACAGTCAGGAAGACGTGGAAAAAACAGAAAGCAAATAAATGACCAGATGGCTGAAAAAAAGAGCCTGCCAGAAGGAAAAAACATAATTGACCTTGGGCCAATGTTATTCATCTGTGCCAACTGCAGAATTGAGTGCCACTCATGAATCAGCCCCTACACCCAAAGCAATGTCAATACAGAAGTGACATACACCCTACTCATCATCTCCCAAGACAAACAAAAGCCATCATGCTCAGTGTCAAATTTTGTCTGACACCACCTCTGTGAAGCACCTTGGGACATTATATTAGAGGTGCTATAGAAATGCATGTTGTTGTTGTTGCATAAAATGAGCATACATTTGTCTGTCTGAATTTCTGTTTCCAATACTTTAGCTGAGACATTGACCTCAAAATAACTGGGTTAATTCCACCATAAAATATCAAAGAAAAAGTTCACACTTCTATCAAACATAGCAATTTCAGGGCAATCCAAACAAAGATCGAATTGTGCATTGAGCTCACCTGAATAATGAGAATCAAACAAGCAAGCTTGAGACAGAAAGCTAATTCTATCCTTAAGATTGACTCTGGTTGTAATGTATACACTTTGTGGAAAGGCTCAAGCTGAGGGGAATTAATATTTTCCTTGCAATTAATGTTTGTGCTCCCTGATCTAAGTGAGACAAAAATGTCTTGAAATCAAGTGTCAGTCAAAAAAACCCTCTGGCACACTTGATTCTTTCGCTGAAAAACATGTGAATACCCGTGCATTGCATACCAAGCAAGACACTAATGAAGCCTGAAGCCTCAGACAGTGAATTCATCCCTGTCCTAATAGCAAGGTATGCTGCAAATCAAGTAACAAATCTATTTTACATTCAAACAATCCTGCAGCTGTCAAGTGCCTGACCTCTGCCTGATATTATCATTCTCTCTATTTTTCCCATTAAAACAACTGGAGATTCATGCTTACTACAATATTAATTGCAACCTTGCTTGCGATGCATAATCAAAATGTACCATGTTTAGCATGAAAATGCTCTAATAATTAATTCACCACTGCAATGTACTTGGACTTTAATGGTCCTTGATTGAGCATTCTTCAATGTGAAAATTTGGACAATCCATAGAAGAGATGACGAACCATGTAGAGGAATTAAAACTCCAGGTTTGCAAGCGTCAGAATTGGTGTGCTGCATTAATACAATTCCCTGCTCTGCTAGAATGCTGGCATCTCCACTAAAGCATGACCAGCCATGCTGGGAGACATCAGGCTGTAAAAACGTTAGCCCTGTCAGATCCACCAGGCTTTAAAGCGTCACTACAGTGCACGAGACCATTTTTAAATGTTAAACCAATAATTGAAGCAACTTACACTGTAGGATGTACAACCTTCCACTTATGCCACCCACCTGTGCAGAAGATGCTTTGGATGATAATTTTTTCAGCTTTATTCTTTATGCATAATCAACTCTCAATGCCTGTCCAGAGCATTCTTTCAGACGTAGGCATGTTGATGAGTGCTTGCTGAAGGTGAAATTCATTGTGGCCCTCGCATGTTTCACATCCTGGGTTTTTTGTGAAGCACACCAAATGGTATGTTTGGGATTGGAGACTGGTGGGGAGGAGGGTTGGCGGTGGGGGAAAAAAGGTCAATATGGAACTTTCAAATAAAAATGCTACATTTTGCCAAGATGCACGAATACAAAAATAAATAATGCTTTTGCACATGTGGCGTTTCCGAAAAACAAGGTTTTATTGATTATGACCATAAACAAGAGGAAAAGGTTAAGTACATCCCATATGTGAGATATAGGTGCAGAACATAATCCTCATGACTACAACTTTGCAACAGAGTTATATGGATCAACAATCTTGAAATGGAATTGATGTTTGAGGGGGTGACCATCGGGCAGCAACACATCAGACAAAGATTATTTATACAGAAAGTATTGCTTGGTAGTGGTTACTAGAATGTAATCTAATTCAGGTGATCAGACAGCATTTTAAATCACAAGAGTAAAGCTTAGGAATCAGACTACAGCGTTAAAACCTTTTCAATTATCCTTAATACCAAGTACAAAATAACCTGGCAGATGATATCAAAGATAATAGATAAAGATTTTGGAAGTACATCTAGAAAAACAGAAGAGGTGGGCCATGAAAATAGATTTAAAGAATTTATAGTAGGGGATAATGACACACAACTGCTAACTGAATATTGAACTTGGATTTTTAAAGTAGAAAAGTAATATACACAACCAAAGCTAATGGTAAGTCTACAGGCAGGAAGCAAAATAAAAGAAAGGAAAATTGTGATTGATAAAATGATGGGACTGATGCCAATTAGTCCAAGCCACGTCCACCCAGAAATATTAAAACAAGCAATGTGAATAATTGGAGTGCCATTTGACACAATCTTCCAATATCAATGGAGTTGGGAATAGTTCACCGAGTAACAGAATAGAAGGTTAACATCACAGGAGGCCATTTGGCCCATTGTGCCTGTGCTAGCAAGAGTAATTCATCTAGTATCACTACACTGCTTTTTCTCCATAGCCCTGAAGATTTTCCGCTTCAGATAATGATTCAATTCCCTTTTGAAAATCATGATTGAATCTGCCTCCACCACACTCTCAGGCATTCCAACATTAACTACACCATGGGTGTACAAATACCACATGGACTGCAGCGGTTCAAGATCGTGGTTCACCATGTTAAGGCTGAGACCAGAAACATCCAGGAGTTTTATGAAGTTAGCCTTCACCCCTAACTTTTACATTTGATTTTGGCATTAGGGTGAGCATAAGGTGTTTCACTCCAGGTACGATTCAACTGATCCACTTGGAAGCTTTTATCAAAACAAACTTTATTTAAGAACACAGTTAGAACATAACAAAAATAATTTGCATAACTTTTACCAATTAAAATACTTACACATGGCAAAGTATAATCCATAATTGCTACCTATCTCTGTTGTTCCAATTTAAAGCAATACACTATAGACATGCACCCTTCTTCAGAATTAGTTAGCACAATGCTCACGTAATGCTGGATTTTCAGCCTTTTAACACTTCTCGACAGAGATCCAGACAGCAGTTTCCAAAATAACAACCCTGAGAAAAAGATCCACTCTCATATAGCAGAATCTCTCAGAAAGAAACTTCTCTGGCACATTCCAGTCTGCAACTTAACAGAAGGGAAAAAAGAGACACTGCTCTCTCTCAACTCCAAAAGCAGCATCTCAGCTTGAATATTGTGTGTAAGCACAGCCTCTTCGTCACATGGCCATACCTGCCAATCATCCCAATCAAGCCTACTCTGCAAAACAGCAGAACAGCATTAGTTCAGATTAAAACCAACATTCTAGCCATTAGAAGCAATTATGCTGCTGCAGCAACAATACAGGATGCCAGTGGACAGGACGGCACTGCGTGCATAAAACTGCTACAACAGATCCTGCACAAGAACATGGCTCAAATACATTTCTTAAAGGCACAGTATTATCACAACCATCACCTTCACAAAGGAAAATAGGGATGGGCAATAAATTGTGGCCTTGCCAGCATTGCCCACATCCCTTGGAAGAATGAAACAAATTCCAGATTCTAACCACTCACTGCATTAAAATATGTTTTTCCTTTTGCCAATCATCTTAAATCAGTGTCCTCTGGTTCTTGATCCTTTTACCGATTGGGGGTGGGGGGGAAAGAATTTATCTCTAACTACTCTGTCTAGCCCCCTCATTATTTTGAATAGCTCCATTAAATTTCATCCTAACCTTCTCTTCTCCAACTGTCCAAGCTTCTCCATCTCATTCTAGATGAACATAAAAAATTGCAAATATCATCCGATCAGTCAAAAAGGAGGAATGAATAGAAGCAAATAACTAAAGGTCAGCAAGTTTATCATTAGCGGTGGCAAAATTGCGAGCTGCATTATCTGGGACAGGGCAAGTGAAAAATATAAACTGATTATGGAGAATCAGCAAAGAAAAATGTCAAGCTAACCGAGGTAAATGTCTTGAAGCATCACAGAGGTGGTGGATTGGGGAAAATCAATGGCTATCATTAGCTGGAACTGGAATTATTGGAATATATTCAATAATGATAACAGATTGCCAGCTAAAAATTAGGCCCATGGATTTGGAAGCAACTTCATTGGTTAGGAGTGATAAGGCAAAAAAAAGGACATACAAGCGATTAGTTTCTGGTTGAAGGGCATCAATAAATGCTGTCCTCCATCAGTCCATTTACTCACTTGTACACAGACCTAGAAATAAAAATGGTTTAGATTCAAGCTGGAAAATGATACTAAATTGGAAGTTAATGCGAACTGTGAAGGAGAAGAAAAAAATTTCATGCATTAAGCAGAGGCCAGTGGCATGCAATTTAATGTAACAGCATGAAGTGGTAACCTTTCGATATCATGGCATATAATGGCATCCCGACCTCCGAGGCTCAGAAGAGCTGGCCTTGCCGGCATCTTTAGGTCCCCACTCCAAAAATAAATTTGAAGTGTGGGAGAATTTAGTGAGAATCTTCCCAGGCTCCAGAAAGTAAGGTTGTATTGCACCAACCATCCCAGCAGGAATCTCACCGGTTTTCACACTGCGGAAAACGCTTTAAAAAATTTTGGGGAGAATTCCATCCATGACTTGATTTTGATGCTTAAAATTATGAAGGAAATCCACAAGGCAGATAGCTGTATTTGCATCTTGTATGAGATTGCAAAACATAGATTTCACTTGAATTGAAAGGTATCAGAAGTGAAATCAGGACGAGCTTTTCACTTACAGTTCAGAGAATGTGAAAGATTTTGCCCCAGAATTGGTGGTGATTACATGGGTCAGCAATAGCTCAATGGTAGCATGCTTGTCGGAGTCAAAAGATTACGATTTTAAGTTCTGTTTCAACGAGAACTAATTTTGTGCTTTTCCTGAGGTTTGCCACTTCTGAAAGTGCAGCAGCTTCTCAATACTGCACTAAAATCTACCACCTACATGTTGCACCCACATCTCCATACTTGAACCTGTACCACAATCTAATGACTCGAGGGGAAAACGTACTACCAACTGAGCCCAGGCTGATAACTACTGTCTGCACAACAATAACCCACTGGTACCACTTTAAGCCATGCTACATTAAAATGCACATCATTCACCTGGCCATTTGCTTACCATCTGCAACTTGTTAGCTCCTCTTTGCAATTCATATTACCTTACAGTTTAGTATCATTCGGCAGCACCACATTTTGGAGCACTCACGCTGTTAAAACAAAGCTTGCATTTAGAGCACTTAAAACCACTTTTCCCTTTCAAAGTGAATTGCTTTGATGAGAAGTCATTCTCGTCATTTGGCCAATGAATTGAAATTCCAAGAAATATGACATACAGTAGGACTTAACATAATAAAATTAGTCGAGAGAAAATAAATGTGGCTTTGATTGCATTTTACTCCAGAAGTGTTAATTTCCAAAATCATTTGATTAACTTCTTCATAATTGTCACATTACTCTCACAGTCCAGTTCAGCAGACTGTAGCTTTTGACAGCTGCAAAGAGAAAATTTTTACAGGATTAACTGAATCGGAAAAGTACTACTAAACTTCAAATCTATTGAAATGTCTAGTTATCTCAAAATTCACAATTTTTTCCCTACATAACTGTAGATTCACAAAACCATTAGAATTTCAAATCCCTTGGGTACACCTATCCAATAACCAAAGCAAGCTTTTGATATTGAAATTCAAAAGATGGTTTCAAAGTTGTCTTACTCTGCAATCTAACTGCCACTAAGCGGAAGATGTCAGGACCTGCATTCAAGCCTGCAGGTATTTCAAAACTAAATCCCATTGAGCAAATTGGTTCCTCAATATTTGAACTGAACTTTGGTCAAGGAGGCCAATTTGGTTTAGTTTCAAGCTGTCGACTTATTGCTGAACCCAAAAAGAAAAAGGAAAACCAACACCAAAGTAAACAACACTCTTGCTGAATTTGGACCAGAGGGAATTAAACATGAGTCAAATCATTTTAATAATTTTGTCTAAATAAAAGCAAATCTACCAACAATTAGTCTGACCAACTAATACATCACTACATGGAGATAAAGACTGACAATAGGGTCTTTTAAGAGACTCCTGGATGAGTACATGGGACTTAATAGGATGGAGGGTTATAGGTAGGCCTAAAAGGTAGGGATATGTTCGGCACAACTTGTGGGGCCGAAGGGCCGGTTTTGTGCTGTAGTTTTTCTATGTTTCTAAAACTAATTTCACAATTGTATCACTGTCTTATTCGTGCGTTAAAACTATGATTCAACTAGAAAATTGCACATTGCAGACAAGTTTGTCTAAAAACTAGTTATAATATGCTAAAGCCGAGTGCTGAATATTACACAGTACATATCTTAAGATTATCATCAAATTGCAGAGAAAAAGTGTCATCCAAATGCACTCGATTTATAATTGAAATATTTAATAACACTGAATGTCTATCAATATTTTCTTATGTTTTTCTATGCGGGTTAAGTTTTTTTTGTGTCATCGAGACAAAGAAGTTGGAGGACATTTTGAAATGCCCTCATTTTGCACCCAATGTACATGCAAAACATTCCCAGATATTATCCAGCATTGAGGAGGTGAAAGTTCCCTAGCCTGTATGCTAGCTAGCATAGCTAGACTGTTTCGATAATGTTAAGGGATAAATATTGGTGAGACAAATGCAATTACTCAGCGATGTTAATACATTCTACCAGATCAAGCAAAAATTGGAACCAAACACAATTTCAGCAATTCAGTAACAGACATTTATAGATAAAAGTTAACTGAAACAAGCGATGAATCTCAATGAAAAGCGATGTATCTGTGCTATACTCTCCAATTTTCTTCATTAAGACCACAATAAGCTTCAGTAATAGTACATACAAATGAGGTTTCTGTGGCCAGAGTATGCTTTCTCATCTGAAACACCATAAGATCCAAGAACCTGACTGACGTCTGCTAAAATGACAACCACAGCCTCAGAAGTCTGAAACACTCCACAAACCCTTGAGGCAGGGAATAAAAGGGAATTATTTCAGGCCTAGTTTTTATAATTAGTTCTGCTTTAATATTATTGATCTGGAGCAGAATTCCCACTACACAGGTTATGTGAAGCAATATATTTAAAAGGCACCCTTTGTGAAAGGCTACATGAAAAGATTTTTTTAATGAAACATATGTATTTAATAAAATTCTAATTACCTTGGCAGCAGTGTGGTTTAAGATAATTAAATCACAGGGGATGGCCTTTCCATCTTTTTGATCTTGGTCTGAATCCAACCAACCAATTGGGTTTTAATATATGATGTGAATACTCTCATTACAACAGATAAGAAGCAAGAAATTTATAGTGGGGAGAAAAGATAGGCAACGTCTCAAAGGGGCTCGGAGCCTCTGCTTTCTAATCAATTTCAAAATAGTTTCCTTGCACTTCCAAACAAAATGGGGTTTCCAGCTAGAGGTTTAAAATAAACCATGTCACAATCTGGGTGTGTAGGGCAAACTTCATCTTCATTAGTTAAACAGAATACAAACATGAAACGCTGCCACTGGCTTATTGGTGAGTTTTGCCTATTTCTAGAACTTTATTAGTAAAGGACAAATGACATGAGATAACAATAATGCAATTAGCTTGTGACACACAGTGAACTCAATAGTTTCCGTCCACACCAAGATCTCTACAACTCTGCTCCGCTGGCATATCCAGGGAAACAACAACTTTTATTCATGTAACATAACAAAACTGCCCCAGGGCATGTCACAGACACAATGTGACATCAAACCAGGCAAAAAAGAGATATTGGCCTGGATTTTGCTGTCAGTGGTGAAGTGACAGCGCTCAGCGATTACCTTGAAGAAAGCTGCTCACAAAGATTTTGTGACCTTTATGGTATGAATTTCACATGCCCGTTGGTGGATTTTAAAAAGAACATCTGGAATATAAAGCTAGTTTCAGTAATAGTGACCATGAAACTCATTAATTGCCAGAAAAAAACCCACTGGTCCACTGACGTTCTCGAGGGAAGTAAATCTGCCTTCCTTACCTGGTCTGGCACGTGTGAGACTCCAGACCCGCAACAGTGATTGACTCTCAATTGCCCTCTGAAATGGCCTTGCAAGCCACTCAGTTCAAAGGCAATTAGGGATGGGCAAGAAATACTAGCCTGGCCAGCGATGTCTATATCCCATGAAATACATAGATTGTAACAGAAATATCAAAAACTTAAATGTATGAAATTTTATCAAAATGAAGGAATTTGATATTCCATAAATATAACATTAGTTTTTCAGGGCCAGAGAGATTGTTAAGCAGTAATTATGACTTAGAACTTCATTAAAAAACAGTTACAGTCAATAAAGGATAACTTTTCCAAGGGCTTTTAAAGTGAAACTAATGCCATTTGTGTTCACATCAAACCATGTGATTTCTAAGATTCATGTGCGACCTTCAACAAAGGATTCTTATGGAGGAGTGGGGTAATCACTGAACACAATCTCTGGATTTCCAGATTTAACTGCACATGTTCAGATGCCAAAAGTTGGTGTCAGTTTCACTGACAATACAACCAAAAAATCTGGGCCATCAGGGCAGGTAACCAAACTTTTGATCAAAAGGGTAGAGTTCTAAAGTGGATAGCTGCAGATAGTGGGTGCGCTGGCTGTGATTTTCCAGAATTCACTAGATTAATGAACAGTCCCCATCATACTGGAAGTTGACAAATGTTACTTTGCTTTTTAAGAAAGGAGAGAGAAAACAGGAAACAACAGGCCTAAAATCAGTTGTTGGGAAAATGCTGGAATCTATTAAAATAGTTTAAAAGTTTATTTATTCATCACAAGTAAGGCATTAACACTGCAATCAAGTTACTGCGAAATTCCCCTATTATTAAGGAAGTCTTAACAACGCATTTGGAAAAGCATAGTACGATTAGAACAAGTGAATGTGGTTTTACTGAAGGGAAATCCTCATTAACAAATTTATTGGTTTTTTTTTATATAACTGGTGGTAGAAAAAGGGGAACTAGTAGATGCAGTAAATTTAGATTTGCAAATAAGACGCCACACAGAAGGCTAATAGGCAAGGGAAGTGCATATGGAGTTGGTTGGAAGTTATATATTAGCATGTATAAAGGATTGGTTAACAGGTAGGGAGCAGAGATTGGACATAAATTAGAATTTTTTAAATAGGCAGATACTGAAAAATGGATTATCACAAGGATCAGTGCTGGGGTTCAACTGCTATATTAATGACTTGCATGAAAAAGACAGAGTAATATGTCTATGTTTGATGATGATACCAAACTAGGTGGAAAGGTAAGCTGAGGTATGAGGAGGACAGAGGTTGCAAAGAGATACAGACAGATTGTGAGTGGGGAAACAAGATGGCAAATGGATAATGTAGGGAAGTGTTAGGTTATTCACTTTGGTCAAAGAATAAAAGAGCTGATTTTTAAAAAAAAAATGACAAACTTGTAAGCACGGATGTTCAAAGAAATTTTGGTGTGCAAAAGGAACGCAAAAGGTTTACAGAGGTACAGCATGGAATTAAGAAAGCAAATGGCATGTTGGCCTCAATGTAAAGGGATTGGAGTACAGAAGTTAAGAAGTCTTGCTCGAGTTCTATGGGGTTTGAATGAGACCATATCTGGAGTTGTATGTGCACTTTTGGCCTCCATATTTAAAAAAAGATACCACTTCCAGTGCAAGTGTACAGTGAAGATTGACTAAATTGTTCTCTGGGATAAGGGGATTGTCCCAAGATGAGGCTCAAACAATTGGATTTATTTTCTGTGGAGTTGAGAACAATGAGAGACAACCTGACTGAAACATACAAGATTCTGAAGGGACTTGATAAGGTATGCAGTATAACTTGGATAAATGTGAGGTTATTCACTTTGGAAGCAAAAAGGCAGCGGCAGCTTACTACCTGAATGGCTGTAAATTGGGAGAGGGGAGTGTGCAGCGGGCCCTGGGTGCCCTTGTGCACCAGTCACTAAAGGTAAACATGTAGGTGCAGCAGGCAGTAAAGGCGGCAAATGACATGTTGGCCTTCATTGCAAGAGGTTGAGTACAGGAGCAGGGATGTGTTGTTGCAATTATGATGTGGAGATGCCAGTGAACACAGTTAGAGTTTTAACAACACCAGGTTGAAGTCCAACAGGTTTATTTGGCAGCAAATACCGTTAGCTTTCGGAGCGCTGCTCCTTCATCAGATGGAGTGGAAATGTGCTCTCAAACAGGGCACAGAGTCACAAAATCAAGTTACAGAATACTGATTAGAATCCGAATCCCGACAGCCAACCAGATCTTAAAGATACAGACAATGTGGGTGGAGGGAGCATTAAGCACAGGTTAAAGAGATGTGTATTGTCTCCAGACAGGACAGCCTGCAAGTCCAGGAGGCAAGCTGTGGGGGTTACTAATAACGTGACATAAATCCAACATCCCGGTTTAGGCCATCCTCATGTGTGCGGAACTTGGCTATCAGTTTCTGCTCAGCGACTCTGTGCTGTCATGTGTCGTGAAGGCCGCCTTGGAGAACGCTTACCTGAAGATCAGAGGCTGATTGCAGTCATGGGCATTCAGCTTGCCTGGACCTACAGAGTCTCACTGGCTGTCCTGTCATGGGCATTCAGCCTCCACCCACATTGTCTGTATCTTTAAGATCTGGTTGGCTGTAGGGATTCGCATTCTAATCAGTATTCTGTAACTTGATTTTGTGTCTCTGTGCCCTGTTTGAGAGCACATTTCCACTCCATCTGACGAAGGAGCTGCGCTCCGAAAGCGAATGGTATTTGCTACCAAATAAACCTGTTGGACTTTAACCTGGTGTTGTTAAAACTCTTACCTTGTTGCAATTAAACAGGGCCTTGATGAGGCCACACCTAGGGTATTGTGTGCAGTTTTGGTCTTCTTTTCTGAGGAAGGATGTTCTTGCTCTCGATGGAGTGCAGTGAAGGTTTACCAAGCTGATTCCGGGGATGACGGAACTGATGTACGAGGAGAGATTTACTAGGTTACAATTGTTTTCACTTGAGTTCAGACAAATGAGAGGGGATCTCAGAGACTCATAAAATTCTAAAAGGACTAGACAGGGTAGATGCAGGGAGGATATTCCTGATGGTGGGGGAGTCCAGAACCAGGGGTCAAAGTCTGAGGATTCAGGGTAGACCATTTAGGATGGTCAATAGGCAACCGCAAACAGACCATTTAGGACAGAGGAAGTAGTTGACGCCAAAAGGGGCGGCACGGTAGCACTGTGGTTAGCACTGCTGCTTCACCGCTCCAGGGACCTGGGTTCCATTTTCGGCTTAGGTCACTGTCTGTGTGGAGTTTGCACATTCTCCTCGTGTCCAGGTGCTCCGGTTTCCTCCCATAGTCCAAAGATGTGCAGGTTAGGTTGATTGGCCATGCTAAAATTGCCCCTTAGTGTCCTGAGATGCGTAGGTTAGAGGGATTAGCGGGTAAATATGTAGGGATATGGGGGTAGGGCCTGGGTGGGGTTGCGGTCGGTGCAGATTTGATGGGCCAAATGGCCTCTTTCTGCACTGTAGGGTTTCTATGATTCTATGAAAACGTTGAATGTATTCAAGAGGCGGCTGGATATAGCACTTGGGGCGAATGGGATCAATGGTTATGGGGAAAAAGCAGGATTAGACGACTGAGTTGGATGATCAGCCATGATCGTAATGAATGGCAGAGCAGGCTTGAAGGGCCAAATGGCCTCCTCCTATCTTCTATGTTTCTATGAGAGATTGTTTCACTGGTCGGGGAATCTAAACTGTAGGGGGGGGGCGGTTGGTTGGTGGATGAAATTACTACTCTCAAAGCATTGTAAATCTTTGGAATTCTCTGCTCCAGACGGTTGTGGATGTTCCATCATTGAATAGATTTAAGGCTGGAAGAGTCAAGGGACACGGGGAACTGGCAGGGACGTGGAGTTGAAGCCCAAGATCAGCCATGATCGTGCTGAATGACAGAGAAAGCTTGAAAGAGCCATGTGGTCCACTCCTGCTCCCACTTTAAGGAATGAACACCAGAAATGACAATGACCTAACAGCAATCATCCACAGGGAAAATAAAACAAATTATGCCATCCAGGAAAAGGGCTGATTACGATCTGGAAACTGTGTTTTGATGGGTGTTAACAAGCTTGATTACTCTGAGTTTAGATCAGTTGGCACTCAGGTCCAGTCATTCCTAAAGAACATAAGAGCACAGAATTTGATAGGCTCTCTCAACATGACCATAGAAGAGAAATGATGAAAATCGTCTCATTTTCTCTGTTATCATTGACTTGGTAATGCAATTCAGGCTCTGGGTGCACATTACAACCTCAACACAGTAAGAAAACAGCAAGATAAAAATAAAGAAAAAGTGACAGAAGATAGATTTCAACATGCAGCAACTGAAAGCTGATGATTTTTAAATGCAGAAAAGGTCAGCTTCATAATTAGTTGCAGCAGATGGCAGGACAAACCGCCATTTGATTGCTTGTCACTCCAGCTAATCATTTAACGATTAAAAGGATGGGTATGCATTTTAGGAGTAATTCTGCTGCTTGAACTTCCCAAGCCCCTATGCCTCGTCCCCCCACCCCTCCCACCAACCCCACACACACACTGCCTGTTCAACAATTCATTAATCACCCCCTATTCTCCCCTGTTCTTGACAATTTTCACCATGGGGTCACACCAGGTCCAAAACTCAAAAATGGGGCCACGTCATGAAAAGGTTTGGGAAGCAGTGACTTAATGTTTGTTATGAATCTTCATTTTGGTGGCGCAATTAAAAATCTGACCAGTGCTGATTTCTTCCTCAACTCATTGACAAGTCCTTAACCACAAAGTTTCTCTTGTTTCTTTTGGATGCTACAAAAGTTGCTATTGAGCTAGCAACTGGAGATATGCAAGGTTATTCTGGAATTAAAGATAAGATGATAATCATACAGGACAGGAAGAGTTATATTTACTGTTTGGTTCTTTTGGTGATAAGGTGTAAGGAATTGTTTTAGGGCACAGTACAATCTATAACTGAGGATGTTGTAACAGATAATTTGAAAACTCTCAAGATTAGGCAGACACAACAGTTTTAAGAAAAGGAAAACATTTTCACAAAGAATTTTTTCAGGGTGTAACTGGTCAGGTTACAGGTTAAAGGGGAACCAGCTTATGCAGTATATCTGGATTTTTCTGAATGCATTCAATAAGATACCACACAAGACAAAGGCTCATGAGATTGAGGATGATATATTAACATAGAGGATTGGTTATTGGAGAGAAGACAAAGATTCGGAATAATTAGGTCATTTTCTCAAAGGCAGGGTGCAACTTGTGGAGTGCCACAACAACTCATGCTTGCACCTCAGCTACTTACAACCTATATCAATGACTTGGGCAAGGTGATATATTTTAATACAATAAAGATTACAAAGCTCGGTGGAAAAGTGAACCATGAGAAGGCTGCAAAGGGACACTGACTAGTTAAATATTTGTGCAAGAAGGTGGCAGATGAGGTGAAATGTGGAGAAGTGTTTTTCATAGGAAGACTAAAACAATGTTTTAAAAGCAACAAGATTAGTATCTTGTTAAATGCAGTGGAATTTTGGTGTCCCAGTATATGAAACACAGAAAGTTAACAAGTGATTAGGAAGGCAAATTATATTTCAGCCTTCATTGCAAGGGAGTTGGTCTATAAAAACAAGGGAATCTTGTTATACATAATTTGGGATTTGGTGTGACCGCACACTTGTAGTACTCTGCAGTTTGGTCTTCGTATCCAAGAAAGGATATACTTGCCTGAGTGAGGGCAGCATAAAGGTTCAGTACATTGGGATACAAGGGCTGTCCTACGAGGAGAAATTGAGTAGAAAGTGCTCGTCTTCTCTGGAGTTCAGAAGAATAGAAGGTGTTCGCATTGCAATAATGAAACATTTGAAATTCTTAGATAGCCTGACAATGTAGATGCCAGGAGGCTGCTACTACTGCTCCCATTTCTTATGACGCCGAGGCATATGGCCTAATGGGGTGAGTTATACACGGTGCTACGGTCCCCACCCAGGGTAGGAACAGCTGTCCATCAGTCATTGGGCTGACTGCAATATTTTTACCCCACAAAGACAGGAAATCCTGCTTCAGAAAGTTGCTGACCAATCAGAAGCCCGAAGTACCAGCAATATCTTTGGAGCAGTGAGCACTGCCGGTAGTGCACACGGGTGATGAGGAGATGAGCTGCAGCCCATCAGAAGGAGTGTCAGGGGTGTGTTTGAGAGGTCATGGGGTAGGGGAACCTGAAGAGGGGACCTCCCGGCAGTGGCGGGATGAGGTCCTCAAGTAGGCATTAACTGCCCTCGTAAGGACCTCAGTTGGCCAACTGGTAGGCAGGCTGCCTGATAACACCTTGTCACATGTAAAATTATGGTTGGGGCCGGGGCCTGGTTCGGCTGGATTTAATGAATGCCATCACCCTCAAATCTGCCAGCAGGGAGGCAATAATTCCAGCCCAACATTCTGCTGTTTTCTTAATTCCTGGTTATTCGGGTTGTTTTCCCCTGTGCAACATTTTTTGTATCCAAATTTGCAGCCATATTTGCATATAGATGAACAGTAACTACATGTCAAAACTGGGTCCTGCCCCTTATGATCAGGTAATGTAAGGTTGCATACTCCAGGGACAATGTTGTGAATACATGGCAAACAATTACAATATTAAGCAGTAACATTCTGCACCAGAACTTGTACGCCATTCTCCCTACTCAAACCCAAAAGATTATAAATATCATCAAGTGCCCTTAATACATTTAAGAGCTTATTTTGTACACCCTCCAAATAAGGAAGAACTGCCAGGCATGACACAAGTTTTAACGATACATTTCCTCATTCACAATATGGGTGTCAACCTGCCTTTATTTGTGGCCCAGAACATCACAGCAAGATATTAAATTAGTATGACATCACAATATGACATGACTGTTGGGAAAACAAAGGTAGCTTAAAGGGATTTATACTTGTATTGTTAAACATTAAAAATAAGGTATAGTTTCAAGTGGGTTTAATTTAATGTTGCTGTGCCTGGAGGATAAAATCCATTTCAAAATCTATAATTGCATTCAGGCCGGACAAAGGTCATGAAAGAGTAAACAAAGTGATCAGAGTTAAGAAGACAATTGCACCCAGATTTAAAATGGGACAGTAGACTTCAGAGGTAAATGAAACATTTGATGCCATTTTATGAGAGTCTGGGAACCAAGAGTTAAAATAATTGTGGACAGTTGGTACAACAGTCAAGAAGAAATTCTAAAGGGGTGGTGGAAATCCTGGACTCGATTCACTGTTAAAAGTTGAGCGGAAGTTTTATTTAAAAGTATCATTTGGAAAACCTGGACTGCATTTCAGAATGCAAAGCACGAAGGGAAAGCATAATTATGAGAGAATATTATAAAGCATGTTTTTGGGAGTGGAGTTTGGAAACTCATGTGATAATCATCCGGGGGGATTGCGATCAGAAATCCACAGACACCAACTTGGGTTCAGAGCCGAATATGAGTATTTGACCACAGTCATCTTAAGTGCTTAAAAAGGACTCTGTGTTAATGAGACCATTGTATATAGAAACATAGGAACATAGGAATTAGGAGTAGAAGTAGGCAAATTCAGCCTTTCAAGCCTGCTCCACCATTCAATCAGATCCTGGCTGATCTCTCCCTGGTCTCAAATCCACCTCCCTATCTGTTCCCCATGTCCCTTTTTTTGAATTAGAAATAAGTCTCTATCTCCTTCTTGAAACCATTCAATGATTCAGACTCCACCATGCGACGTGGTAGCGAGTTCCACAAATTTACCATCCTTGGCGTGAAGTAGTTCCTCCTCATCTTCGTGTTAAATCTACCGCCTCCCAATCTATACCTGTGACCTCTTGGTCTAGATTGCCCCATAAGAGAAAACATTTGGTCTACATTTACTTTATAAATCTCTTAAAATTTTATATACTTTGATCAGATTCCTCCCCATCCTTCTAAATTTAAGATGTACTTTGTAATCTATGATAATGTTTAAATCTGTGCAAAATTGTGAAACTAAGGGGGAAGTGAAAGAGTACCATAATCCATCTTTTCCATATTTAATAAACATTTTCTTTCCCTTGTTGTTAAAACTAATTAGCAGTCCTGTGACTCTGCTCCCCCACGTTTTATTTAGAAAAAAGTATAAATTACAGTCTTTTGAGGCAGGGTTCCATTCTGGAATCTTTCCTGGGATCGTAACAATGACAACATTATAGAATGCTTGTAAGAGGATAAACATATATTTGTTTGGGATCATTTGAGCTGCTGCAACCAAAGAACCATGGCACCTTGCAGATTTTTAATGAATTAAAAATCTTCTCATATGATAATTTCGAAACATCTTGAATGAAGTTAAGTATTTACTTTAACTAATCGCTGATCAAAATAAGCATCTTTTCTCAGAAACCATGAACAACTATTTATCAGGCTATTTGGAACATTGGTTACATCCATTTTCACTGTGCCTTTGAACAACACATACATTCATGTCAGCGTTTCATTTGAGCGATGAAGTTGTAGTACAAGGGAATGGCACATCCAGGGTTACTGTGGGACTCAGTACAGTATGGCCCACACAGCGATGAAAGAGGGATTAAGACACAGACCCAGGGGTCATTTTGGTGTTGAAGAGAGATGGAAAAAGATCTAAGCATGCAGATAGCTCCGAGCTTTTCCCTTTTACTCTATATGTGCAAATAGTACTACTTGTTCACATTTACAGTTAACTGACTGAAGATCACAAAGACTTTGTTAAGAGACACCATTCTGTAGCTAAAGCCCTCTCAACAGAAGTTACAAAATCTTTTTGTATTCGTAAATAATTCCATCAACGAGTGAAGATGTTTAACTGATGAACTGTTTTCAAAGCACAGAAACAGGAGTAGGCCATTCAGCCCATCGAGACTGCTTCGACATTCAATTAGATCATGGTGGATCATCCACCTCAACACCATTTTCCTGCGTGATCTCCATATCCATTGATGTCACTAATTTCAAAGATTGGGTTTCCACAATCCACTGGAGTAGAGAATTCAAAGGATTCACCGTCCTCTGAAGAAATTCCTCCTCATTTCAGTCTTAAATGGCCTACCCATTGTTGTGAGACGATGTTCCCAATTGAGACTCAGCAGCCAGGGGAAACGTTTTATCAGTATCTATCCTGTCACGCCCTGTAAAAACTTTATAAGTTTCAATGAGATCACCTCATTCTTCGATATTCTCGGGTACAGGTCCTCTTTTCTCAAAGGCTGGAGTGCAACTTTAATAAGAATGCTGGGATTAAAGTGAGTGAGGGCTTTTACTTTTCTAACTTTTCAACCTGTGGGATTTGTTTTTTTACATTGCTACAGGAGAAGCGAGCTCACTGTTTGGGGGAATCTGTGAAGTGGTTAAGATCTAGCCTATTCCTAAATTTTAAAATAGTATACAAACCAGTGGTAATGTTAATAAAATATATGAAAATGGAAAATAATTAGTTGAATAAAATAATTAAGTTAATTAAAACACATCAAGGATATGAGAGGTGATGTGTCAAGGCTGCAAACAATGAGATCTCCAGACTGATGCCTGGAATGGGAGGATCGTCTTATTTAGAAAGGTTGGACAGGCTAGAGTTGTGTCTGTTTGTAAGAGTAAGAGGCGACTTGATTGAAGCATACAAGATCCTGGAGGGATCTTGGCAGGGTGGACATCGTGTGTACAGTTTTGGTCACCCTATTATAGAAAGGATATCATTAAACTAGAAAGAGTGCAGAAAAGATTTACTAGGATGCTACCGGGACTTGATGGTTTGAGTTATAAGGAGAGGCTGGATAGACTGGGACGTTTTTCCTCTGGAGCCTAGGAGGCTGAGGGGTGATCTTGGAGGGATATAAAATAATGAGGGGCATAGATCAGCTAGGTAGTCAATATATTTTCCTAAAGGTAGGGGAGTCTAAAACTAGAGGGCATAGGTTTAAGGTGAGAGGGGAGAGATATAAAAAGGTCCAGAGGGGCAATTTTTTCACACAGAGGGTGGTGAGTGTCTGGAACAAGCTGCCAGAGGTAATAGTAGAGGCAGGTACAATTTTATCTTTTAAAAAGCATTTAGACAGTTACATGGGTAAGATGGGTATGGAGATATGTGGGCAATTGGAACTAGCTTTGGAGTTTATAAAAAAACAGGCGGCATGGACAACTTGGGCCAAAGGCCTGTTTCCATGCTGTAAATCTCTATGACTCTATGTGGAGGGGATGTTTGCTCTTGTGAGAGCATCTAGTTACTGCTTAAAAATGAGGTTGCCCATTTAAGACAGATGAGGAGAATTCTTTTCTCACAGATGGCATTGTATCTTTGGAACTCTCTTCCCCAAACAGAAACTCTCTAGAAACAGAGTCTTTAAACACTTTTAAGGCAGAGTTAAGTATCTTCTTGATAATCAAGGGGGTGAAATGTTATTGGGGGGAGGCGGGAATGTGGTTTAAGGTTACAATCAGATCAACCGTCACCTTATTGAAAAGAGGAGCAGGTTCGAGGGGCTGAGTGTCTTTCTTCTGTTCCTAATTCGGATGTCTGTATGTTAATCTCTCCTCATACAACAATCCCAACATCCCAGGGATTAGTCTGGTGAAGCTTTGTTACATTTCCTCAGTGGCAAGTACATCCAAATGCAGTCTCACCAAGGCTCTATACAATTGCAGCAATTCTGTACTCAAATCCACTTGCTATGAAGGCCAACATACCATTTTTGCTTTCCTTATTGATTGCTGCACATGCACGCTAGCTTTTAGCCTCAGGAACAATGACACCCAGGTCCCTTTGAGCACCAGCACTTCCCAACCTCTTGATATTTAAGAAATATTCTGTCTCTCTCTGTCAAAATGGACAACTACATATTATACATGGAGGGGCTTGGTTATGAGGAGAGATTGGGGAAACTGGGGTTGTTCTCCCTGGAAAGACGGAGGATGAGGGGAGACTTAATAGAGGTGTATAAAATTATGAAAGGCATAGATAGGGTGAACGGTGGGAAGCTTTTCCCCGGGTCGGTGGTGACATTCACGAGGGGTCATAGGTTCAAGGTGAATGGGGGGAGGTTTAACACAGGTATCAGAAGGACATATTTCACACAGAGGGTCGTGGGGGCCTGGAATGGGTTGCCGGGCAAGGTGGTGGAGGCGGACACACTGGGAACGTTTAAGACTTATCTAGACAGCTATATGAACGGAGTGGGAATGGAGGGATACAAAAGAGTGGTCTAGTTTGGACCAGGGAGCGGCGCGGGCTAATTGTTCTTTGTTTCTCGTTTCAAGGCTTCATTCTATGATCATCTTGCTGGTGCCAGTACAGAGGAGACTGCGGATAGTTGGGAACCTGTCTCGGGGGCAGGGAATTCAGATGGTGTTCGTAAAGCAGAAGTGGAAATGAATAGGGTTGGGAAGCATTTTCTGATCAGGGCCAGTGTGATCTCCTGGACTCGTTTCGATCGCCTCAGGGGGTCGGAGAGGAATTTCCCAGATTTTTTTTCTCCCCATATTGGCCCTGGGTTTTCACTCTGGGTTTTCGCCTCTCCCTGGAGATCACATGGTCTGGAATGGGGGGGTGGGGGTGAGTTAATAGGTTGTGATGAACAAAGCATCGTAGCTGTGAGGGACAGCTCGGTGGATAGGATATTAGGATGTAGATAGGCTGGAAAATTGGGCGGGGATCCTGGATTCAGGATTCAATCCTGGACCGGGGAGCGGCGCGGGCTTGGAGGGCCGAAGGGCCTGTTCCTGTGCTGTATTGTTCTTTGTTCTTGTTTATATTCCATCAAACATGTTCTTGCCCATTTACTTTGTGTATCCAAATCCACTTGAAACCTCTTTGCACCTTCCTCACAACTTACATTCTCACCTAGTTTTGGATCATAAGCAAATTTGGAAACATTACATTACAAAAGCATTACCTTTTCTTGAATGGTTGATCCCAGCTGGATCATATTGCTGTTTCCCCTGTCTCACTTTATTCTTGTGTGGACCAAATGCTTATTTCCAATCTCTAATTGTTCATACTGCACAGGCAAAAGTCTTTTACACCATTGTCTAGTTGTACAAAGAGCAACTTTATAATGTATTCCATCTTTTCAGCCTTCCCATACATTCATTGTACTTCCTCAATAACAGAACTTTTCACTCATGCTACAAATCCATCAGCTATAATAAGGATTTCTCCTTTATTCAAGAGTCCAAATAACTTGTGCCATTGGCATTTCTTGACTAAAATGCCAAGTGCAATCACCACTGACGAGCAAGGACAACAGGAATCCAAATCATCAGATGCAGTTCATATACTTTTATATCCTTTCCACGTGTACCCCTGGAATTGCACACATTCATAAATCTTTGTTAACAATTAATTGACTGGTATACATCGATATTAAGATAAAATTGGAATATTTTATTTTACTTTTCAAATAAGCAAAGTTGTGATAAATAATATTGGAGCAACTGGACCATTTCCTAGGATCCACTGTGTATAAACACAAGTAAATTAACAGATCATCAACATGGTGACAAATACATTATCACAGGCAGCTCAACCACCAATGAAGAAAATTATCTCATTACTTAAAATCTGTCATAGACTTCAATTCTTTTTTCATCTGAGTGTTGTTTCTACCTGCACAGAAACAGAGCATGAAAACTTCAACCAGCGCCACCAAAACGACAGAATAATGAATCTAATTTACTGTTTGTATTATCTTATGCTCAAATTCTCTGCTGGAATTGCCTACGTAACAATATTAACTACAACGACCCCCACTACAATTTTATCTGATTGCACGAAAAGAGCTTTGGGACACACTGACAATCTGATAGGTACTATAGAAATACACAGCAGATTTTAATGATGGCATAATTACTGAATCTACAATCTATGTTTATGGAAGCACATTAGCTGACTGAATAATGGCACCGTTGGCGGCCAAGCAGACCCTCAGAAACCCAAAAGAATATCAGATGAGAGCAATGGTTTGTCTAAAGAGAGGAACAGAACATTAAGCAAGTCGATGAATAAACAAGGAGAAAAGCAACACCCTCACCCTCTCTTCCCACCATGCCTGCCCACTGCTGGTCCCTATGAGAGCTGTCAGGAATAGGCTGCTGCCGATAGTAAGATACAGAAATCAAAACCAATGGAATAGATTGCAATTACATGCAAATTTAATAACCTGCATTTGCTTTATCGAAGCATAGTTCATGATAAAAATATAAATATATATAATTTTTTTTTCTTAAAACCAAAATGAATATAAATTCAATGACAGGTCTGTGATGATATAAAAACGGACTGAAATTCATCCGCTTCGCGAGGCTGAAGCACTGTAGCACAGTGCAACTTTTGTCGAAGAAAGCAAAATTCACATTTTCCTGGTAGTTTCATTCACTAATTTTTAAAATTGCCAGGCTGGAGCTCGGTGATAGACAGTGATCAACACAGTGCCAATGCCACAAAGATTGACAGGAGCAGATGATGTGTGGTAAAACTACATGACACATTGAATCCCAGAGGCAAAATCCAATTAAAAAGGATTGGGGAAAATCTGATACCACTAAGAAGGTTATATTTACACAGGCTCATCAATTGTGACATTTTTAAAAAATCTGATGATTGGGTAGACCAGCTTTAAAACACTTGCATTATTTTCTACTCTGTGGGGACATCACTTTACAACATTTGTTGCAGTTACAGTGAGTAAAGGTGACATCTGAATAAAGGTAATACAAACCAGATGGAATGTGAGACACAAAATAATTAACCAGGCTTGGAATATAATTATTTTCTATAACTAGCTGGTTTACTAATGATGTATCAGTCATTAGCTGGCACTCATTTTCACACCATCAAAATTAAAGGGAGATCCAGTGTGCATGAAAACTGGATATTGATTACTGCATTTCTGATGAAGTCAATAAGCTGAAATCTTAATTTTACTTCTCTCATCACTGATGCTGCCAGACCTGCTGAATGTTTCCAATATTTTCTGTCTTCCTGTCAAATTTCCAGCACCTGCAGTATTTTGCTTTTGCCTTGTGGGTTGCCGAATTAAATGTTATTCGTGAATTGAGCAAAGTAGAAAGGTGCTGTTGCAGCACCAGACAGCAGAACATTGTGAACCAGCAAAGGACTGTTAGTGCCTCCAATTTCCAATATGGTTGGGGTTGGCACGGAGGGGTGAAGAAATGAAGAATTCATCTGATCCATTGTAAACGAAATTGGAATATTTTACCTGGTACTACTTAGAGCAATATTTTAAGTGCATTACAACAACTATCACAATGTTACTATAGATGATAAGTATTAGAAATCATCCTGTCATGTTTGCAATATTGATTTTACTTCTCAATGCAGGTGAAATGTGTAGTGATTGTAACACTGATGGTTGCATGGCTGAAGAGATACAGGAAAGGTGGGGGGTTACCCACAATACCGAGCTCAAGAACTGCATTGGCAAAAACTTGTGCATCCTTGTAACTGTGGTAACTATATAAAAGAAAATGCCTGAACTGGGAAACAAAATGTCATCTTACATTAAAACGAAATGACTATATATTACATCAGTATGAAAACTATTATGGTTGGTACAAAAAGGTGGGATGGTGTTACATGTTCTATTTTTATTCCAAACCAAACCAAGTTAATGTAAAGAAATGCATTAGTTTTCCTCATATTAAAAACTAAATTAATCTCCTTGGAGCAGTAAATGCACAGAGGACAGTCCAGTTTCCATTCAATGTTAGTTCATAATTGTTTAGCCAAGATGGGGAACTCAGCAGTGTAAGGGAATTGAATTCCCATCTTGCTATTGCATTGTGCCATGTTTATGTTCCAAAGTACTAGATAAACATACGAGTGTAACCTCACCATTACATTAATGACATGCATACATGCATTCAGGAAAATATAGCATCAGATTACTGAAGAATGAATTTTATGGTTCAATTCTGCACTGTAAGGATTCTAATTATGCTGCAATATACATCATTGTCACTGGTGTTTTCAAGAGAATGTTAACACCGTAACTCAGTACCTTTCGGTCATTTATGCACACATTATAATTATGTGAGGGGGATAAGTTACAGCAGACATCTCATAATTATGGAGATGAGGAAAGGCCATTGGTCCGTCAAAGTGCATCACCCGAGTTCAATTCATATATTTAGTGTCAAGCTATATTTTGAAAGTCCCAATATTTCTACTTCCATTCATTTGGCTCGAAAATTATTTCAATCATTTATCTCACTTAGCAGAGGCACATCATTGAAATTAATCCATAGGAACATAGGGCATAGGAACAAGGGAAGGCCATTCAGCCCTTCATGCCGGCTCTGCCAGTCAATAAGACCAAGGTCGATCTGGTTTCATACTCAACACCAGTTGGCTGTTTGCACCCCCCAAAACTGTCGACTCCCTTGTCTATCAAAAATCTGTTGAACTCTGCCTTTTAAATGACCTACCCTCTTTTGCTTTCTGGGGAAAAGAATTTGACATACAAACAACCCTCAGAAAATAATTTCTCCTCAGTCCCACCTTAAATGGTAGACCTGGTATTTTCTTGTGTGAAAAGTGGACACAAGTAAACGGCAGAAGAGTGATACAGTGTGGTAAAATGCATGATTTTTCACCTATTTGCATAGAAGCTGAGTTTAGTAGTAAAGTAAAATTGGTCCTTAAGGATTTTCTTGGCCTTGTTAAAGGTCAATCAGAGGAGAACTACATGAGAGATGTCTGCTGAGAGTTTCAAATTCCAGATCAGATACAGAATTATCACTGCTACCAAACATACCCAATACCAGTCATGGTCTTTTTCGCACTCCATAAATAAACACAATGACCACAACTATCATGGCTTGAATCAATTAAATGCCTCAATCCTATTAACAGCATGTACTGCATATTTCTTCAAATAAAAAAGAGAATTCATTAGGAAGCAGTGTCTTTGGCGTGCTTGTCATGTCATAGTAAGAAAAAGATTGGCGGTTTTGGTGAATGGGTAACCAAAAACAGTTGATGTGATGTTACAGTTATTTTAATACAGTCAGAGTTTTAACAACACCAGGTTAAAGTCCAACAGGTTTATTTGGTGGCAAATGCCATTAGCTTTGGGAGCGCTGCTCCTTCGTCAGATGGAGTGGATATCTACTCCATCTGACGAAGGAGCAGCGCTCCGAAAGCTAATAGCATTTGCCACCAAATAAACCTGTTGGACTTTAACCTGGTGTTGTTAAAACTCTTACTGTGTTTACCCCAGTCCAACGCCGGCATCTCCACATCATGACAGTTATTTTAAGCCAGCAGACAGAAGTTTAGAATGATAATCTTGTGACAATACTGTGTCTTTAAGAAATGTATCTTAATCAGGTATCTTGGCAGGCTTTTTCAAACAGCGCCTAGCAGTTTGGCACCGTTTTGTTTGCAGCCTCTGTCTCTAATCGTTACTGAAGCAATTTAATGGGCGGGACTTCACAGCCTCGCTCATGCTGAAACCGTAAAATCCAGCCCAAGGTCAATGGACCTTTCCATGGTCTGCCCTTCGCCCATTCAGATTCCCATAGCGGGTGGAACAGTATAATTCCAGCCCATGTTTATTTTTAATCTGGACTAATGCAATGTCCTGGGGTTTTACGATCTGTTGGAAATTGCTGGGTGGAGCATGATTAACAGGTCAGGTGATGCTTGGGGAGCGTTTTTTCCCCCCCCCCACAGAAAAGTCTGAGTTTTTAGTTTTGATTTAGTTGCTGTTCGAAGCTTGTGGAAGAAGACAGTGTGTTTTTCTGTCTCTATCTCTCTCTTCAGAAGCTTTTTGGAAGGTTCCATGACTGGGAATCCAACATTCAACAGACCAATTCACAGCGGGTGTTAAAAAAGCTGTGAAATCTAGCATCACATGACATATTTGCTTTTTGTGCCAAGCCGAGAAAGGGCTATATGTTTGTGGGGTATTGTTTGACTTGGGACATCATAGTTAGTTAGGTGTTAAGATTTATACGACATCATGGTTGATCCTTGTAATTGCTAAAACTTCTGCTAATTTTTATAAGATTTTAACTGTGTTTGTAAATAAACTTTGTTTGATAAAAGCTTCCTAGTGGGTCACTTAAATTATACCTGGAGTGAAACACCTCATGCGCAACCGTGCCAAACTCAAATGTAAAAACTTAAAGAGTCTAGGCTAACTTCATAAAACACCTTGGAGTTTCTGGCTTGGGTCTTAACAGGCGACAGTCAAAATTTACAAATTTGAAGATTGAAATTTTAAAATAACATCTGGCCGTGGTGAACCAACGTTAATGGGAAATTAAGCTATAAGGAGGAGGCCATGAAGCTACATCGGGATATAGACCAGCTACGAGAATTGGCAAGAAAGTGGCAGGCAGGATAAAACGAGGTAGGTCAAGGGTGAAATTATCAACTGTGGTGGAAAGAATGGAAAGGCAGAATAACAGAAAAGCAGAATGTTTTACAAGGTGAGAGACAAGTAAATGTTGGTTTTCAAAAGGATTCGGGACTACTTATAGATTAACTACACAAAAATAACATGCAGGTAGAAGGACTTGGGGACGCAGATTTAAGGTTTTGGGCAAGAGATGCAGGGGTGACATGAAGAGGAGCTTTCCAGTGAAGCAAGTGGTAAAGATCGAGAATGATTTCAGAAGGAAACTGGAAGGGCATTGGGGGGCAATAAACTTCCAAGATGATAAACAGGATTCATTGACTAGCTCTTCAGAGAGCCAGCTGATAGATCGAATGTCCCTCCCCCCCACCCTTCTGTGACATAATGACTATGACTGAGGCACAGCAAGCAATTAGAAAGGCAAATAGTACATCTGTCTTTATTGCAAAAAGATGACAGTATTTTTTTAAATTCAATTGTGGGACATGGGCATCTCTGGCTGGCCAGCATTTATTGCCCTCAAGAAGGTGCTGGTGAGCTGCCTTCTTGAAACACTGCAGTCCACGTGCTGTGGGTTGACCCACAATGCCGTTAGGGAGGGTATTTCAGGATTTTGACCCACTGAAGGAATGGCGATATATTTCCAAGTCAGGATGGTGAGTGGCTTGGAGGGGAATTTGCAGGTGGTGGTCTTCCCATGTATCTGTTGCCCTTGTCCTTCTAGATAGAAGTGGTCGAAGGTTTGGAAGGTGCTATCTAAGGGTCTTTGGTGAATTTCTGCAGTGCATCTTGTAGATTGTACACATTGCTGCTACTGAGTGTCGGTGGTGGAGAGAGTGGGTGTGGTGCCACTCAAGTGGGCTGCTTTGTCCTGGATGGTGTCAAGCTTCTCGAGTGTTGTTGGAATTGCACCCATCCAGGCAAGTGGGGAGTATTTCGTTACACTCCTGACTTGTAGATGGTGAACAGGCTTTGGGGAGTCAGGAGGCGAGTTCCTCGCTGCAGTATTCCGAGCCTCTAACTTGCTCCTGTAGCCACTGTACAAGAGTAAGGGACTTTTGGCTGTAATTATATTGGGCTTTGGCGAGACCACACACCTGGAGTAGGGAATACAGTTTTGGTTGTCTTAACGAAGGAAGAGTTTTCTTGCTTTTGTGGGGGTGCAACAAAGGTTCACTTAGTTGATTCCTCTGTCCTCTTGAGGAGGGATTATGTAGAATGCTGTTTGTTGTTTAAAATGAGGGGTGATCTCATTGAACTGTGTAAAATTCTTAGAAGGCTTCCCTGGGTCGATGTTTAAAGGATGTTTGCCCTGATTCAGGTGCCTAGAATTAAGGGTCATTGTCTCAGGTTAAGGGGTTGAATATTTCAGACTGCTCAAAGCATTGTGAATCTTTGGAACTCTCTATTTCAGAAGGCTTGGACGCTCAAGTGAAGAGTGTACTCAACTGAACTGCATTGATTTCCTTAGCGTTCAAATATCTACGGATAGGGTGGGAAAGTAGAGCTGATGTAGCAGTTCAGCCATGATCTTATTGAATGGCAGAGCAAGCTCGATGAGGCTTACGGCTTACTACCTTTCCTGTATCTTACAATTTTATTCAGGAAACTGCATGCTGTTTTGAACTTGGTACTGTAAAAAGGATATTAAGAAAATGAAGAACTTGCATTTATATTCATGTCCTCAGGACATTCCAGAATGTTTTACAACCAACTGATTACTTTTGAAGTGGAATTGGTATTGAAACATTGTGAAGCACAGTATCCAATTTGCAAAGTTACACAAGTATCAAATGAATAGATAATATATTTTGGTAGTGTGGGTTGATAAATAAATGTTAGCCAGAATACTGGAAAAACTACACCCTCATCTTCAAATAGTAGCACGTGATGATTTACATCTGCCTCAGCAGGCAGAAGAGGCCTCAGTTTAGGTTTGGGAGGCAGCAAAGAAGAGTTATTATGCTGAGCACTGTACAAAAGGGACATATCTTTGTCATGTTAACTGGTCAGGAACCTGCTATGAAGGGAAGAATGAGATGTGAATTGCTTATAGAATCACAGAATCGTAGAGTAGTAACAGTACAGGAGGCCATTTGGCCCATCATGGTCATGCCAGCTCTTTGCAAGAGAGAGTCAGCTCGTCCCACTCTCCTGCCTTTTTGTCGCAGCCCTGCACATTTTTTCTCTTCAGATAATTATCTAACTCTTTCCAAAGAAGCCACGATTGAATCTGCCTCCACCATGTCCTCGGGTATTTTGTTCCAGATCCTAACCACTCGCAGCATTATAAAAAGCTTTTTCCACATGTTGCCTTTGATTTTTCTGCCACTCACTTGAATTGGTGGTGTCTGTCCCTCAATAATTTTGTCAATGGGTACATTTTCTCCCTATTTACTCTGTCTGGGCCCCTCATGGTTTTGAATACTTAAAGAAAAGTCTTTCAGCCTTCTCTTCTCTAAGCGGAGCAGCTCCAGCGTCACTAATTTGTCCACATAACTGAAATTACTCATCTCCAGAAGAATTCTCATTAATCTTTTCTGCAATGTCTCGAAAGCCTTCACGTCATTTCTGAAGTGTGCTGCCCAGAATTGGATACAACATCCTTGCTGAGGCCAAAAGCAGGATTTAATACAGAATCGCCATAACTTCCATGTTTTATTCCGCTATTAAAAAGCACAGGATCCCATACGCCTGCCCTGCCACCTTCAACAATTTGTGCGCAAATACCGCACAGATCCTTTGGCCCATGCACTGCATTTAGAACATACCCTTTATTTCACATTGCTTTTCCTAATTCTTCCAAGTGTATCACTTCTCTGCATGAAATTTCATCTTCCACGTGTCTATCATTCCACCGGCACAAGTCCTCTTAATGTAAATCATAATATTTCAAAAGGTAAAAGGTGAAATGCTGTGGAAGCTGGAATCTTAAACAAAAACAGAAAGTGCTGGAAAATCTCAGCAGGTCTGGCAGCATCTGTGGAGAGAGAATAAAGCCAATGTTTTGAGTCTGGATGACTCTTCGATTCAGACTTGAAACATTGACTCTATTCCCTCTCCACAGATGCTGCCAGACCTGCTGAGTTTTTACAACATTTTCTGTTTTTGTTGCATAATCTTTCCAAGTTACGTAACATTTGCAAATTTTGAAATTGTATCCTACACACCCAAGACTCGATCATTAGTAGAGATCAATAAGAGCCAAAGTCTTGATATCAAGTTTTGGGTCACCCATGATATATTGCTCTCAGTCCAAAAATCAGAATTGTTCTCCACTACTCTGTTTACTGTCACTCAGCCAACTTTGTATTCGTGTTGCTTTAATTCCATGGGCTTCAACTTTGCTGACAAGTCTGTTGTGTAGCATTTTATCAAACACCTTTTGGAAGTTCATATACAGCACATCAACCACATTAACCTCAACAATCTTCAGTTACTTCATCAAAAAACTCAGTAATAAACAAAGATTTTGCCTTAACAGATCCATGCTGGCTTTACTTAATTAATTCACATTTGTCCAAGTGGCTGTTAAATTTATCCTGGATTATCACGTCTAAAACCAAGATTAAACTTGGTCTGCCGTTGCAACCTTTTCTGAACAAGGATGTAACATTTGCAATTCTTCAATCCTCTGACACTATCTCCATACTTTAGGAGGATTGGAAGACTATGGCTTGTGCCTTCACAATTTCAAATCTTACTTCCCTCATTATCCTCGATGCATCTGATCTGGGACTGATGACATCAATGACAGCCTGCCTTCCTAAAACCTTCTCTTCAACAATTGCTAGACCATCCAGTGTCTCAACGACCTCCTCTTTCACCGTGAATTTGGCAGCGACTTCTTATTTGGTAAAGACAGATAAAATGTAGTCAGTCAATCAATATTTCAACCATGCCCTCTGCCTCTTTTTGGTCCTTAATCAGTTCCATTCCTTTTACCACACCTTTACAATTCATATTCATTGAGAAGGAAAAGAAAGGCTTTTAAAAAGTACAAGGGGAGCAAATTAGTGGGCGCATTAGTGAGGTATAGAAAGTGCAGGGTGGAGCTCAAGAAAGCAAGTAGGAATGCAAAGAGGGGATATGAGAAAGCTCTGGCTGGTAAAAGTAAGGAAAATCCCAAGATATTCTATAAGCACATCAATGGGAAGAGGATAACCAGGGAAAGAGTAGGGCCCATTAGAGCAATCTGTTGGTGGAGCCAGGGAACATGGGTAGAGTATTGAATGAATACTTCACATCCATCTTCACCCAAGAGAATGAGGACAATGGTATAGAATTCAGAGAAAGAGACTGTGAGGCTCTTGAGCAAATTGACACAGGGAAGGACAAGATCATGGAGGTGCTGGCACCCTTAAAAGTGGATAAATCTCCAGGTCTAGGTGAAATGTGTCCCAGGCTGCTGTGGGAGGCAAGGGAGGAGACTGCAGAGGTTCTGACCCAAATTTTCAATTTCTCTCTGGTCACGGAGGGAGATGCCAGATGACTGGAGAACAGCTAATGCGATTTCGCTATTTAAGTAGGGTTGTAGAGATAAACCAGGGAACTACAGAGCAGTAAGTCTCCTGTCAGTGGAAACTATTAGAAAAACTTCTGGAGAGCATCTATCTCCGGTTGGAGAGGCAAAGCTTGATTAGAGATAGTTAGCATGGCTTCGTCAGAGGGAGGTCATGCCGAACAAATTTGATTGAACTTTTTGAAGAGGTGACCAGGTATGTAGACGAAGGTAGTGCAGTTGATGTCGTTTATATGGATTTCAGCAAAGCCTTTGACAAGGTCCCACATGGGAGACTTGTAAATAAGGTAAATTCACATGGGATACAAGGTAATTTGATAAAGTGGATTCAGAATTGGCTCAGTTGTAAGAGATAGAGGGTGATGACAGAAGGCTGCTTTAGTGACTTCAATGCCAGTGTCCAGTGGCGTACCACAGGGATCTGTGTTGGGCCCCCCCATTATTTGTCATTTATATAAATGACATTAATGACTGTGGGGGGTGGGATTAGTAAGTTTATGGATGACACAAAGATTGGCCGGGTGGTTAACAGTGAGGCTGTGTCTCTTGGGCGACCAGATGATATAGATGGAATGGTCAAATGGGCAGCTAAGTGGCAGATGGACTTTTACCCTTTGGGAGGAGTAATTTGACAAGAAAGTACTCAATGAATGGTAGGACACGAGGAAGTTCTGTGGAACAAAGGGACCATGGCACATTTGTCCACAGATCTCTGAAAGCGGAAGGGCATGTTCGTAGGGTGGTGAAAAAGGCAAATGGGACACTTGCCTTTATCATTCGAGGGATAGAATACAAAAGCAGAGAAATCATGTTGGAGTTGTATAGAACTTTGGTGAGGCCACAGCTAGAGTACTGTGTGAGGTTCTGGTCACCACATTATTGGATGGATGTGATTGCACTGAAGGTGGTGCACAGGAGATTCACCAGGATGCTGCCTGGGATGGAACATTTAGGTTATGAAGAGAGTTTGCATAGGCTTGGGATGTTTTAATTGGGGAAGAGTACACTGAGGGGCGACCTAATCAGGGTGTACAAGATTATGAGAGACATGGACAGAGTGGATCAGGAACAGCTGTTCCACTTAGTTGAAGGGTTAGTCATGAGGGGACATTGGTTCAAGATGAGGGGTGAGGTTTAGGGGGGAATGAGAGGAAAAACTTTTTTACCCAGAGGGTGGTGGAAGTCTGGAATGTGCTGCCTGAGAGGGTGGTGGAAGCAAGTTGCCTCACATCCTTTAAAAAGTATCTGGATGAGCACTGGCACATCATAACATTCAGGGCTATGGGCCAAATGCTGGTAGGTGGGATTAGGTAGGAGTTCAGGTGTTTCTAATGCAGACTCGATGGGCTGAAGGGCCCCTTCTGCGCTGTATGTTTCTATGATTCTATATGGCTACAGAAGACTTTGGGATTCTCTTGTACATTGGTTGCCAGTTTCACTCTGCTCATTCGCACTTTGCTGCTCTTCGATCCTCACTGAACTTTCTATATTCAGTCTGGCTCTCAGTTGTGTTATCAATCTGACAACTGTCATATACACCCTTTTTCACTTAGAAGTTTAAAGATTGAAGATTCAGTTTTGTTTTTCTGGCAGATATAAAGTTCGTAAATAAATAATCAGAGTGCCAAATAAGCAAGAATGAATGGGAAAAAGAGCCGTTTAATCAAGTTAGTAAAACACGACCTGCCCCGCACACAGCCATGCTGAATTTCCCTAATTAGGTCATTTTTTTGCAAATGCGTGTAAATCCTATCCCCAAGAATCTTTTCCAATAGGTTCCCAACCACCGATGTGAGACTCACCAGTCTATAATTTCCTGGATTATCCCTTTTTCTTTTCTTAAACAGAGGAATAACATTAGCTACTTGTCAGCTCTCCGGGACCTCTCCAGTAGCTAGCGAGGATACAAAGATCTTTGTCAGGGCCCCAGCAATCTCCTCTCTTGCCTCTCTCAATTGACCTGGAATAGATCCCATTGGGTCCTGGGGACTTACCCACCTCAATGCTCTTCAAGAGACCCAACACCACTTCTTTCTTCATCTCAAAATGCCCTAGCACATTAGCATGCTCCACATGAATCTCATCATCCTCCACGTCCTTCTCCTTGGTAACTACTGATGCAAGGTACTCCAAGCACAAGATCCCTCCTTCATCCTCGAGTGGTCCCACTCTCTCCCGAGTCATCCTCTTGTTTTTAATGCATGTATAAAATGCCTTGGGATTCTCTTTAACCCTACTTGCCAAGGTCATTTCATGGCCCCTCCTTGTTCTCCTAATTACCTACTGGAGTTCTTTCCTATTTTCTTTATATTTCACACGGACCCTATCCAATTTTAGCTTCCTAAACTTCACACATGCTTCTTTTTCCCTTTTGACTAAATTCACATCCTCCCTCGTTATCCATGGGTCCCTTACCTTGCCACCTTTGTCTTTCCCCCTGACTGGAACTTGCGGGTCCTGTGTGCTTGTCGGACCCTTGTTGGACTATCCACATACTGTTTCAAGAGACTCTCTTGGATGCACTGAACAAATTCTGCCCTGTCTACGCCTCTTGCTCGAAGGAAGTTCCAGTCAACATTGGAGAAGTTAAAGTCACCCACAATGACAACCCTGTTGTTATTGCATCTTTCCATAATCAGTAGGTCTCTTAACAACAATACTGGGGTGGCACGGTGGCTAGCACTGCTGCCTCACAGTGCCAGGGACCCAGGTTCAATTCCCGGCTTGGTTGACTGTCTGTGTGGAGTTTGCACGTCCTCCCCTCGTCTGCGTGGGTTTCCTCCAGGTGCTCTGGTTTCCTCCCACAGTCTGAAAGACCTGCTGGTTAGGTGCATTGACCCAAACAGGCGCTGGAGTGTGGGGACTCGGGGAATTTCACAGTAATTTCATTGCAGTGTTAATGTAAGCCCTTACTTGTGAATAATAAATAAACTTTTACTTTAAAAAGTTAAAGTCACCCACAATGACAACCCTGTTGTTATTGCATCCTTCCATAATCTGCCTACATATTTGTTCCTCAATGTCCCAATGGCTGTTGGGGGGCTTATAGTACAATCCCATCAGAGTGAGAGCACCCTTCCTATTCCTCTTGGGTTGCCACAGAAGTTGGAAAGGGGCTACAGTATGGAGCCTATGGAACCGAGTATGCATTCACCACTGCAGACCCACAGCATGAGGAACTCCAATAAAGCATTTAATCATGTAACCGAAGGAATGATCAATACCACTGAGGCCCAGCGACAATTTTGTTTGAGATCGAAGGTTTGGAACCATTTCTCGACTTAATTACCTCCCTGTACAAATTAAACTTGATTAACATTCACCAAAGCAGACATGAATTAGTGGTCACTCGACCGGGAGGAGGTCCAGTGAAGGGGGTTGGGTTCACCGTGATCCATGACCAATAAGGAGGGCCTGCATATGTGAGCACAACAGAATGTTGTTCAGAATCAGAGCACTACATAGTGTGTGCTTGTCGGACTCACGAGCCTCTAGGGAACACCAGCAAGATAATTGTTGATATCTTTCCACTAAAGGAGGCAATCAAAGCAGCGCTGGTGGGCCCCACATAGGGTGTATAATCACCCCTGAGACAGAGATAATCTCAGGGGCTGTATTTTGTGAAAGCAATTTCAGTTTTTGTCTGCAAGACTTAAGGGAGGGTTCCACTTGTCTGGAAAAACAGCGGGATACTTATTTCGTGCCTGGTGGGATGACTCATGGTACATTGACAAGACACCAGGGAACGTGATCCGACAGGCCATGTGAGAGGCTGTGGAAATTATCCATGAATAGGTCAGGTGTTCCAAAGAGCAGACCCATAATGGACGTAAACAGGTGAAACTAGCTACCCAGACTAGCACCATCAGGAACACACCATTGGTGGTATGTAGTTGTTCCAGGAATGGCAGGGAACCACCTAACCAATTGGTGGGAAATAATCAGGATAGGGCTGATCGCAGGGACAGGAGTAGTGTTCCCATGGCTCCCTATTAAAAAGGGGAAAAGCTAGAAGCTGATATTTACAGCAGAATAGTTCAGGGTACCTCTAGACATCGGGACGACTGGTCACCTGAAGGATTCGGAGAGGTATTCTTGACATTGCATTGGCCTCTTTGGGGTGGTCACCCAATGGCCAAAGTGGGGACTGAAAAGTTTAAAAATCACATAAGCTGCTATGAGAAAATCAAGAGGTCTTCATAAAAATCTCCAAAGATAAGCGTCAAGGCCTTTAGTCTGAGAGAATTCATTAAATCAGACATCTCAACATGGGAGGAGAAGGATATATACAGACACAAACTGGAACATCAATAATAACTTGTAACAATGTTGAATTACGTTAGCTAACATGATTTAAGACTTTGTGCTGATTGGATATTATAATTAAACAGGCATGTAATAATTGTGATTGGTTTTAATATCTGTACCTTATGATGTAGGTTCAATCAATAACTTTGAATGGATAGAGATAACTATTATATCTTGATTGGTATACGCGAATTACTTGTAATCAAATTTGAAACTATAACTGTTTGTGTATTCCTGAATTCTGGACTCTGGCTAGTTGCAGGTTCGGACCTGTGACTTTCCAACATCCTCACCATATAGCTTGAATTAAAAACAGCTGTTTAAGGGAACTCCGTGACTTGGTCTGGTTACGTGAGGGATAAAGTTGTGATCAATTAAAAGGCTGAACATCAAAGTCCACAACGAAAGACACCCAATTATCTTCAAAAAAAATGTAGTCATAGTATTTAGTATGCAACAAAGAGCAGGTCCAGGCTTATTTTATCTAACAATTTTATATTAAAGACTCATTTGGGATTTTAAAAGTTTGAGATATTTTTAAAAAATATTTCATAAAATTAAAGGTAACTTGTCTCTGTGTGGTAAGTAATTTAAACCAAACAACAGAATTAAATAAAGTTCTACTGCAGAAAAAGTTAGTATTAAGGAATGACAAAAGCTACAAATTTTGATATAAACATTTGTGCACCTTACTTAATGCAAAGAACGATAATATTTAAAAATAATGACATTTTGCATAATTAAAAACACGCAAGCTAAATATTAGAAATCCGCACAATAATATAATAATACTGCAGTGTTTTATGGGCGAGGTAATAAACCAAGCCCTGCCTGCTTCCTCAAATGGACATAAACGATTCCATCACACTGTTTAAAGAACAGCAGGGAGTGCCCCGCTGTGCTAGGTCGTCATTAATCTCTCAAGTAACATTGATAAAACGATTGCCTGGTCACACTTATGTTTATGGGATGCTATGCACAAATTAATTGCCAAGTTTGCCAAATAAGAGCAGTGACTACACTTTAAAAAGACTGAATTGGCTGTGAAGTGCTTTAGGAAGCCCTACGGTCTTGTGCTTCTTCTAAAGAAACTCAAATGCTAAATGAGGTATTTTCCAAAGACCACTAAAGTCATGGGATGCAGATGGGCCTGTTGAGTAGTTTCAGCATTTCACACTTTCAACTCAGAGCACCAGCTATTTACCGCCAATCTTCAAGCCTACTTGAGGACACCAAGAAGCATGCAGTGAGGATTGAATTTAAAATATTGCTGCATTTCAGAACTCTGGATCTACAGTTCAGCATGCATCAAGTATACAATTTCTAATGAATTTACCTTGCAGCTCTCCACTCTTGCTGTACAGCTCCCGTCTTTGCTCACGCAGATATGCGCTCATGCTGATCGCATGTGACGACGACTCAAACCTGCAATCAGACAAACTGCATTGAAGGATGTGCACGACAAGTTATGTTTTGTTCTTCTGAACTCATGCTAAACAATGGGTATTAATATGCCTTTGAATCAGAAATGTTGCACTTCAAGTTCATATTACGGAACTTGCATAACACCTTATGTTAAAAGGGGTGAGAAAAGATGCTATATTAACAATAAGTTCACAAACGACTTAATTTTAGTCTTTGAGAAAAAAATCAAGGGTTTTAAAGTGAATTTAGACAAGTATGCCATTTCATTAATTTAAAAATGTGGACTGAGGTCAAGAAAAAAAGAGTTGCTAGAATATGGAATGCTCTGTCACAGGAAGTCAAGGCAGAGACTATTTCATTTTTTAAGAACAAGCAGTGGAGAAAAGTTTGAAGTATAGGAGAGAAAGACAAGACCCTGGGAGAGAGCAGGTGAATGGGATTAGTGCCAGACAAACATGTGATGAACAGGACTTGCCAGGAAAGGTCTTGACGTTGGCTACTACCAGCCCAAGACAAAGAGTCGATACACAAATATGATGGGTCAAAATACCTCCTTCCATGCTGTAAAAATCTTCAAAGCTACGTATCCTAATGGGCAGTAACTATGCGAAACCAACTGAAAACGAAGAAGAATTTCTCTCCATTCAAAATCAATTTCACGAAATAGGAAGTTTTGTTTGGGAATGAGTGTATGTTATTGCAGCACAAGCCACCCTATCCCACACATTCTTCTGGAAGTGTAGGAAGTGTAACAACACCTGCCCTTTTAGCTCCGCCTTTGCTACCATGGCATTAAACACTGCTTCCAGGTGAAAAATTCACTAACTTTCACTTCTTTCAGTTTAGTATTTTATAATGTGGCCTTTCCAGACACTGGAGAGGCCAAAGAGATTGGGTGATTACTTAGCAGTAAACCTACATTCATAAGTGTGATCCCAGAGCTTCCAGTCATCTGGCATTATAATCCTCATCCTGCTCCAACTTCAGCCTTTTATCCTGTACCAAGCTCAACACAAGCTTGTAGAACAGCACCTCAACTTCTGGTTAAGCACTTTACAGCTTTTTCACTCAGTGAGTTGAACAATTTTGGATCTGAACCACCATTTAGCAGACAGCAGCTGCTGATCATGATTCTTCAGCTTTTTGAATTTTCTGCTCCCCCAGACCAACTTTTGTTTTCCTTACTGTCACACACCAGCCCCTTGCCCTGCAAGACTGCCGCATTATTGTATAATCTCTCCCGTCTTCAATGTGTTGTTCTTTCCTCTCCTCACCACCTTCTCCATCACTGTATTTGTAAAAGACCCATTTCATCTCTAACTTTTTCCAGTTCTAATGAAAGGCCATCAACATTAAACATAACTCGGTTTCTCTCTCCACAGCTGCTGCCTGGCCTGCTGAGTATTTGCAGCATTTTCTGGTCCTACTTAGGATTGCAGGGTCCAGGTATCGTGCTTTTGTATTCATCAATCTTTTCTCATTTTGGAACTTGAGAAGGGTGCTGTACATTGTCAGCATTTTTAGCTTGTATTTCACATAAACAAATCTTTGCAGAGTTTTTTTTTTCTGAACTGGTTCAGGTTTTATGCATCTCAAAAAAATTCATGCGGAGTCCATAAAATATTGTGCTGTGCTTATAATTTGATGATGTGATTTTGGTTTGATAGATCACACGGAAGTGACAAAAATAATATTTTCATTACACATGAGCTTTCAGAAACCTGCAAAATTGTTTTAAGCATCAACTCAGCAATAACCTTGCTTACCCCATCACCCAAGGGCCCTTTCAAACCATTTTTACACACAGTCCCTTTGCTATAATACTCACTATTACAATATGCAATTTTTATGATTCCCTTGCCAATAGAAAATTCATCTAAAACACCACAGCAAGCCTCAAGCAAGATGATTTGTGCATCAATCCTGAAGAGTGAATCTACTGTATAAAAGAGATTCTGCTCCTTCTCCAAATGAAATTCAACTACTTATTTCAGGAAATGTGCTGGCCCTTTCTAACAGAATTGTGGGCGAGTATACACCACAGTGTTTAAAGATGGCGGCACAACACACATCCCCATGGACAATTGGGGATGAGTAATATGTGCTGATTTTCACAGCGATGCTCACATCCCAAGAATGAACAACGAAAAAAGTAACATTGTCTACATCAACAAAACCCAATGCAGTGGTAGGAGTTCAAAATTGCTATTTCCAGAGATAAAGTGTAATTCTATGAAATGACCTCCACAACAGCTAAACCAATGAACCAGAATGCTTTCAGTTATCTTTCTGCACTCGAATCATTAAAAGGTGAAACATGTTCAAGTTAAAAAAGATTTAGATAACTCCCATTCTTGATTTGATTTATTATTGTCACGTGTATTGGGATACAGTGAAAAGTATTGTTTCTTGCGCGCTACCGTTCATAGACAAGGAAAGGAGAGGGTGCAGAATATAGCATTGCAGTCACAGCTCGGGTGTAGAGAAAGATCAACTTAATATGAGGTAGGTCCATTCAAAAGTCTGATGGCAGCAGGGAAGAAGCTGCTCTTGAGTCGGTTGGTACATGACCTCAGACTTTTGTAGGTTTTCCACCTGCAACCCCACCATGGCTGCCTTCCCAATTCCTCCTTTCAGTAGGAGGAATAGAACGGGTTTCAGGTTTCTTTGTGGCTATCATTGACGCTTCTCTGTTTGTTACAAAAGGGGAAACAGCTTTCAAGTACTTGGCTAGCCCGACTTGCTTTTCTCCACACCAGCACATAAAAACAACAAACTGCAAATGTTACAGGAAGGTCATATTCACTGAAGAAAAATGAACCTTTTTTTGTTTTAAACTGAAATAGTATTAAGAAAGCATAACCATTTCTTTTCTAAATAAAAATATATATAAAATGGGTGATATTATTCTTACTTAAAGAGGGACATTTTGGGCCTCTGAGGTCTCTTTTTGGCAAAGAATGCTGCAAAATCACTCCCAGAGCTGGCATAGCTGAGCTGTGACGAAGGTTCAGAAGCAGTTCGAGTGTTCTTCACATCCAAGTATTCTGTCAACAGCATCTGTAAATGACAAAATGTTAAAAGGAAATATTACAGAAACAGGCTCACGCCAACTTTACAACATAACCTTTCTGCAACAAGTCATAACTTGCATCATTTATGGTTTCTTTCTTATACGTTCCTGCACCAGGCAATTTATACCAAAGGTAAAGATGCAAACAAGCGCATGTATACACACCCATTCTGCAGCACTGAGGAGTAGACCCACAGCATTGTGGTTGACTCTTAAATGCCCTCTGATGCAGCAAGCCAGTCAGCAATGTCAAACTGCGAAAAAGTCTAAAAGGAATGAAAGCGGATGGAACACCCAGCTTAAAAGCACCAGAAAAGACAATGGCAAACATAGCCCAGTCGACCCTGCAACGCCCTCCATACTAACATCAGGCGACTTGTGCCAAAGTTGGGAGAGCTCTCTCACAGACTCGTCAAACAACAGCCTGACATAGTCATACCCACAGAATCATACCTTACAGATGACATCCCAGAAATCACCATCACCATCTCTGGGTATGTCCTGTCCCACCGACAAGACAGACCCAGCAGAGGTGGCAGCACAGTTGGGAAAGAGTTGCCCTCAGAGTCCTCAACATCGAATCTGGACCCCTTGAAGTCTCACGGCATTAGGACAAATATGGGCAAGGAAGCATCCTGCTGATTATCATGGACCAACCCTGATCCCACCAGACTGAAGGTCTGCAGCACAGGAAGAGGAATCCAACAAGAGGGAAAAACATACTTGGGGGCGGCACAGTGGCTCGCACTGCTGCCTCACAGCGCCAGGGACCCGGGTTCGATTCCCAGCTTGGGTCACTGTGTGGAGTTTGCACATTCTCCGTGTCTGCATGGGTTTCCTCTGGGTGCTCCAGTTTCCTCCCACTTTCCAAAGTTCTGGGGGTTAGGCGGATTGGCTATGCTAAATTGTCCTTAGTGTCAGGAGGACTGGCTAGGGTAAATACATGGGATTATGGGGATAGGGTCTGGGTGGGATTGTGGTCCATGCAGACTTGATGGGCCAAATGGCCTCCTTCTGCACTGTATGATTCTTCTATGATTTTGACCTCATCCTCACCAATCTACTTGCTGTAGATGCATCTGTCCATGAGGCAGCACAGTGGCAGAGTCGTTAGCACTGCTACTTGACAGCGCCAGGGATCCGGGTTCAATTCTGGCCTTGGGTGGCTGTGCAAACTCCACACAGCCATTCTCCCCCTGTCTGACTGGGCTTCCTCCGGGTGCTCTGGTTTCCTCACACAGTCCAAAGATGTGCAGGTTAGGTATACTGGCCATGCTAAATTATTCTTCGGTGTCCAAAGAGGTGTAGGTTAGGTGGGTTAGCCATGGTATTTGCACGTGATTATGGGGATAGAATGGAGGAGAGGGCCTGGGTGGGATGCTCTTTTGGAGAGTCGGTGCAAACTCAAATGGGCCGGTTGACCTCTTCTGCACTGTAGGGATTCTATGAGTATCGGTCTGATTGGAGATAAAGTCCCTTCTTCGCACTGAGGATACCCCCCATAGTGTTGTGTGTTGGAACAGATCTCGCAATTCAAGAATGGGCATCCATGAGACAGTGTGGGCCATCAACAGCAACAGAATTGTACACGCCCACAATCTGTAACCACATGGCCCGGCATATTCCCGACTCCACCATCACCACCAAAGCAGGATATTAACCCTAGTTCAATGTGAATGAGGGCATGCCAGGAGCAGCACTAGGCATACCTAAAAGTGATGTGTCAACCTGGTGAAAGCTACAGCACAGGACCACTCGCATCGCAAACAGCATAAGCAGCAAGTGATAAACAGAGCTAAGAGATTCCACAACCAACGGATTAGATGTAAGCTTTGCAACCCTGCCACATCTAGTCGTGAATGGTGATGGTCAATTAAACAAATCACTAGAGGAGGAGACTCCACAAATACCCCCAATGATGTGGCAGTCCATTGAGTCAATGCAAAAGATAAGGCTGAAGCGTTTGTAACAATCTTCAGCCAAAAGTGTCGAGTGGATGATCCATCTCGGCCTTCTCTGGAGGTTCCCAGAATCACAGATGTCCACCTTCAGCCAATTCGACTGACTGCACATGATATGAAGAAATGACTGAGGGCACGGATACTGCAAAGGCTCTGGGTCCGAACAACATTCTGGGAATAGTACAGAGGACCTGCAATCCAGAATCTACAACTAGCAGTAAGAGGTCACCCATTTAAAATGGGAATGAGGTAAACCTTTTCACTCAGAGGATCATGGAATCCTCTTCCTGCAAAGGTGATGGCATTTTAAGGCAGAGGTGGACAGATTTTTGGTAAGCCAATGTTCTCAGGAATAGGCAGCTTACAGATTTGGGGTTACCAACAGATCAGTCATGATTTTATGAAATGGTGCAGCAGGCACAAGGGGCTGAATGGCCCAACCGCTCCATGGTTTTATGCATGTCCATAGGCCCGAGCAAAGCTAGAGTCAATGGGAATCGGGAGAAAACTCTCCACTGGTTGGAGTCATCCCTGGCACAAAAGGAAGATGGTTCTAGTGGTTGAAGGTCAATGCTCTCAGTTCCAGGATATCACGACAGAAGTTCCTCAGGGTAGTGTCCTCGGCCTAGCCATCTTCAGCTGTTTCATCAATGATCTTCCTTCCATCATAAGGTCGGAAATGGGGATGTTGGCTGATGATTACACAATGTTCAGTATCATTCGTGACTCCTCAGATAATGAAGCAGTCTATGTCCAAAGTAGCAAGTCCTGGACAAGATTCAGGCTTCAGCTGACAAGTGACAAATAACATTGCACCACACAAGTACCAAACAATGAGCATTTCCAACAAGGTTCAATCTACCCATCCTCCCTTGACATTCAATGGCATCACCATTGCTGAATCCCCCACTATCAACAACTTGGGGGTTATCATTGACCAGAAGCTGAACTAGTCATATATTCTTTATTTTCCTGTGCATTTTCTAGATGATGTGTCAATATATAACTGTTCTTGGTAATGTTACCAAGCACTAATCTGTAATTAATCCTTTACCCGGTGTGCGCTGGTGGGACACCAGATCATTCAGTCCGAGGTTTTGGGAGTGGAAAAGGGATGAAGCAATATAAAATGTGGAAGCCCTCAAGGGAATGGCAATGATGTTCATGATTTAGCCCAGTAACATGCAAGCATACACTGACCTTTTATTGAAGGATAATCTTAAGCCATGTTTTACCTGAGATGACTCACAAAAATACTTGTAACACAAAATACACCATGGAATGTTCAAACATGCATCAGTGCCCCTGACACATCCAGTTCAAACATGCCTCCTGGACAGTTGCTGCTGACCCCACAGGGAGCATTTCTGCTTTGCTTAAACTTACACCTTTTCCAAAGGAATGGGATCAAAATCAATATGTTGGCAGAAATCCTTTTTTTTTAAAGGAAAATAAAATCTTTTTCCTCCTCTCAGCTTGATGGTGCAATGTCACTGCAACAGCAGTCACATTATTTTCTACGTATAATAAGGGTCAGCAATTCTGCAACTTATGCTGCACAACATATGCTCCAATATCATTTTCAAAACCATTTGGCAAAGAGCATGCAAAGAACCTGCTATCAAATTGTAAATAAACAAGATAGAGAGAATCAAACATCCTTCAGTAAATTTGAGCATTACTTTGATAAGCTTCTCCACTGCCAGGAACAACTAGACAGGTGGCACAGTGGTTAGCACTGCTGCCTCACAGCACCAGAGACCCGGGTTCGATTCCTGACTTGGATCACTGTCTGTGTGGAGCTTGCACATTCTCCCTGTGTCTGCGTGGGTTTCCTCTGGGTGCTCCGGTTTCCTCCCACAGTCCAAAGATGTGCAGGTTAGATGAATTGTTAAAGTTTATTTATTCTTCACATGTAAGGCTTACATTAACACTGCAATGAAGTTACTGTGAAATTTCCCTAGTCACCACAGTCTGATGCCTGTTCGGGTCAATGCACCTAACCAGCACGTCTTTCAGAATGTGGGAGGAAACCAGAGCACCCAGAGGAAACCCACAGAGACACAGGGAGAACGTGCAAATTGGCCATGCTAAATTCTCCTCAGTGTATCTGAACAGGCGCCAGAGTGTGGCGATTAGGGGATTTTCACAGTAACTTCATTGCAGTGTGAATGCAAGTCTACTTGTGACTAATAAATAAACTTTACTTTAAGTTGAATCTGGCGAGTTCCTTTCTCATGACCACAAGAACCTGTTTTGCATGCTAACAAAGCTTCAGTTACGTATCTTAAGGAATTAACAGAAATAAGCATTTATCATGTTCTATTCTGAATATGATTGTCACAGTTATTGGTACCAAGCTGTCAGTCTTCCTCGCTGAGCTTGGAGAACATTTGTAAGCAATTCCAACATAAAAGACATCAGAGGTGAACTTAATGCGAATACACACTGCCCCATTATTTGCCAAATGAGATTGACCAACACATACATAACAGGGTCTTCATGGCCTTCCTCAGCTGCGTAGTTCAGTACCAAATTAGGCATTGTGACTTCATCGTAGAATTTCAAAGCATTGGTTCAATAAGAGCCTCCAAAGTGATCTCATTCTGTGGTCAATTTTTACAAGGTACACCTCAGGACGAGGCCCGAACTAAAATTGTGCATCAGCTTCCATATTCGTTGAGCAATTACTGGATGTGTGTTCACCTGAATATTGCTTTGCAGTCAGTACTCTTTATAGTTAATGACAACTTGCTGCTATCTTGTAAAACCTGTGACCCTACATTTAATTAAATGGCAGTGACTACTGATACAGCGACATAAGCTTAATTGCTTTAACAGGAAATATTGAACTTCTGTGCAAGTAATCAAATTTTCATGTGAAATGCTATTTGATTATTAAGTACAGACTTGGAAATTTCACTGGCCAAACGAAACCCATCTTCTAAGCGGACAAAAATAAACGCAAGGGTCAAAGTAGGGCATGGAGTGATGACAAGATTGAGCACCCCATGATGCTCTCTGGAGTATCTCATCAAATGTGGCCAGAATACTTGTAATTACACCTGCTTTGAAACAAACCTATTATTTATACCAATTGAAATAGAGGTAGCAAATTAAGCAAGGGATTGAATGTCTAAGATGATTCAAGCAGACCTCAAAATCCAACCGATTCAACAAAAGCGTTCCTTATTGGTTTTATTTTTTTAAAAAATCAAAATGGGAGTGCTTTTATATAATACAAGTGAACCCAACTGTAGATTTAAGAGGTCATTCAAGCAGCTACATTTCACAGTACAAAAAAAGTGCAGATTTCATTTTGCTCTCTATACTTGGGTCTCTATACAAGGTTGGCAGAAGTCGGGAACCCTGGATGACTCGGGATATTGAGGCCCTGATCAAGAAGAAGAGGCACATGACATGCAGAGGCAGCTGGGATCAAGTGAATCTCTTGAAGGGTATTGGGGGTGTAGGAGTAGAGTTAAGAGAGAAATCAGGAGGGCAAAAAGGGGACACAAAATTGTTTTGGCAGATAAGGCAAAGGAGAATCCAAAGAGCTTCTACAAATACATAAAGGGCAAAAGAGTAACAAGGGAGAGAGTAGGGCCTTTTAAGGATCAACAAGGTCATCTATGTGTGCGGATCCCCAAGAGATGGGCGAGATCCTAAATGAATATTTCTCATCAGTATTTTCTGTTGAGAAAAGCATGGATGTTAGGGAACTTGGGGAAATAAATATTGATGTCTTGAGGAGTGGACATATTACAGAGAAAGAGGTGCTCGAAGTCTTACAGCGCATCAAGGTAGATAAATCCCTGGGACCTGATGAAGTGTATCCCAGGACATTGTGGGAGGCTAGGGAGGAAATTGTGGGTCCCCTAGCCGAGATATTTGAATCATCGATAGTCACGGGTGAGGTGCATGAAGATTGGTGAGTGGCAAATGTTGTGCCTTTGTTTAATAAGGGCTGCAAGGAAAAGCCTTGGAATTACAGGCCAGTGAGCCTCACATCTGTGGTGGGTAAATTGTTGGAAGGTCTTTTGAGAGACAGGATCTGCAGGCATTTAGAGATGCAAGGACTGAGTAGGGACAGTCAGCATGGCTTTGTGAGTGGAAAATCATGTCTCTCAAATTTGATTGAGTTTTTTGAAGGGGTAACCAAGAAGGTAGATGAGGGTAGTGCAGTTGATGTTGTCTACATGGACTTTAGCAAGGCCTTTGACAAGGTACCGCATGGTAGGTTGTTGCATAATGTTAAATCTCACGGGTTCCAGGGGGAGGTATCGAAAAGGATACAAAATTGGCTTCTTGACAGAATAAGAGTTTTAACACCACCAGGTTAAAGTCCAACAGGTTTATTTGGTAGCAAATGCCATTAGCCGGCATCTCCACTTCTTGACAGAAGCCAGAGGGTTGTTTTTCAAACTGGAGCCCTGTAACCAGCGGTGTGCCTCAGGGGTCAGTGCTGGGTCCACTGTTATTTGTCATTTATATTAATGATTTGGATGAGAATATAGAGGGCATGGTTAGTAAGTTTGCAGATGACACCAAGATTGGTGGCATAGTGGACAGTGAAGAAAGTTGTCTCCAATTGCAACGGGATCTTGATCAATTGGGCCAGTGAGCTGACGAATGGCTGATGGAGTTTAATTTAGACAAATGCGAGGTGATGCATTTTGGTAGCTTGAACCAGGGCAGGACTTACACAGTTAATGGTCGGGCGGTGGGGAGAGTTACAGAACAAAGATCCTGGGGTACACGTTCATAGCTCCTTGAAGGTGGAGTCACAGGTGGACAGAGTGTGAAGAAGGCACTTGGCATGTTTGGTTTCATCGGTCAGAACATTGGATACAGAAGTTGGGACGTCTTGTTGAACTTGTACAAGACATTGGTAAGGCCACACTTGGAACACTGTGTGCAATTCTGGTCACCCTATTATAGAAAGGATATTATTAAACTAGAAAAGGAGTGCAGAAAAGATTTACTAGGATGCTACCGGGACTTGATGGATTGAGTTATAAGGGGAGGCTGAATAGACTGGGACTTTTTTCTCTGGAGCGTAGGAAGCTGAGGGGTGACCTTATAGAGGTCTATAAAATAATGAGGGGCATAGACAAGGTAGATAGTCAATATCTTTTCCCAAAGGTAGGGGAGTCTAAAACTAGAGGGCATAGGTTTAAGGTGAGAGGGGAGAGATACAAAAGTATCCAGAGGGGCAATTTTTTCACACAGAAGGTGGTGAGTGTCTGGAACAAGCTGCCAAAGGTAGTAGTAGAGCGAGGTACAATTTTATCTTTTAAAATGCAATTAAATAGTTACATGGGTACGATGGGTATGGAGGGATATGGGCCAAATGTGGGCAATTGGCATTAGCTTAGGGGGTTTAAACAAGAAAGGGCGGCATGGACAAGTTGGGCTAAAGGGCCTGTTTCCATGCTGTAAACCTTTATGACTCGATGACTCATGCAGTGAGCAAGGCAGACTTGAAGTAATGGCCTTTCCCAGTTACTGTGAATCCTTCCCAAGTTCCAAAAAGGAGGACAAGAGGAAAAGTGAAGGTGGTGTTGAAAGGGGAGATTTCTGGAAGTTTTCCTAAGGTAGAAGAGTGGAAGAAATTAAAATTTGTTTTTAAAGCATGAATCTGGAGTGAGAACGATGGAGGGCTACACAAAGGCTTTGAATGATACATGTTTCAGCGTAGCAATCTATCAGGAACCCACAGATCACAATCAGTAATTAAAATATTGATGGAGAGGCAAAAGCAAAGAAAACTTAGTGTTTCTTCCCATATATTGTCAAAAATGTGCGAGTCCTTTACAGGTTAAAAAAAACTCGTTCTTTTTGAGATAATTTTTCCAATCGGTTGTGAGATGGAGCTTAAATTGATAGTTAACATTCTCTGAAACTATAACTGGGCATCAATCATTAAGAACATGCAACATTATTCTCCTGGTTTAATTTGCTCAGTATGCAACAGGCAATCTGTTTAACTATGTGCGAGTGAGTGCTTAGATTTTGTCATAGAAATCATAGAAACCCTACAGTGCAGAAGGAGGCCATTCGGCCCATCGAGTCTGCACCGACCACAATCCCACCCAGGCCCCACCCCCACATATTTACCCACTAATCCCTCTAACCGACACATTTTTTAGGATTCTGAGGGGCAATTTTTAACCTGGCCAATCAACCTAACCCGCACATCTTTGGACTGTGGGAGGAAACCGGAGCACCCGGAGGAAACCCACGCAGACACGAGGAGAATGTGCAAACTCCACACAGACAGTGACCCGAGCTGGGAATCGAACCCGGGACCCTGGAGCTGTGAAGCAGCACTGCTAAGCACTGCGCTACCGTGCCGCCCACTCATGACATATATCCTTTAATATCCTACGATGCGTGCCGCTACCGTGTCATCCACCTGATTGTCAGAAGAGATTTGATGATTTATTTCATTATTGAGCTAAAACAAGTTTTTATCTACTTATGATTAGAAGTCACCAAATTAAATAGTTAGGTGTTGTGTCACCACAGGAGATGAGTGGTTAAAATAACGACTTTTATTTTTTAAAAAACAGCCTCGAACGTTCTACAAACTAACTTTTAAGGTCAAGCTTGTCATAACGTCTGAAGCAAAAAATGATGGATTATTGATGAGATACTGAAAAGCGAAATAACAATGACATTTAGTGCAAGGCAAACCAATTAAGGTGCATGTTTATTGAGATTCGGCACAGTTCTTTGCAAGAATTGGAAAATTCCCCAAGGTGCCTACTAATTTCAAAAAAATGTTTTGAATGTCAACTTCTTAAAGCAGTTATACTTCCTCTTCATTTGAATGCAACTATCATCATTATACTCCACATCTAATTTGAAGATCTATGTTTCATTATATTTTTGGCAAGTTAGACAAGGTGCAACAACAAGAGAGACCTGGAGGTGGGGGTGGGACGGTGCTGGTGGGGTATACGTGCACTAATCGTTGAAGGTGGCAGAGCAAATTTAGAAAGTGGTGAAAAAGGCATACGTGATCCTGGGCTTTATAAGAATGAGGCATGGAATGCCAAAACAAGGAAGTTATGATGTACCTTAATAGAAACACTGGCTTGGTCTCAACTGGAGTTCCCATTTTGGGCACCACACTACAGAAAGGATGTGAAAGCTTTAGAGGGAGTGTGGAAAAGATTAATGATAATAGTTCCAGATATAAGGGACTGGAGTTATGAGGATAGATTGAAGAAGACACTAATAGCATTCCATAAATACTAAATAATCAAGAGGCAAAAGTGGGGGTGAGGAAATAAATACAGTAACCATCACTACAGAAGACATACTAGGGAAACTAATGGAGCTAAACGCCGATATGTTCTCTGGACCTGATGGGTTGCATCGTAGGATATTAAAGGATATATGTGGCGATGCCGGCGTTGGACTGGGGTGGGCACAGCAAGAAGTCTCACAACACCAGGTTAAAGTCCAACAGGTTTATTTGGAATCACGAGCTTTCAGAGCACTGCTCCTTTATCAGGTGAGTGAAGGAGGAGCAGAGCTCTGACAGCTCGTGATTCCAAATAAACCTGCGGGATTTTAACCTGGTGTTGTGTGAGACTTATTAAAGGATATACGACAGATACAGCGGATGCACTGGTAGTAATCTTCCAAGAATCCTTAAATTCTGGAAAAGTCTCAGAGGATTGAAAAACTGCCATTGTAATATCTTTATCCAAAAAAAGAGACAAAAGAATGGATAACTATAGGCCAGTTCGCTTAGCATCTGACATTGGGAAAATGTAGTGCCTATTATCAAGGATGTAATAGAAGAGCATTTAGATCATAGAACATGAATGGAGTGGGACAAAAGAATGGTCTAGTTTGGACCAGGGAGCAGCGCGGGCTTGGAGGGCCGAAGGGCCTGTTCCTGTGCTGTATTGTTCTTAACAGTACAGCACAGAACAGGCCCTTCGGCCCATGATGTTGTGCCGAGCTTTATCTGAAACCAAGATCAAGCTATCCCACTCCCCATCATCCTGGTGTGCTCCATATAACTATCCAATAACCGCTTAAATGTTCCTAAAGTGTCTGACTCCACTATCACTGCAGGCAGTCCATTCCACACCCCAACCACTCTCTGCGTAAAGAACCTACCTCGGACATCCTTCCTATAGCTCCCACCATGAACCCTATAGTTATGCCGCCTTGTAATAGCTCCATCCACCCGAGGAAATAGTCTTTGAACGTTCACTCCATTTATCCCCTTCATCATTTTATAAACCTCCATCAAGTCTCCCCTCAACCTCCTCCGCTCCAGAGAGAACAGCCCTAGCTCCCTCAACCTTTCCTCAGAAGACCTACCCTCCAAACCAGGCAACATCCAAAGATGTGCGGGTTAGGTTGATTGGCCATGCTAAATTAACCCTGGTGTCAGGGGGATTAGCAGGATAAATATGAGGGGTTATGGGGATAAGGCCTGGATGGGATTGCGGTTGGTGCAGACTCGATGGGCCAAATGGCCTCCTCCTGCACTGCAGGGATTCTATGAAATCAGGTTAACTGGCTGGAAGTTCTGATTTTTCTAATTTCTTGAATAGTGAGATATACATTTGATATTTTCCAATTAGGACGACCATTCTAAAATCTGGGGAATTCTTGAAGATCAAAACAATGCATTTACCATTTGTGTACAAATCTCTTAAACACTTGGGTTTTTATTTACTTTAGGCCCATTAATTTCAGTTTAACCTTTTTTTGACAATACAAATTTCTTTAGGTTCCTCATTCTCCCCCAGACCCTTGGTTCGGCAATATCTCTGCATTTTTTTGTATTTGTCTTCATGGCACAGGACACAAAGTATTTTTTAATGTCCATGCTATTTCCATATTCCCCATTATAATTTCTCCTGAATCTGCCTCGAAATACTTCAATTGTTTACTTGAATTACTGCCATCCTTTTTACATACCTACAGAAGCTTTCACAAACTGCTTTTGTTTCTTTTCAAAGAATCTCTATAGTGCAAGAGGCCATTCAGCCCACCGATCCTGCACCGATAACAATCCCATCCAAGCCCCATCCCCTAGCCCCAAGCTTCTTAAAGGACAAAATTGTACCTGCTTCTACTACTGCCTCTGGCAGCTTGTTCCAGACACTCACCACCCTGTGTGTGAAACAATTGCCCCTCTGGACCCTTTTGTATCTCTCCCCTCTCATCTTAAACGTATGCCCTCTAGTTTTAGACCCCCCTACCTTTTGGGAAAGATATTGACTATTTAGCTGATCTATGTCCCTCATTTTATAGACCTCTATAAGATAACCCCTCAGCCTTCTACGCTCCAGAGAAAAAAGTCCCAGTCTATCCAACCTCTCCTTATAACTCAATCCATCAAGACCGGTAGCACCCTAGTAAATCTTTTCTGCATTCTTTCTATGGTAGGGTGCCCAGAACTGTACACAGTATTCCAAGTATGGCCTTACTAATGTCTTGTACAACTTCTTAAGACGTCCCATCTCCTGCATTCAATGTTCTGACCAATGAAACCAAGCATGCCGAATGCCTTCTTCACCATTCTGTCCACCTGTGACTCCACTTTCAAGGAGCTATGAACATGTACCCCTAGATTTCTTTGTTCTGTAACTCTCCCCAATGCCCGACCATTAATTGAGTAAGTCCTGCCCTGGTTCAATCTACCAAAATGCATTACCTCGCATTTATCTAAATTAAACTCCATCTGCCATTCATCAGCTCACTGGCCCAATTGATCAAGATCCCGTTGCAATCCGAGATAACTTTCTTCACTATCCACTATGCCACCAATCTTGGTGTCATCTGCAAACTTCCTAATCATGCCTACTATATTCTCATCCAAATCATTTATATTAATGACAAATAACAGTGGACCCAGCACTGATCCCTGAGGCACATCGCTGGTCACAAGCCTCCAGTTTGAAAAACAACCCTCTACAACCATCCTCTGGCTTCTGTCAAGAAGCCAATTTTGTATCCATTTAGATACCTCACCCTGGATCCTGAGAAATGTAACCTTATGCAACAACCTACCATGCGCTCAAAGGCCTTGCTAAAGTCCATGGAGACAACAGCAACTGCACTGTCCTCATCTACCTTCTTGGTTACCCCTTCAAAAAACCCAATTAAACTTGAGACATGATTTTCCACTCACAAAGCCATGTGACTGTCCCGAATCTGTCCTTGCATCTCTAAAATGCCTGTAGATCCTGACTCTCAAAATACCTTCCAACAACTTACCCACCACAGATGTGAGGCTCACTGGCCTGTAGTTGCCAGGCTTTTCCCTGCAGCCCTTTTTAAACAAAGGGCACAACATTTGCCACTCTCCAATCTTCAGTCACCTCACCCGTGACTATTGATGATTCAAATATCTCTTGCTAGGGGACCCACAATTTCCTTCCTAGCCTCCTACAGTGACCTGGGATACACTTCATCAGGTCCCAGGGATTCATCTACCTTGATGCGCTTTAAGACTTCCAGCACCTCCTTCTCTGTAATATGTACACCCAAGACATCACTACTTTTTTCCCCAAGTTCCCTCACATCCATGCTTTTCTCAACAGTAAATACTGATGAGAAACATTCATTTAGGATCTCACCTTCTCTTGTGGATCCGCACATAGATGACCTGGTTGATCCTTAAGAACCCTACTCTCTCCCTTGTTACTCTTTTGCCCTTCATGTATTTGTATCCTCTGGCTTACCACTGTTTTGGCAATATCATATGCATATATTAAAATATTAATTTATGGGATGTGGATGTCGCTGGCTCGGCTTGCGTTTATTGCTCATCCCTCATTGCCCATCAGAAGGGGGTGGTGAGTTGCCATCTTGAACCACTGCAGTCCCGGAGATATAGGTACACCCATAATAGCCGTTTGGGAAGGAGTTCCAGGATTCTGATCCAGCGACAAGGAAGGAATGGCGATATATTCCCAACTCAGGATGGTCAGTGATTTGGAGGGGAACCTCCAGCTAGTAGTGTCCCAGGTAACAGCTGCTTTTGTCCTTCTAGAGGAAAGTGGAAATGCATATTCATTGATCACTCTATTCAAAATCGTGCCATTTGCAGTAGATTGTCTTTCCATATCAGTTCTCCTAAAGCACATCATTTCACAGTTGTCTGCCATACTTCTACTTTCTTCAAGCCAATGATTATCCTCATCACAATCTACTACTCTGACAAGTTTTGTATCATCTGTAAACTTTATAATATAACTCCATATGTCCGAACGCAGATAGTTTATAAAACCTAAACCCAATGCCAACCCGGGGGAACACCAGTGCAAAAAATTTCCCAGTCTGAAACTACAGGTCCATCCTGTAAAATTATTTCACAAAATTAGGACTCATCGGATTAAGGATGATACATCAGCATGGACTGAGGACTGATTACCAGACACGAACAGAGTATGAATTCATGGATGATGTTCAGGTTGGCAGGCTGGGATATTATTAATTCTTAAGTCCCCTTCTTACCATATCTGCTGAAATAGATTTAGATGCACTTCGAGTCATGGAGCCAATTTCATGTTCATATAACCACTTTCCCTAAATTCCGTGGGCTTCCATCTTGTAAGCAAGCTTCTTGTGTGACACATAGTCAAATGTCTTCTGGAAGCCTGAGCTACCCTGATTAAACTTGGCTGTTACTTCATTAAGTAATTCAGCCAAGTTCGGCAGGCACAATTTCACGTCAACAAATCCATGCTACTCTCCCCTTGATTAAGCTATGCCTATCGAAATTCAAATTTAGTTTATCCCTGAAAACACAGTTTCCAGTAATTTTCCCACCACCAACGACAGGTTGAGGATTGAATGATTCAAAGCAACGCCTCTACCGTTTCTTTTGCTGCTTCTTGCAGCCATCTAGGATGCATACTATCTGGACAAGGTAAATTAACCAACTTTCAGTGATGCTACTCTGAAGTCATCTTCTCCATAACTAGCCCCTCCATCGCTTCTTTCTCCTCTTTTCGTGTGACATTTACCTCATCTGCTGCCTTTGCAAAGACAGAAACAAATCACCTATTTAATGTATTTGCTTCCCCTTTCCCCCCTTTTCTCAATTTTACCTCTCTCCCACCCATTTCCCCCCTACCCCCACATCTTTATCTGTCATAGTTTACCCTCCGATTTCAGCTTCTCTGCCGTTTGGCCATTCATACCTTCTATTCTCTCTTTGCACTGACATTAGCAGCCTTTCCCCCTGTTTTTGTGGCTATGACTCATCTTCGATTCCCTCACCCTACAGTATAAATATCTCCCACTTTCTATGCCTTTCAGCTTTGACAAAGGGTCATCTGGACTCGAAACGTCAGCTCTTTTCTCTCCTCACAGATGCTGCCAGACCTGCTGAGATTTTCCAGCATTTTCTCTTTGGGTTTCATTAATTTAATACTTCTGCCACATCCTTTGACTGTGCATGAAGAGTTTCCTTTGGATCCTTACAAATTCTAATGTTTTCCCAAATTAACTCCTTACCCTTCATTTGTATGAGGAGCATTTAGATTTCAACTTAATATTGCTAATTTTTCTCATAACTACCATTTGTCTTCCATTTTAATTTATTCATATTTCTTTGTGTACTTTGCATCATCTTCTTCAACCACTCCCCCCAACAAAAATCCATAGGATGTGTACTGTTGGCAAGGCCAGCATTTATTGCTCATTGACAATTACCCTTGAGAATGCGGTGCTGTGCCACCTTCTTAAACAACTGCTATCCGTATGGTGACGGTATGCCCAATAGTGCTGTTGGGGAGTGGGTTTCAGGATTTTGACACCATAACGATTAAGGAACGGCAACAGAATTCCACGGCAGGATGGTGTGCAACTTGGAAAGAAGTGTACTGTTGTACAACAGTGTACAGGTTGTACTGTTGTCTTGTGTCTGCTGCCCCTGTGCTTCAAAGTGTTAGAGATTACTTATCAGGGAGGGGTTTCCAAAGAAGCCTTGGCAAGTTGCTCAAGTGCATCTTGTAAATAGAGAACCCTGGAGCCACAATGTGCTGGTGGTGGAGGGAATTAAGGTTCGAGGTAGAAAGCAGGCTAGCTTTCAGGTGGTGTTGAGCTTCTTGGGTATTCTTGGATGTGCACTCATCCAATAGGAAAGAATTCCATCACAACATGATTTATATCTTGAGGGCAGGCATTAGGGGTTCAGGAAATGAGTCATTTACCTCAGTATTCTCAATCCCTGAGCTGCTCTTATGTCTTCAGCATTTGTGACGCGCATTACTCCAAGCCTAAAGGTTGTCCAATTTTGCGACATGAAGGCGAGGGACATTCAGTAGGGCTACTGCATTTTAAGAGTTGCGAATGGAACCAAACACTGTAATCATCAGCAAACATTTCTTAGTTCTGTCCTTCAGAGAGACAAGGTCATTGATGAAAAAGTTGAAGATGGCAAACTCTTGGACACTGCCCTGTGGAAACCCTGCAGTGATGTCTAGGGGCTGAGATGTCAGAAGCTGAGGGCCTTCATCAAGCATTTCCCTTTGTGCTAGGTATAGCTTCAGCCAGCGCAGAGTTTCCACCTTGATTCCCATTCACTGCAAACAAGAAGGTTCTTTGTTGGTGCACGCTGCAAAACATTATCTTGATGCTAAGGGCAGTCATTCTGACATTACCTCCGAAATTTAGCTCTTTTGTCAATGCTTGGATAGAAGTTATATTAAGGTCTGGTGCCAAAGGTCCCTGGCGAACCCCAAACTCAGCACTTTTGAGCAGGTTGGTGATGAGCAGGTTCCGTTGAGTGCTAACTGATAGGATTGCATTTGTCTTGCATTCTGTGGATGCCGAGGCAACTTTCCATTTTTTGGTACATGCATGGTATTGTGGTAGCTATTCTGGACCACCTGTTCAGCACGAGAACGGGACATTTATGTCAATCGCCTTTAGTGTATCCAATACACTCGGCCCTTTCTTGGGAGCATGTGGAATGAATGACAACTGGAATGCATCTGTGATGATGGGGACCTCAGAAAAAACCTGAGATGGATTATCCACTTAGTTCTGCTGAATGGAAACTTGGTGGGCTCTGCTGTCACTGATGATGGGAATGTTCACGAAGCCTCCTCCTCCAGTTAGTTGTTTCACTGTCCGCGATCAGTCATGACTTGATGTGGCAAAATTGCAGAGTTTTGAACTAATCTATTAGTTGTGGGATCATTTAGCACTGATTTTGATATACTGCATCCATTGATCAGCATGCATAAAGACCTATGCTGAAGCTTTACCAGGTTGGTACCTCATTTTATTGGAATGCCCTGGCATTTGCTCCTGGCAGCTCTTTTCAACTTGAAATATTAACTCCTGCTCCTGACTCCACAGTAGTGTTTCCAGCACTTTACATTTTTACATATGGTATTGAAATTTTGTTTATTGGATGAAAGGTCTTATTTTGTTAAGTATAACAATGGCAGACTGTTGCTTGATCAGTCTGAGGAACAGCTCTCCCAATTCTGGCATGTCCCCACATCCGAGTGAGAATAGCTTTGCAGGGACCAGGTTGGGTGCATCATTTTATATCCACATCCAATGATTATTAACTAAATCTTTTGATTGAGGGCAGCACAGTGAGTAGCACTGCTGCCCCACAGCGCCAGGGACCTAGGTTCAATTCGAGCCTCCGGTCACTGTCTGTGTGGAGTCTGCACATTCTCCCCCATGTCTGTGTGGGTTTCCTCCCACAGTCCAAGGATGTGTGTGTTAGGTTGATTGGCTATGCTAAATTGACCCTAGTGTCAGGGGATTAACAGGGTAAATTTGTGGGGTTATGGGAATAGGGCCCGGGTGGGATTGTGGTCAGTGCAGACTCGAAGGGCCAAATGGCCTCTTTCTTCATAGTAGGGATTCTATGAACAATTATAATTAGCCTCGGTCCTCTGTTTTGTTTTCAATGTTTTTGCCATCCAGGAACCATTAGCTTTTCTTTTAGCATTAGTCCTACTTCAGCCTTTCAGAAGGAATATGCCTGGTTTGAAACCGAATTAGTTCTTTCCTTGCTCTTGCAGGCATGTTTTGCAATCTACCTGCATTATATCCATTTTCACATCACAAGTTAGCTCTTCCTTAGTTGGGCATTTTGATAGTTGCAAATCTCTTTTCATAATTACTTCAAACTAATTTATATATTCACCTTGGAGAGAGAATAGCATAGATCTGTGAGAATAGTACCTTGACTCGAAGGGTTACATTACAAGGAGGGATTAAACTAGGCACAAGCTAGAGTTGCAATCTCTAGAATTTAGAATGTTAAGGGCAATTTGATTGAAGTTTTCAAGATATTAGTGGGAGCAGGTAGAGAAGACAGCGACTACTATTTTCACTGGTTGGGGAGTCTTAGACTGGAGACATATTCTAAAAGTTAGACCCAGATCTGAGCAGAATTAGAAAACAATTCAACACACAAAGAATGGCAGGAGTTTGGTACTCTTCCACCAAAGGCAATTGTTATCACCTTCCTAACTTCATTTTCCAGAACCAGATTCAGCATTGCTTATTCCTTACTGGACTGGAGATATACGGATCAAGAAAGTTCTATTCCACACATGAGAAATTCTTCTCCTTTCTTACACTTAACACTATGTTTAAACCAGTCTACGTTAGTTAAATTCTTCTAATATTACTGCTATATCATTATTGTACTTCTAAAATTTGCTGATAAATTTGCTGCTCTACTTCCTCCTCTTTGCTTGGAGCACTATAAAAAGAATTTCAAACAATGCAGCAGTTCTTGATCTTTGGGCCAAAAAAGGATTTAGACATCCTGTGGTTGGCAGTGTGAGAATAGGAAGGTAAAAGAAAAGGGCCCAAAGGCGGCAGTGAGCAAGTCAAGAAACTATCGGAGATACTCAACATCATGCTGCTGTTGAAAATTTAAGCTTGTAAGCGGTAGTATTACTTGACGCTGCCCAACAGACCCAGCAGTGAATCCAGGTTAACTGTACACCAAATACACTGAGGCTTGAGGTTGTAGAGGTGGGGACTGCACTTTGAAAAGGTACAGGTGGTAGATTATGAGTGACTTAGTTTCACTCGTAGCTGTTTTAGTTGGATACACACAGTAGCATGCTGAGTTTGCGCTACTGAAGTAGGAAGCTGTGAACTGCAAGCACCCACTCTACATTCTGTTGCCAATCCATACTGGTCCATTGGAAGGCTCAAGAATAGCTGCCATAATTTATTCTGCCTCCAACACTACCTCGACGCAACAAACTGCAACTGCCAACTGCACATGATGTGTGTAAAACCACCACCAAAAGCCTGATTTATACAGATACTCCAGAGCTGTTCTAATATTAATTGCTAAACAACTCAGTCAGATAAATCTGTTATTTCACTGTATATAAATTAACAGTGAATTTTATGGTCAGAATTTACAGAGGATTCAAATTTATCCAACTATATTTTTCTCCATCTCTAAACCAAATATCTCCGATTCCTTCTCATGTTCATGATTTCTTCGTTAACATTCTTTACAAATAGCATTAGGCTCACCAAAATACCACGCAGCAAGATGATTGGTAAGATCTCCAGAAATTTTGACCATGCTGCACTAACACAAATAATATAGAGCAGGTTTAAAACTCCATCCAGCATCAGGTCCTACCCAAAATGACTGAATATTCGAAAGTCCATTTTGATTAACCCTGGGTAGTAAATTATAAATCACAGAGAACTAAAGTTACAGCACGTAGTCTATATGTAGCGTGAAAGGAAGTGCAAATCAAAACAGAAACTCAAATGGTTTCTCAGAATAGGATTGAAAAGTACACTTGGCTGCAGGATCATATTCATGAAACAACAATTTTTCACAAAGTCAATACTTCTATGCCAAGGTATCAGCTGTGTCCAGTGATAACGAACTAATCTTATGCACAGATATTGGCTAAATTATTAACTGCAACAAGTTTGAAAAGAATATTCTTGTATTATCACAGAGCATTACGAAGATGAGAGATTATCCACTGCCTCGCAGCTGTCTTGCATCGTTAACAGAATGATACAAATGGGCAGGTCAGAATTATAAGAATTTGCCAGGGTGGGGCAGGATGCCTTGAAGCTCCATTTAAAACATTTTTTACAATAAATTGTCCATTTGAAAAATACATCAAGGACATCTTTGGGGGAAAACTGAAAGGTAAGGGCAGTGAAATGTCAGCTTGCATGTCTTAACACACAGATCTTTTCAACTGAAATGTGATAAAACTGGATAAAGCAAAGTCAACTCAGCCTCCTGGCAATAGCATGAACAACTACTTTGGCAAGGTTCGTTTCCTCACTTTTATCCATATATAATCTTATTTTGGTTTCCCAAATGGTCTTCTTAGCGCATCATAAATTGTACTTGCAAATCTAATCTTCTTTAAATACTATTCCATTTCCTCTGGGATGATTTCAACATTTCTCATTCCTGATACAAACTTGAATTGTTTAACTAAAGTTAAAGGCAAGTTATGTGTGACAGTGAAGGTATCCTGTGGTGGACTTGTACTGTTTACTTTCAAAGTTGACTGAAGCATACAGGTTTAACAACATAAAAAGAGGTAGTTTGGCCAACTGACTACATGACAAGTCTCTGCCAGAGCAATGAAAATAAAGTATCTGCATCCATATGGCACCATTTCATGATCTTAGGCTGTCCCAAACTGTTTTACAAAGAATTAAGTACTTTTGAAATGCAGTCAGTTTTAACAGAGGAAAACAAGATCCTCGGAATGGCAGTGCAAGAAATGAACAGATTATTTGTTTTAGACACTAGCTGAGGGATAAGTATTGGTCAAGGTGTCAGAACTACTTTGAATAAAGCCACAGAATACTTTGCATCCAGACAACACAAGTTTTGTGGCAGACAGGCGAGGCTAGGGTGGCACGTTTTCTTCCTTGAACAGATGAAGTAATTTGAGTTTTTCTACTGCTCGTCCACAATTGACCAAACTTACTGAATTCAATTTCATATTTGACAGGTTGGAATTTGAACTCATATCTCATTGTTCTTGTGCTCGCTTTAAACTTCCTTAAATTCCAATCCTCAAGTGGAATGGAAATTCTTTCAAATGGTTTTATTCACTTCCACTTTTACAATTAGTTACATATCTAAACCCCAAGGTCTCTTTCTCCACATACTTAAGCAACTTTGAGTTCATACTCTCATTCTTTTTCCATCCAAAATGCAATAGTTAACATTCACTGCCTTTGCCACCTTGCCTGTGTTCATCTCAAATCTCACCACTCGCCATATTTTTGGCAATATATGATGTAACTCTGCTACTGTTGTAGTCACTTTAAATTGATTGTTGAACACAGTGATTGTCTACTGTCGTTGTGTCTTTGTATAAGGTGAGAAAAAACTCCAAGCCTGCAGAACAACCTGGGTAATAGCTATCAGCAATGTGCTTCTGGATACTGAGTTGCTAATACATGCATGAGTAATAATTCATATTAATTGCTGGGTTATATGAAGACGACAATAAGTCTTGTTTCTGGATGTTCAGCTCTCCTTTCTCCTGATGTTGCCATGTGGCTCAAGACAGCTCCCCCAACTCTTGTTCCTCCTGCCCAATGCCCTTGAACTCATCTTGATTTTTATTTAATTACGTAAAATACATTTTTATCTTCTCTTTTCAGCAGCTGAAGTCAAACAGCAATCAAGTATATTAAACAATCTATATTAGGCAGACTTTTGAATTCCTGTACTGCGGCACAAATGAAAGCATGGTAAGCACTCAATGCATTATTCTTTATCAAGGAATTCATTAAGAATATCAGTTGGTTAAAGTAATGTGGAGAATTGCTGAAGGATTCTGGAGTGTTTTTGTTCTGAGAGATAGAAATCCATGAGGCATCATAAATGAATGAAACTTGCTCTCTCTGTTCCTGTATGTGTTGAATTTTACTTTTCAATGAATTGATTGTATGTCTCGGGCTTCAGACTACCAGTCAGTCAGTCGGAAAGCATCCCATGATCTTCCATGTTTATCTACTGATGATTCACTGAGGGCAAGTTACATCTCAGATTGTACTCGGACACAGAAAATCAGCTCTTGCCTGTGGAATGTATTCTTTGCAAATGTGTAACTTGAAGTTTAATTTATATTTATATGCTAAGGAAGGGGAAAACACAGATTCAATTGCATTTAGGTTTTTTTTTGTGAGCCTGGTGTCAGGAAATCTGGCGAACCTCCGAGCAAAAAGGTCAAGTTTTCTGGATTTGTCTATGTTAATAAGGTTTTACATCTCTTGAGTTGAAAAGAGGGGTGACAAAGGCATGAGTAGTTTAGCAATTTTTGGAAAAGAATACAAAGTAGAAAAAAAAACTCTGCTGTTGCCTAGCGACAGGGGTCCAATGACAAAGGAAGACAGAAAAGAGATTCAGAACGTGCACGTCAGAGTGTAGGCAGAAATTTGAAGCTCTTTGATAAGGGATATTGTAAGGCTGCTGAGCCATGGGTTTAGGGAACTCATGTTGCCCTGCAGCTAAAGTAATAGTGATTTTACAGTGCAGTTTTGAGTGTTTCAGGGAGAAATGCCAGCTGGGGGAAAAAAATCCAACGAATGATCAGAAATCCACCAAAAGAAAATCATTTGGTGATAATGTAGTCATAGAGGTTTATAGCATGGAAACAGGTCCTTCGGCCCAACTTGTCTATGCCACCTTTTTTTTTTTTAAAACCTCGAAGCTAATCCCAATTGCCTGCATTTGGCCCATATCCCTCTATACCCATCTTACCCATGTAACTGTCTAAATTCTTTTGAAAAGACAAAATTGTACCTGCCTCTACTACTACTTCTGGCAGCTTGTTCCAGACACTCACCACCCTCTGAAACAATTGCTCCTCTGGACCTTTTTGTATCTCTCCCCTTAAACCTACGCCCTCTAGTTTTAGACTCCCCTACCTTTGAGAAAAGATATTGACTATCTAGCTGATCTATGCTCCTCATTATTTTATCGACCTCTATAAGATCACCCCTCAGCCTCCTACGCTCCAGAGGAAAAAGTCCCAGTCTATTCAGCCTCTCCTTATACCTCAATCCATCAAGTCCCGGTAGCATCCTAGTAAATCTTTTCTGCACTCTTTCTAGTTTAATAATATCCTTTCTATAATAGGGTGACCAGAACTGTACACATTATTCCAAGTGTGGCCTTACCAATGTCTTGTACAACTTCAACAAGATGTCCCAACTCCTGTATTCAATCTTTTGACCAATGAAATCAGGCATGCTGAATGCCTTCTTCACCACTCTGTCCACCTGTGACTCCACTTTCAAGGAGCTATGAACATGTATCCCCAGATCTCTTTGTTCTGTAACTCTCCCCAATGTCCTACCATTAACTGAGTAAGTCCTGCCCTATTTCAATCTACCAAAATGCATCACCTTGCATTTATCTAAATTAAAGTGTTTTTTTTTAAACTAGTGTTTTGTGTCTGTAAGGGTATTGCTGGGAAAAAAGGAATGGTGTGAATTTGAATCATTTTCTTGCATTTGTCTTGAGATCTTTCCAACCTTTTTGTCTCGTGTAATATCATTTTTTATTTCCTTGTTTAATAATTGTTTT